>NC_079891.1:6814861-7131744 GCF_024868665.1 Triplophysa rosa
TAATGGACCGAGCTCTCGCTTTCAGAGGTCTTCAGTAGATTTGACTGTATATCTCCGTCCATCCGTCACAGAACAAAGTTATAATTGCATCATTATCATTTAGCAGACCATTAGCATGCTGACCGACCCACACAGCGCTTAGCATCTCTTTCTGTGTTTGTCTCCGCACGAGTCATTAGTTCATTAATGAACACGTGTCGTAATGCTAATTCGCTTTTGTTTGTTTGTTCGCGCAGGATAAGAAATGGATCCTCAATCACGAAGATGTCATTCTTGGAGAGCTCCTTGGCAAAGTAAGCCCTTTTGTGCTTGTGGCACAAAAGATGGCACTTTTTGGTTGGTACTGTGGCCATGAAAGCATATTGACTAAACAAATGTCGTTTTAGGGAAACTTTGGTGAGGTTTTCAAAGGAACATTGCGAGATAAAACCCCAGTGGCAGTAAAAACCTGTAAGGAAGATCTACCGCAAGACCTCAAGATAAAGTTCCTCTCAGAAGCCAGGTGAGCCACCGTTAACTAAAAACTTTACCTACATATGCATTTCGCTTAAAGGGACAGTTCACCCAAAAAGGAAAAAAAATGAACAACCCTCAAGTTGTTCCAAACTTCTATAAAGTTTGTTGTTCTTCTGGACACGAAGAAAGATGTTTGGAAGAATGCTTGTAACCAAACAGTTCTGTGTCACCATTGACTTCCACAGTACAGAAAAAAAACTACTATGGTAGTCAATAGTGCCCCAGAACGGTTTAGTTACAAACATTCTTCCAAATATCTTCTTTTGTGTACAAAAGAAATGCATTCAAGTTTGGAACAACTCAAGGGTGAGTAAATGATGACAGATTTTTCATTTTTTGCTGAACTATCCCTTTAAAACTCAAACATCAAGGAATAAGGATGCGCTCATTCACGTTGGCTTCAAAATAAAGATAAAAGAACGAAACAGCCAAGCCTATATTCATACATGGTTCCATCATTTCTAGGATCCTGAAGCAGTATGATCACCCCAACATTGTGAAGTTAATAGGCGTCTGTACCCAACGGCAGCCCATTTACATAGTAATGGAACTCGTACCAGGTCAGTAAACCGGATCTGGTGTCAGTCATTAGCCACTGAATGAACTTCCTCATTAAAAGTTGTCATACACTTTGTTTTAGATGTCAGCGTCTGTTTTAATGCACGGCACGTTCGTGTGCTCATACGTCATGCTGTTTTGTAAACAGGTGGGGACTTTTTATCATTCTTGCGAAAGAAGAAGGAGGATCTCAAGACGAAACAGCTGGTGAAATTCGCATTGGATGCCACAGCGGGAATGGCATACCTGGAGCTCAAGAACTGCATACACAGGTAAGAACTGTAGACACGGTACGTTTGCGGCGACCCGAGTAGGATTCCCATCTCGTGCGGTCAATCCTGCTGTAGACACTTCAAACTGTCAAAAACACCTGTACATTGCATTAGATTCAGGATTTATATTAAAGTGACACAAAAATGAAAATTCTGTCATCATTTACTCACCCTCTTGTCATTTCGAACCTTTATGACTTCGTTCTTCCGCAGAACACAAAAGAAGATATTTTAAAGAAAGTTAGTAACTGAACAGCACTGGCCCCCATTCACTTCTATTGTATGGACACAAAACCAATGCAAGTGAATGGGGGCCAGTTAACAACATTCTTCAAAATATCCTTTTTTGTGTTCTGCAGAGGAAATAAAGTCATACAGGTTTGAAACGATACGAGGATGGGTACATTTTTGGGTGAACTGTTACTTTAAAGGTGAATGGAAAGTCTCATTGGTTTTAACTATCCAAAAGCATCACCAGCAGCCCAACTTCATTCCGTCTTTATCTAAACAACTCAGCCATCCAATAAAACAACAGGACCCAGTTTCTCCTCCCCACACGTTGTTCTTCAGGTGTGAAATGTGCTTTAGTGCATTGAGTCCAGTGTTGGCCTGCTGAGAGGGCTGAATAGAGTCTCAGCTCAGAAATGAGCACTCGCCTCTCTCACAGCACCCCGCTAAAATCTTTTTACTATCAGACATGATGATGTTAAGGATTTGAACACCTTTCTGTCAGATCGACTCTCTCTCTCTTCCACTATCCCCCACTATCCGAGATGTCTTTTCCCATCTCGTGTCAGCAAGGCAAGTTTTGGGATGTGACAGCGTAGCGTAGTTCTGTGGCTCAGGATGTACACTCCGCAAGAATGCCATCGAATGACACAAGCTGCGTCCGAAATTGCCTAATTCCATACTATATAGTAGACGAAAATGAGTATGGGTCATGAATAGTATGTCCGAAATCTCAGTATGCAAAAAACAGTAGGCGAGAAATACCCGGATGGTCTACTACTTTCGCCGAGATTGGTGAGTGTGGATCGGATGGACACTTCTCTATCCCATGATGCCACGGGAGCTGAGCAACGGTCAAATTTCAAAAGTAAATCAAATAAATATAGCGGAAAACTTTAAGACGGACGTCCGTTTTTAATGTAAGTGCCAATAAATGCCTGAATGATGTTTTTATCAATGCTTACGTGTAGGTTGTTGTCAATACGTCATAGGTCAAAGAGGATACGGGTCACGTGACCATAAAACATGGCGGACGCAGTATGTCCGAAATGTATTCGTACTACTCCCAGTCATACTATATAGAACGTACTGTTTTAAAGTGAAAAGGAAAATTCTGTCATCATTTACTCAACATCGAGTTGTTCCAAATCTGTATACATTTCTTTGTTCTGATGAACACGCTGAAAGATATTTGGAAGAATGCTTATAACCAAACAATCTTGTCCCCATTGACTCCCATAGTAGGAAAAATGACTATCATTTTTTTGTTCTGTTGAACACAAAATAAGATATTTTGAAGAATGTAGGACAGCAAACAGTTCTGCCATTGTATTTTTTCCTACTATGGCAGTCAATGGGGGGCAAAATCTGTCTGGTTATGAGCATTCTCCCAAATATCTTTCTCTGTGCTCGTCAGAACAAAGAAATGTATACAGATTTGGAACAGCTCGAAGGTGAGTAGATGACAGAATTTTCATTTTTGGGTGAAGTATCCCTTTAACGGCCGATAGGTTACTTATTCAAATTCAGTACGTACTGTCACAGACAGTATGCGATTTCAGACGACAGACTAGAATCTCAAATCAGCTGTTGGAAATGTTCAGAAAGAATCATTTTTATATGAGAGGAATTCAAGCCTCCTGATGTGAAGTGAAGGTGGCTAGGGCTGTCAAACGATTACTTGCGATTAATCGCATCCAGAATAAAAGTTTGTGTTTACATAATATATGGCTCTGTACTGGGCATATTCATTTTGTATTTATAAACGTATACACACACATGCATATATTTCAAATAAAATACAAATATGAATAATAGTAATATAATAAATAACATTTATGTTATTTCATTCGTAGACAAATACATCTAAATATTTCATACATCTAAAATGTGTGTTTTTGTTATAAATATACACATATGTATTATGTAAACACAAACTTTTATCCTGGATGCGATTAATAGCAAATAATCGTTTGACAGCCCTACTATTGACGGTAGTGTATGGGAACAAACATGCAGAAAAGTTGACTATACATTGTCATGTTCACACACAATGATTCTAAATATTCACAAAACAATAGTTGTCCTGATACTTTCTAGTGCTGGTCAGGATTGACCAATCGGACGTCATTGAGAGCGGACAGTGATAATGCTACATTTTTGCTGTACACCTTACAGAGATCTGGCTGCTCGGAACTGCCTCGTGGGAGAAAACAACGTGCTAAAGATCAGTGATTTTGGGATGTCCCGGCAGGAGGACGACGGCATCTATTCCTCATCCGGCTTGAAACAGATCCCGATCAAGTGGACTGCACCAGAAGCATTGAATTATGGTAAAAATGATTCATTTTATTGTAGTAACCTGTTCTAAATTGTTAAGACAATAAAACGCATGACGTAGTTTTGTATGTGTGTGGCACTGGGCATCAGAACAATTTTAGAAATCGTCACGTCTTGGTTGGTTGAGCTATCAGGGTATTGTTAGAAAAATGTTGAATTGTATGGGTTTTTTCCAGGGAGATACAGCTCAGAGAGTGATGTGTGGAGCTATGGGATCCTCCTGTGGGAAACCTTTAGTCTAGGAGTGTGTCCTTACCCGGGCATGACCAACCAGCAGGCTCGAGAACAGGTTGAGAAAGGTAAAGCCCATATGTTACCACACAGTTTGACAACAACCAATCAGAAATATCCAGAAATAAACATTATTTATTTATTTACCGATAACCGATACCATTCTGGCCGCTCTTTTTGGGGCGGGGGGGATGGGGGGGCTTTATCTCCTGCAAGTAATCTAGCGCGAGGAACACATTGTTTCACTTTTGGTGTACACACAAACATAACAGTTTCCCTTTAGTCTTTATTCTACCCATCCATTGTCCATGTCGCTTAAAAACACGTCTGTCTGTTTTAGGTTACAGAATGTCCTGCCCGCAAAAATGCCCAGACGAGGTGTACAGAATCATGCAGAGGTGTTGGGAGTACAAGCCCGAAAACCGACCCAAATTCGCAGACATTCAGAAAGAACTGGCGTCTATCAAGAAAAAATAGCCTTTAATAAAGACGATGGGTCGAGAGGCCAAACCCACGCTTCACATCCAGGTGATCCGTAACCTAGAGAGAAACACGGCAAACGTTTCGCCCTCTAAATCACATGCTATTATTGTACTAAAGAGTACTCCGTGTCACATTATCACTGTGTGAACTGCCTATGCACCAGCTGTTTTGAGCCATTAGCATGGAGAGAGGACTCCAATGTCAATATTATGCAGAATTCCCATGGTTTTTGTCTTGTAACTAGCCACAGAGCAACAGTTGAGCTATGTAAGAATGACATTGTCCAGGATGGGTTGTCAGGATGCCATCGAGCATTTCCACATAAGTAAAACAAGTTGGGTGAACGCAAAAAAATAACTTTTATGTCCTAAACCCGTTGATGGGTTTGGCTGTTTTATAGTCCTTTTTTCTGGAGTGGAAGCAAATATGTTGTTTGTAAATGAGATCACGTACGTAAGAAGACTACGGTGTTCAATTTCAGCACTCATCAAGCAATAAGACCAAATGGATGGGTGTACCAAAGTGCAATTTCTGACAAAAACGAAACGCTGCAGTCAGGTGGCCTTAGCATATAAACCAAACTGTTTCACCAGGCTGCTTGCTCACGTGTTGTTTTAAGGACCATTTGAATGACGCGAACACAGCATCTCATATAGTTTACAAGCCTTCAGATTTATTTGAAATCTATACAGTTCAGCATTTCACCTCTTCGCGATTCACGCTATAAAAGAAATCATCTCTCATCATTTACTGACCTTCATATTGCTCCAAACCCGTATGGTTTTTTTTCTTGCACAGAACACAAAAGATGTTTCGCAGAATGTTCAAGATGTTTTTTTTAATAAATGGGACTGGTGCTCCAAAAATGATGCCATGTGGCATATGAGACATCACCTTAAGCTCGGTCCAAAACTGATTCTCTTAATGGAAAGCACGCGTTGGTAACCAGCAACCAAAGCCTGAAGCCTGCAAACCAAACGCATGCACATTTGTATCTATGCCACGGTCTTAGATTCATGTTCTTGTGCTGTGTTACTGCTTTTACGATCAGGTTGCAAACAACCCTTGTTGATGTATTTACCTGCGTAAGTATTACAAGGTTGACAGATTTGTTTTGTATTAGGACTTTCTGTAATTGTCTTTGGCCATTTTCAACGGGTGCCATTGGTTTTTTCACTCTTTGTGTATACAAGCTTCTCACCAGCATACTGCAGACTTTCCTCCGAGTCACATAATTTTGTCGTTCCATTTGCATGATAAAAATGGAATGGTGGTTTACTCTTTAATAAGCATTCCTTTTTGTATTTTGTAAATACTTTTTTGTAGATTCAGTAATGTAATAAGTTTGTAGGTGTTTTTTTTTTTAATTCACTGCAGAAACTAATGATATTAGAATGTGGACGTCTTTCAGGAATACGCCTCATCTTTGTTTTTGACGACTTTTACAGTAGCGATGAAGACCCAGATCAACACTCCTCTAATATTTGCACATTTGGATGATGTAAAGAGGGTCCTATAGGATCAACTGCGTTACTCTGAGTCTGCAAGATTTTTCTTTTCTGCTCCAAAGATGTTGCCATTACTCTAATGTAGCCAAAAGTGGTGACGGTTCATACAGAAAGCTACTGTATAGTGCAGTTTTGGCTCGTATATTCGCATTATAGGTCTTCAGAGTGGGTTCAGATAAAAGTTATTGGTATATGGTTTGGTTTTTTGGGTGAAACTGAGCTTGCATCAAGTAAACTACTGGCGAGTGAGCTCTTAGGATTTTTCAGCCTTTTAACGTCAAAGCAACTATCCCTATAGTGTGTTGTTTGTTTCTTTTTTATTTATTTGAAATACTGTAATATTATTCTAGCATTTTAATCTTTTTTGTACCATTTACCATAACTCCTACTGTTAGTGTATTAAAGCAAACGCCAGTATTTGTCTCGTATATTGAAAGTTGTGTTATTGAGAGCCAAGATTTACGTTTCTCTTGTCTGACTTGCACATAGATCGTTACATCAGAAAAAAATATATTGTATTGCTAGAACGACAATAAATAGTTCCTGTAAAGTAAATTACCATTAATATTCACATCTTGCCAGAATTCCCAAACTCTGCTCTGTTCCGCATTATTTATTTCTGTGATGAAAGTTATATATTAATTGCACTTTTGGCCTTTTTATGCTTAAAAATACCCCCTTATATAAAACAGCGTAATACTGTTATAATGTTCATCTTGAATTGGTTAAAGTCATATTGAACAAGAGTAGAAAAGCAACACTGGAATTTGGATTGTCAAACTAATGCGTATAGTGTTTATACAGTTTCACTCCATCCACCTAAAGAAGAAATATGGAAAGATAAATGGTTGCCATTTAGATTTGATGTTTGATCCTTTGTCCATGTCGTTTTTGCATCTGTGTCTGTTCTATCGTAGCACCTCTCTGATGGACATTCAGCTATAGCAATGTCGGCTCATTGTTTATATTGTACACTTGCAATAAAGTTTTCGGAGTCTTTTAAGTTGTATCTTGAAATCAATGAAAGATGATTCATGATTATCTGGGCAATTTTATGAAAAGGGTACAAAATAGTACCTGAGACATTTATAAAGTCAATTTCTTAGGAGGTGAAAGGAGAAAATGTTGTTTGTCTATTTAAATAAATGACATGGGCTGTTGTTTTGCGTTTTGTATCAGATTTGTCATTTTTGCAATCGCGTAACCAAACTTTGGAACGTGTCTGAATATAGTTTAAATCTGACTTGTGATTTCATTTTGGTAATAAACATGGGTAGAGATAAAAATAAGCATACAAAAATAGTTATAACATTTTAAAAATATTTTTATAAGATTTCTAATATATATTTTTAGGAATCAACAGATGGGGTCTAATTTAAGCCCTACTTTAAACCAAATAAATTATTCAAAAGGGGCTAGACGGGATTAGGGACTAACGTTGATTTGTATATATATAAAAAAGTGTTTATTAAAATTTGAGAATGGTTAAGCATTATAAATGCAGTTAACAATAACCAGTGTAAAAGTGGAAGAAAACAGAACAGATCTCCAGAAAATGTACTCCTGCCATCCTATAGGTAACGTTATCCTTTAGGGAGATTGTATTTCCATAACGCTTTAGAAATAGTCTAAATGATTTCATATTTGTTCTAAGTGTCATTTCAACAGGGTTTCGTGCAAAATGTGGGACACGACTCGTATAAATGAAATAAAGTAAAAATAATTGCAATTAATTGAATAATCATGAAATGGCTTAATGGGATTTAATGCTGTTATTACCATGTTGGATAATACTTTGTCTTTGGCTGTGTGATTTGAGCCCTTACTGTTAAAAGTTGCATCCTACCAGTTTGCATCCTATTCATGAAATTTCATCTTTGATGACTTATCCATTGAAATCTGCTAAAAGATTTATACATACACATTATAAAGTGTTACAGTGTCGATACTGTGTTTCAAAAGCACCTTTGTAATTTTCATTAAATAATCCATCAGAAAGTAATCTGTGTGGGTTACAGCCACACATCTGTGCTTTTCTTTGTGTATTATTCCAGGGTGATGCTTTTCTCCACAGATATCAGCTGCAGCCTCTAAATAACATGACATTGAATACATGCCAATTGCATTTGCAATAAACGGCACAAAGCCATCTCATATTTATAGTCCTCTGCCATCCTATTTTCCACTTTTCCGACTGTCAGCCACACTAGCACGGTCCTTCAGAAATGATATCGCTCCCGATGGTGCTTTTGTGAGAACTACCTATTCAGCGCTCGTCATTTTGATGATTTATACAGATGTGACATACAATTCACAGCCATTACCATTCGTATTCAAGATATGCACGCTTAAATCTCAAAAAATATGAAACATCAACGGAGAGAGTTTACCCGGGGAACTTCTTTGTCAGAGCATTCATTTCGCGGACAGTTGAACTGACAGACAGATGTTTATTTACACCAAGCGTGAGCTTTTATTGAGTAATTGTGTGTGGGTATTATTTGACATGAACTATGAAAGGTTAAACGCAGGTAATTATGTTAAGGATGGACTGGATGCAGAAAAACAAATTTGAAATGAAACATTAATAAATATGCTTCCTATGAATATATACGTATTCATATTTTCTCAGAAAATAACTTTTAGTTTGGGCCACATCTGGGCCGTAAAGTCACTAGGTTATACACAATCTGTAATATTTTGAATCTGTCACTCGATGAGATATCAGTTGGAAATCTTTGCGATTCTTTTATTACGGGAGTATTTCTCTGTGGAATCATTTTATTGACGGGTGGAGAGGGTTCAGCACGTTCCTCCAGATGCATTGTGACTGGATGGCGGCGTTTCGTGCTCAGGGTTTAAAGATGTGGGTTCGGTCACCGCTGGGGTCAGAACGTGACGACACACTGGACACGTACCAGACTGAAAAAAAAATACACCAATATTATCATAAAAAAGACGAACATCATTTATTTCATTAGAACGTATATAAATACATAAAAATAGTCACATATACCTTTCTGAGCCAGAGAGTGATGCAGAGTTTATGGAACATGTGGCGGCACGGCAGGTGGGTCGCGATCTCATCGTTGACGTATTCGCAGCAGCAGATGGCACAGCACTGCTCCTGCTCTGTAAAACCAAAGAGAGCGCGCGTGTGCGCACGGATGCCAATATACGTAAAAGACAACCTGCCGGCTCTTCCTCATATTCTACAACCAACCAGATCAAACCAAATATCCCCATGTCTCGATTCGGTCACGCACGCATCAAATGATTCATTCCAGTCATTAGAGGTCAAATTGAGGCCATTTTGTGTATTCCATGGCAGATTTATCATCCCAAACACACTTATGCCATAAAGCTGAAGTAGCGCATTAGTGCGCCAGCGTGCCGTCGTTCATTTCGTGTCTGCAACATATTTCTCATCCGGTTGTCATATTGGTACAGAAAATCTTTGTGTACTATTTTCCTCCCGATCTCATCGCTTTATAAAGAATGCTGGGCAAATTGTCATTTGAAAATTGTGCGTCAGCAGCACGCCTCATGTTCAGATATTTTTGCAATTTCCAATCGGGAGCAGGAGTGAGAATTAAGAATTATACGTGCAATTATTACAGTCTGCAATGTAATATTATCTACAAGACTACACTTAGAAGCAGAAAAGCATCTATAGAATCGCAATTAATTGCATCCATAATAAACGTTTGTGTTTACATAATATGTGTGTTATTCATTTCTTTATTTATAACCGTACACATGCATGTGTGCATTTAAGATCAACATCAAATCTAAAAATCGACATTTAAATGATATATAAATAATACACGTATATATTTAGAAAATATTAGCATGTATGTGTATGTTTTTATAAATACAAAAATGACGCACAGTACGCAGACATATGTGTAAACGCATACTTTTATTCTGGATGCGATGAATCGTGACGAATCGTTTAACAGCCCTATTAACGACAAAAGCATTGAGTTTCATAGAGTTGGTACCAGTGTTGTCAGCACGGATGGTGATTTGGGGTAGGCAGTCGATGATCTGCTCAGTGGCGGGGGGTTGGGCTTGCTCCACATCTATAGCTAAAGACTCCAGATGAGCCAGCGCTGCCTGCAACCCAACAAAATACATTAGCATATTTCATTTCCCCTGGATAAAGATAGAAGCCAGTTAATTTCTCCCGTCTTCTCACATTGGCTGCAATCAATGCAACTTTCACAACACCAAAGATCAAATGAATGCCAGTTCTGTGTAGCAGAATTCATCTAGAATTCTCTCTCTGTGGTCTAAAAAGATAAAATAAGCCAATTAAGTAAGCCGTATTACAATGGAGGTTCGAAGCCGAGCTGTTTATACAGGCGGTATTAAAACATTCTTCTCACACATTGAATGACATCAAATAATGACATGAAATCAGAAAGGGTTACGTAGGGTACCGTCTTAATTTGGACATTTATACACCCTCCGACCTCATTTTTATTAAACAAGGTGCTTAGTTAGAACACACAATCATTCAAACATCACTAATATAGACTCCCTCTGGTTTGGCAAGACTCCAGAAGAACAGAAGTCTCTCACCTCCATAGCCTGAGCGAGACGCTCCTCTAATGCCATGTATGTGAGGAGCTGAGAATGATCGACGTAGGAGATTGCCTGCGCCATCCCGAAACCATCACCAAATTCATCTAGAAACCTGAACAAGATTAGAGAGCCGATTATTTTTTCCTCGTTCACAACAAAAACAACTATAAAACCAAACAACATGATAGTTTCTTTATAGTTCAGTATCATTTCTAAATTGAGGAAAACAGCCACGCTAAAGTCCTCACCGCAACTATAACACAGAGAACTATTATTTCACAAAGTGATTTTTTTCTGGATGAAAGCCGGCACCAAGCGGTTTGAATTGATCTGTATTTTTTTGGTGTGGATGCTAATACAGGTCTTATTATAGTCGTATTTATCATCCTTGATGTGAACAGCCTCATTTATTCCTCAGCTGACATATAATGAATGATTTGTCATTATGTTTCTTCTTTTATGAAAAGAAGAAAGATTACAGTTTTCATAGTTTGGAATTTGGATACATACTAAAACAAGTTTTACCCTAAAAAAAAACTATTATTTGCAAAAAACAAATGATATTTGACATAAATGTGACCCTGGACCATAAAACCAGTTATAAAGGTTTTTATTATTTATTGCGATTTATACATTACCTGAATAAATAGCGGAATAAATACGCTTTCAATTGATGTATGGTTTGTTATGATAGGACAATATTTGGCGGAGATACAACTATTTAAAACTCTGGAATCTGAGGGTGCAAAAAATCCAAATATTGAGAAAATCACCTATAAAGTTGTCCATCAGAGGCGCTGTAGCGGGCCATTGCTAAAAAAACAGGTTTGTTTTAATGCTCCCTATTGACTTACCGCTGTAATGATGTTGTGACAAGTAGCTGAACCTGAAAGTGGAAATTCTAAGCTTTACAGATACCAAACTTGGTCATTCCCAAAGAGCGGTCACCAGTGAGCGAAGTCTGTAGAAGTTTCCGGCCATTTTTGTTTGCGATTTTGCTGCATCAACCCACAAAAATAAAGTTTTGATATATTTAAGGTAGGAACAGGTGTGCCTCACACATCTCGAAAAGTGAAGCTGTAGGCGGTGGCTGGCTGCAGTACAGGTCATAAACCCCGCCCTTTTCATGTAAATGAATGGGCATCAGCCAGACTAAAAAAAATTTGGCCAAAGAGGGTTTCTGTCATTTTAGTTAGTTCTTATCACTCTGGTGTGTATTCAAGTGTTCATTTTTCTAATGAGTTCGGTTTTAGTTAGTTATAAGATGTTGTAAAAATGGGTATGGTAACATGATTTCTTTGTTTACGATCGAGTCATTGGGGAATGTGGGCGGGATCTTGATACAGCGCTTCCACATCACGCTCACTACTGTGCAGACTTTACTCCAAATGATGTCATCGGCGCAATGTCAGCGCCCATAACTCGGACATTTTGGCTCATTTTTCTACAGTGGAAGTGAATGAGGTCGCGTCGTCCATCGTGTTTACAGTCTATAGGTAGTAAATATACAAAATATCTTCATGGAACATGATCTTTACTTAATACCCTAATGATTTTTGGCATAAAAGAAAAATCAATAATTTTGACCCATACAATGCATTGTTGGCTATTGCTACAAATTTACCCGTGCTACTTATGACCAGTGTTGGGTGTAACTAGTTACTAAGTAATTAGTTGCTGTAATTAAATTACTTTTCCTTTGGGAAAAGTAAAGTAAGGGATTACTTTTTCTGTAATTTAATTAGTTACTTTTGATGTAATTAAACTAAATACTTTGTGTAATATTTATGTGTGCAATAGTGGAATTGACATCAAAATTCAAAGTCTAACTTTAAAATCTGTGCTTTAATGTATCATTCTCAGATTTGTAATACTTTGTTCAGTTAATAATACTACTTTATGTAGTTTTATATTATTTATTTGAATGAATTAAAAGAGCCGTTCCATGTCTATCCTTGAATCACTTAACTAATCAAGGTTGATGTAGAATATAGACAGAGGTGGGTCGAGTAGCCAAAATCTTTACTCAAGTAAAAGTACAAGTAACTAGAGAAATTGTTAATCAAGTAAAAGTAAAAGTCAGCATTTTAAAAATTACTTGAGTAAAAGTAAAAAAGTATGCAATGAAAAAACTACTCAAGTAGCTAGTTACTCTGTATCTGATTATATAGGCCTACTACATAAAATTAATATTAACGCCAATATTTTAATATTACATTTTAATCAATATTTGTAATTATCATAAGCAGATATCTTTGCAATATACTAGAGAGACTAAAGAATAGACAAACACAGAAGAGACAAGCATTTCTGTAAATTTCATCTAGTCCTGATGTCAATGTAGTTTACACAACTTATTTAGAATAATAGACCATGTCAAACTAAAGCATGAACTAAACTCAGAGCATTTCCTAAGATGATCTAGAACATCTGCAGTGCTCTCTTAAATGAAATACACATTTTTGAACAAAGCTCATGTTTTCTCGTGTTGTGTCACGTGTGTGTTGTGAAATGCTCTTACTTGTAAACAAACAGTAAACAGTGAACCACACGCCCATCAACAAGTTTTCTTCCTTCTGTTCTTCAAATGTATATTTCTGCAAGCCCACGTCACGTGTCTGACAGGTAACGCGCATGTTGCGGCGCGAACAGGTCGCGCGGGTGCGCGCATATGGCGGGCATTTATCATTGCTGGCAAACAATATGACACATTTGCAGTTTTGATTGTATAGATATAGATTAATATCCACTTCATCCAACGCTCTTTGTGTTCTGCGTGTCCTTAAGTTTCGCGCTACGAGGAGTGAGTAATCCTGCTTCAGATGATTCAGATCGTGCTGCGAACTGAACAAATCATTTGAACTGATTCATTAGCCTATTCAAATGGTTTTGCCCATTGTTCAATTAATACTTTCAAAAGAATCGACTCAAAAGAATCGATCACTCGGGAATGCCCGTAAAAAGAGACGACAACCTTGAAATAAACAACGCGTTTTAAAAAGCATATTTTAAAATGAAGGAACGAAGGAACGTCACGCAATGTAAGTTAAGTAACGAAGTAAAAGTACAGATTTTCTATTAGAAATTTACTCAAGTAAGAGTAAAAGTACACACTTTCCAAAATGTTACTCAAGTAAATGTAACGAAGTAAATGTAGCGCGTTACTACCCACCTCTGAATATAGAAAGTAATAAGTAATTAAATACTTTTCGGAGAGAGTAATTTGTACAGTAATCTAATTACACCGTTGAACATGTAATTAGTAACTAGTAGTTAATTACTTTTTCAGAGTAACTTGCCCAACACTGCTTATGACTGGTTTTGTGCTCCAGGGTCACAAATGTAATGAAGCCTTTTTAGGTCCATTACGATTCCTTGACTATATACAGATATATATTATATTTGAACTTTTGGGTGATATTTCACCAGGGCATGTTATTGACATATTTTGTGAAAAAATCTGAAGGACGGTTTAGTGTCATTGTCGTTCATTATCTGATATTGTTCAAAAGATTGTTAACCTCCACTCGGTGTCCAGATCTTCGCTCACGCTGGAATCATCTTCCAGGTTATTGTTGCCGTCCAGGATAAAGAGTCCAGGGTGCACAAAGTGACTGACACCATCTGCTTCTTCATCGCTACTGGTCCCTGAGTCTTCATTATACATGAGCCAGGGGATCTCGCCCTCCTCCAGAGGGGTCTGCTCCCTGACACACACCACACACAAACACAAAAATGATTACATAGTTTTTGGGAACGCCAACTTCACCATTTATTTTTATATTTAAATACAGCTGTATGGGGTATAATATACACACATTGGGCCTCATTCATGAAACATTCGTAAATACATGAGTAAATTCCAAGTAATTTGCGCGTAAAACAGACCTTCCCGAAAATGTTCCTCCGGATACACAAGTACTTATAAACAATTAGCATAATCCCCGCCTATGAATTACAGCTACGCAAGTTACGTATCTAGGAATGCCGGAATCCTCTGGGCTTCATTCTCTGGTTTGGCTACATAATATTGCATAAATGCATACAATACTAATAGGCTAATGCTTACCAATAAATTAATCAATTAAACTGTGTCCACCAAAGCGTTTTTTTGGCCAGCTAAAATAATAATACCTGGTGCTCTTCTGAAAACGACCAGCTGTTGGCGCCAGCGAATGCTTTGGATGTTCTGCGCGTTATTCCGGAGATGCGTTGGTTGCCGTGATTTAGAATATCCACAACAGTTAGCCTACTTGTTACTAGTATCTTATTTTAAAGAATATTATTTAATATGAAAATGAAGTAACCATTCATATTAACTTCTGCATTGTTGTGTATGATGGTTGGCCAATGTAGTGTTCGTCCCGCCTCTTCTCCACTGTGATTGGACGGCTGTGTAAAAAAGGACAGTGACGAGCTCTGCGTTTTACTCAAAGTTAAAAAGTAAAAAAGGATAAAAGACAGGGCAAAAGAACTCGTGAAATATCATTATGATTGTGACAAGCAGAGCGGGACGAGGGCCGTGAGGGAACGGCGCGAGGCCGGTGATGCGAGCGTTAGCTGCACATTGCACCGGTCTCGCATCTCTCGCGGAGGAGCTCCGGAAGCATAAAAGGAGGAGCGACAGCAGTGAAGGACGAGACAGAACCAGGCCTGGATTTTATGTTGTTTTATTATGTTTGTGTGGTCGGCAGTCGACCGTGAGGGTGCTGTCGGCAATTTACTTTCGTTTTGTTGTTTGTTTATTTGATTAAAAATTGGTTCTACGTTCGACGGTTCCCGCCTCCTTCCCGTTTATAGGAACATTGTTACAATGATACATAGTGCATCAAAATGCAGTGTCATCAGTTTGTCTAAAAGAATACAGAACGTTACGTGCGGTTTTACGCACTATTTATACGTGGTATGAAGCAGGAGTACATTTCGTTTGTACCAAATATCATTTTGAAAAAGGAACATTTTCATGAATCCGAAAATTTGCATCCAAACGACTTTATGAACGATTTACACAAAAAATCGTTCTGATCGTGTTTCATGAATGAGGCCCACTGCCTGTTCTAACGTATTGTAAATTATTAGGAAATTTTAATGCATTACTTTTGGTATTGATGATTATTTTCAACTAACACATTTTTCTCATTTATTCAGGAACCATTCTGGTTACCCATCTGTTGTTATTTTGAATTTAAAACATGCAAATTGCTAGCATTTATATAATCTGAAATCATATTTATATCAGTCATCCTTATTGGCCTAAATCTCCATATTGTGCAATCTTATCTATTGTGATTTCATTTATTTCCGCCATGTATAGAGTTTGTTAGAGTATGTATGCTTACTCCAGAGCGAGGCTGAGAGACGGCACTTCCTCCTGACTGCTGTTATTGCTGCCAGGCAGCTCATCCATACTGGGCAGAGTCTCCCAGCTTTCCTCACTGCTGGACCTGTCCTTCTCCAGCCCAGAGTCAGACGTCCATGAGGCCGACCACTCGCCCTCGCTGCATTCGGAGCTGCTGCTGAGAAAACACACACGTGAGCCCACAAAATAGACGTCTAACTAATCTTCTTAGCTGAAAAGCATTGGCATGCAGAGAGCACAGAAAGCACCCCGATCACTTCCTGCTGGTTGTATACTTCATCAAGCACTCACACTAAATGCACAAATTCATCCACGGCTTGTGCATAATAAATATTTGTAATTTTAACCGGTAAAAAGTTTCGGGTCACTTGACTAAAATCTCTCTTTTGATCGGATTCAGATTTTGGATGGACTAAATAATAAAAAACGAATTTACTTCAGCATACACATTTAATATAATGCATATAATACATACTGTACCTTCTTTCACCCTTTACAGACGGATCCTCTAGACCTTCACAGACGTTGTCATCGTTCCCACCCACTGCAGCGTTGCTCCCATCCTCTGGTTTCTTTTCGAAAGAGTTGAGGTCACTCAAGGCCATCGGTGGAAAATCAAAGAGGAAGTCACTTTCAGGGCTTGTTTGTCCGAGGAAACCCGGAGGTGCAGAGCCGCACTTGTTTCTGACCGTCGTGTCTGACAAATGACTCGCTTCCCTTTTGTCGGAATGTTTCCTCCTTTCGAGGTGGGTCTCGCTGGTCTGTTTGCGGATCTTTGGCCTCACGACCAACAGTTCTTCGGGGTTCACATTTCCTGTGCTTTGACAGGAAGCAGAACCAGCACCGGCTGTAACCCCGTGAGCTTGGTCTTCACAGACCAGCAACTGGTCAATGTTTTCTTTGACAGTTCTTTGCGGTTCATCACAATAAAGTTCTGTTGGTGCCGCTTGAGCTAAACATTCTGTATCATTATTTTTAAATGTAAATACATTGGAATGCAAATCATCGAGAGAATCGGCATTGTCCTCCAGATTGTCAATCATACGGTTGAGTCTCTCATGAATGGCGTGAGATGGATTTGAACTCGAGTCCTCTTCTTCAGCACCACTACTGTCAGGCTCGTAGGCGTCTATGTTGATGTAGCTCAGAACCTCAGGTCTCTTAGGCTTTTCTTTTGTAATGGGCCAAACTCTTTCTTGTTCATTTGTTTCTATATTACAGTGATTATATGGAACAACCTGGTCGCTCTTTGGTCTCTTGGAATGGTTTGCGGGGGGTTTCGTGACTCTCCACAATGAAGACAGTTTCCTGCGGGCATCCTGATTTGATGGAGTGTTTAATTCAGAACGGACTGAATTCGAGGATGCCATTGGAAGAATATTCTGAAGCACTGAAGAAACACTGCTCTTTGAGTCTAGAGGGGGAAATGCTTTGATTATTACTGGCTCTCTACGGATATAAAGAAAAAAATGTTGCATGAAAGTTTTGAAGTGCTTTTGCACCTTATGTATTTTAATGAAATATATTTAAATGCAATTTTGCATAAAGCAAAAACAGGCATTTTTGTTATTTTCATGAGAACTGAGAGACCCCCATTACTATTATTGTAATAAGGGGGGAAAATCATAATGAAAAATCATTCAAAAAATGTAACGGAGCCGATTTTAACCATTTATAATGTAATGTTAAGTAGGTACGTTATGTTATGTAATACATATGCATTTCTTGTAGGGCTGCACAATGATTAGTCGCGACTAATCGTTTGCAGAATAAAAGTTTTTTTTTTTTACATAATATGTGTGTGTGTACTGTGTATAATAATTAAACACACACAAGCACGTACAATTTTAGGAAAAAAATGTTTATATATTAAATATTCATATATATAAGGGTCAAAGACGTTAAGATGTCTCCATCAAAAAAATTTTACAAAAGTGATTTTGTGTCCATAGAAAACACATTCAATGTAAGAAAAATGTCTACTTTTACGGTTTCAGCTAAGCTTTTGGAGAATAAAATGTCCAAATTTAGTTGAAATAATGTTACGTTGTCATTCAGTGTAACACAACATTTATGTACAAATTCAAACAACATGCTTATTCTGACTTGCACATATTAACATGTATAAAAGAATAAGGGAGAATATTACATTTTGTTGTGCTTTAAATGAGTAAAACATTCTTACTGACAAATGGGCAAAACCTAGGATAGTGGCAAATGTTAAAAAATGTAAAATTACAACTAATTAGCATTTGAGGTGAAAGTAATTAATAAATAGATTGTTGTAAATATGCCTGACAAGATTGTTACACTGAATGACATTTTTGTGGTCCTGGTAACATGGAGAAAGAGTGAACATTGTTCATTTACGTATGCTATCAACAATGTCACAATACAAAGCGGGCTGAAAAACTCAATATACACTTTAACTAAAACAAAATCTTGATTCTATTAATATAATGGGGAAAAACCACACATCAACAATTTGAAGGGGGCTTATTTTTTCCATGTATCATGGTAGTACCATTGTAGGTTTTTTTTCGAGTGGTGAGTAAATGGGGCTTGAATACAGTGAGAACAGAAGGATCTCAGCAGGACGAAATGCATCAAAATCACATCAAAATTTGTTTCATTCATTCTATGCAAAGCTACTTGTACAAAACATGAATGATTAGTTCGATTTTTGAATAATGAATGATTCTTCCAACACGTCCAAGGCTTCTGTCTGCACCTTCTATAGGTGACAAATGCACCATTTTTCCTAAACAATTAGGGCTGGGCCGTGGCAGTGTGAACTGGTACAATGTCAGAATTAATGGTTACAGTTTGAGTAGCCTAAAGTGGACCACATCTTAACATTTTCGTCAGGTTCTATTACCTATTAGTACATACCCATTGCCTGGTCCTTATGGCCACTGTTCATCTCCATGTTCTGGCTGTCCACTGTGGATGTGGGTCTTTGCTTCTCTGTAATAGGTCGAAAGCTGACGTAAGCGTGTCTCCGGCCGTATCTCCTGCCTGAGATGGTTTGATATCCTCCAGCTGTTTTAGGCCATGCAGGCTTCCCTGCTTCTTGACCCATTCCTGTGGGAGGCAGATGCTGGAATTCAAGACAAATGTATCCAAAAATAAAACTTCTTTCATCGTTTCTTCATGTTGTTTCAAACCTGTCTGACTTTCTTTCTTCTTAAGGACACAAAAAGAACAACACTGGCCCCCATTGACTTGCATTGATGGTCACATAAACGCTAAGACATTTCTCAAAATATCTACTTTTGCATTTCACAGATCATACAGGATTTGCACAACATGAGGGTGACTAAATGATGACAGAATTAGATAAATGAAGCGTTTCGCTTGACTAATAAATCAGCTGTGTTCATGTATGCAATGTTTTGCTATTCCAAAAACAGGACTGCTTTCAAGTTAATGTAGCAAAAGCATCACGTCTGTCAACAATCCGCAATGAAGCTGTTTGACATAAGACATCCTTTGTCCCGTAAGCTGAAAGCAGGCCACGACATACAATAAACATCTTGTCAGGGTGATCGTTCTCTAAAGAAACATACACACTTTGAGTTTTGAGATCATTACAGTCGACTACGGGCCCCGTTACAAGTTCAACGCAGCTAACGGGCTAATTTATGTTTGTCACAAAGCACCGTGCAATCTACGACGTGTATTACAGCGCACGTTCGTGCATTCATGCCTGCATTTTTCCGCAGAAACCTCACAAAGTGATTTACTTTTTTTAATGTACTGTGTGTTGAAAAACAGTACCTGTTCCTGGATGCGTCGCGTGTCACAACTTACTCTGCGGACGTCACCACGAAATTTAAGAGTCATGTGACACGGATCCTCCAATCAGAATCAGCTCTGCGAGGCATCGACAAGCCAACTGCAACGTCACGTGTGAAATTTAAAGCCCACCTGGAAGACAGAAGGGAAAAAAGGATAGGATTGCAAAACACATACAGCAGCGTTGTGACCCACTGGCAATGTGAGTTTGAGTTGCATTCATTTGAACAATCTGTTATTTTATGGAAGGAATTTATTTCCAATTAAACAGTTGCTAGGTAATTCATTAAAATTAAGTAGGTGCAGGCCAGGAATGGGTTGTTTATTCTACAGAAAACACAACACTGCCAAGAACTTGGAAACGGGCGTTTCCATGAAAACGTCAATCATTGCATGAAAAAAATCTAGTTTTTACCAAAGGTTTTTACTATACTAACAGCACAGATATCAACATTTGGTGGTTCAAATACCCATGTGAGGTCTCTTTTCAAGTTTTTCAAGCATTTGTTTTATTTTCAGTGCATGATTTCCTATAGTCATGTAAGTGCCATCTTCAGGATTGTTGCATCCATAACGGTCCATATTCCTCATAAATGGATGCATGAAAATTAAAATAAAGTAACTATTTTATGTTCTATGAAGCGACATCCCTTCTCCCTTTGTTGGGAATAATTGCTTCAGGTGTATGCAATTTAATTCACAGAAATCCTACAAAGTTTGTCGTCTCCCAAAAATGACATTTATTTCGTCACATCCATAGCGCATGTTTATTTCCCTTTTTAAAACAGAAAACTTGTGCATAGACGGACATTTTTCTGATGTTTAAACTCTATCAACAAGTGTTCAGTAAAATATTAAAAAAAGGTTCAGTATATTGGTAACAAATACATTCCTTGAGCGTTTTTATGTCACATCCATTACGCAAAATGTCACATCCATAACGCTGGACTTGCCCAAATGTTATCTTCTGTCTTTTAAAGGGGTCATATGGCGCGAATACGTGTAAGTGAATTCTGTGTCTTTGGTGTGATAAGTTGCCCATGCATGTATTAGACACGTAAAATTGCAAAAATGAAAGTGTCGGAACAAAAGATGCATTCTATCTAGCGAATGCTCACCCCGACCTGCCTGAAACGCCTCGTGTAACCACACCCCCACAAATCTACGTCAGTTCGTGGTATGATTTGACTAAGACCGCCCAAATGTATACGCAAGTAAGGTGGGCGTACCTGTCAGCACAATTGCTTTGGAACCTGATGTTCCAAATATGGTAAGAGGCGTTACATTTCCGTCACACGCTTGCAGTATTCGACCAATCACTGCGCACTGGTTAACTGGCCCATTGTAGCACACCTCGCTTTTCAGAGCTTTGTAAAAAATCAGCGCATTTCAGAGAGGCGGGGCAAAGAGGAGATACAAACATGCACAATATGTGGAAAATACTGCATTTTTGCATTACATCTAAAACAAACGATAATATTCGTTTTAGCCGTGTCATATGACCCCTTTAATATCCCTTCACAATACACAATACAGCATTCTAATTTATTTAATACATTAATCCTCAAGGCTTAAAGGGATGGTTCATTCCAAAATTAATTCTTTCATCATTTACTCACCCTCATGTAATTGATCTTTATTTTTGAGCTATTTGCAGGTGTCATGCATAAGGACCACTTGAAATGTATTTTATAGATATTACAGATTAAACCTACAATATGCATTGGCGTTTGTATCTATTACAACGGAGGATCGTTATTAGAAATGCGTAAAAACGACACTCCACAAATTGCTTTATTTTCTTCGTGCTACGATTAAATAAATGATTTATTTATAAATGAAAGTACTGTGGTATTAACATAAGTATCTTAAAGAATAACACTGTTAAAATGTTAGAGACAGATCATTGGCAACTATTGCTGAATGTAATTTTAATATTGCCATTTTTAAGCCATTTGGCTTGAATGCAGTAATAAGTGAAGTGATGATGTCTATATATAATGTTAGACTGTATGGTACGTATGGGCTCACCTGTGCTCGCATGTCGATCTTTCGTTAGGCGGCGCAGCTCCAGTCCACGCACACACAATTGATCTTTCTGAAGCACAGCGAGCGCAGAAAGGGGGCAGGGTCGACGGCGCTTTTCCTTGCCTGTTTGACCATTGCAATTTGCTGAATCGCACAAACTCTTCCGCATCGTCAAAACTTTGAAGACAGATCGCGGTCGCGTTCAGTCAACGGCAGACAAAGCGCCGCAAAGAGGGGAAGGTGTACCCTTCCGAGAACTCTTCATGGCGAAAAGTAGCACTTCCTCGTGTATTTTGGAGCTGACTTTTTCACTTTTGACTTCTGTTCACCTACGGGACCGCTGTTCGCTCGGCTTATGACCATTACCAGGATTTTTAAAAGTTTCACGTGAATGTACATTGACGTTCGGTAACACTCGTGTGAGAAATGAAGCTCAGCAGACAGTTCACAATTTTTGGCAGTGGCATATTCTGTGTTGTGGTATTTTCTCTATACCTGATGTTGGATCACATAGACCATAGCAAAAACCCAAACGGAGAGCGGCATCAAAACGTAAGTATTATAACCGTAAGTACGGTTTTATCTAACCGATACGTTTTAACATGAAAAGCAAGACTCAGTGGTGACAGTTATGGGTTGATCGATAGCGTCATCGAACAGCGCGTCTGTTAATATTAACTTTGTAGTAGTGATTTGGTAGGTACAAGTTTGTTACAGTAGTTTAGTTTTCAAAAGACATGACTGAACTGTTAAGATACTGGATGCGATAATAGCAGCGTTCATTCAAAGCTTGCACTTCCTGTTTGTCAAGTAAAAATCATTTAAAGAATTAGGCTACTTTGCAAATTCTTTCAAAGCAAATGAAACAGATGGAGGCAATGACGTTTGTAAGAGTTCAGCAGTGGACAGTGAACTATCAAAGGTCGTTTCCTCGCAGTTAAAGGATGTATCTCGAAATCCATTGAGCTCCCTAAACAGCAGCATTTTTTTTTTTTGGACACAGTAGACATATTTCCAGACGAAGTGCTATGCGTACGATGCGCAAGAAAACGTGTCATGTGAAATAAAATGATCTTGGTTTTTTAATACTACGTTTGAAAACGTCCTTTCAGTTGGCAGTTATCGCTGTCATTGACTCGACGGTACATATGGCTCTATTAAAGTCTTCATTTGCTCGCCCTCATGTCATTTCATACCTTTATAAATTACTTTGTTCTAATGAACACAGAGAAAGATAGTTGGAAGAATGTTAGCAATTTTCAATTCTGTGACATCATTGACTGCCAAAGTAGGAACAATTTAATGGTAGTCAAAGGTACCCCGAGAACCGTTTGTGTTCCTTAATTCTTCAAAATATCTCACTTTGTGTTCAACAGAACAAAACATATATACAATATTTTTTTTCCTACTATGGTAGTGGATGATGTCACAGAGCTGAAAATGGCTAACATTCTTATTTCTTTGTGTTTAACAGAACAAATACATTTATATAGGTTTGAAACAAATTCTGTCATCGTTTACTCACCTTCGAGTTGTTCCAAATCTGTATAAATTTCTTTGTTCTGATGAACACGGGGAAAGATATTTGAAAGAATGCTTGTACCAAACAGTTCTCGGCCACCATTGACTCTAGGAAAAATTACGATGGTGGTCAAAAGTGCTCCGGAATGGTTTGCTGTCCTACATTCTTCAAAATATCTTATTTTGTGTTCAACATAACAACGAAATGTTTCCTACTATGGGCGTAATGCTCAAATTGGATCACATGCCGACTTCATTGGTTCTCAAATGATTGGTGAAATGAAATAAATATCTGTCGCTAAACTGAAATAAAATGAATAGGTAAGTAATTGGTAAAAATTGTTAGCAATTATTATTGTGATTAAAAACTGTTGGCATAATGATGATCGTCATTTGTATTACCATAGTTTTATATCACGGTTAATATGGTAACTAGTGAGACCATGGTAAATTAGTTTTTGCCATGGTTTTACTGTAAATTATAGTAAAACCATGGTTAATTTTTGTGAGGGTTTTTGTAAACTCTAAATATATCTTGCCTAGAATGATGGTCATTGTGAACCTGTTAAGTATTAACAGGTAAGGTTTCAGTTTATTTTGTGACAAGCTGTTAACATACAGAAGCAGGTTATTCAAAATACTTTGGTGCGTTATATTGACTTTTAATCAGGAATGACTTTTTTCTTGTCAGAATGTACCAGCCTTTAGGTTTCTTTACCTACCATGTTGGTGTCGCTTTGACTTATGACATATGCAAAAAACTATTTGCCTGGATGCCGTTAAACAAGTTCAACTTACCATGAAGGACATTTCTGGTATCTAAAGCGCTGACACTTGAAACTCGTTGACCTTATACTGTTTTTTTTGGGGGGGGAAACCGATATCTTAAATGATGCTGTTTCTACATTTCACTATCTTATCTATAGCGTTGTCTGAAAATTGTGTAAGGCAGGTGAAAGTTCTTTGTTATGTCTCACTGTTTCTCTCTATTTTGTAGGGCCAGCTTGGTATTCTGCAGGACAAAATAGACCACTTAGAAAGACTGCTTGCAGAGAACAATGAGATCATTGCCAACATCAGGGACTCTGTGATTAACCTGAGGGAAACTGTGAAAGATGGGAAGGTGTTCCCTGAAAGGAACATCAGTCAGGGGATCTTAGAACTGCCTCCCCCTGCTCCTGTGCTGCTCCCCATCGAGTCGGAGGACTGCCAGTTTGCAGCGCGGACATACTCCAGGGCAGCTGATGGAGTACAGGTAGAAAAAGAAATATATGAAATAAAAAAGGCTGAATGATTGTTTTTGTTCATGTTGTCACACAGGCTGCATTTCGCTATATAAGGTAGATTTCTATGCTCTCTGCTTTCCCTGTTAAGTTATACGTGTTTCATAGGTTGTTATGCTGTACAGTTTACCAACATTTTTGGGGATGTCCCCTTTGGTAAAACAGTGTAAGCATTCTCTGTTTGAAGAAACATTTTACATTTAAAGAATAGCATAGTAAGAATGTTTTTACTTTGCATTATTCTGATGAAATACAAATATTGTCCTTGAACTTATGTAATCAGCATCATTACATTTCAAACTTTTTTGTACAATGCAGGTTAAGTTGTTCAATTTCACTACCTTTATTCTATGTAGTTTATTCATGTCAAAACTTGGTTTATTTCTGGCTTTAAATTAGCCAGATTTTCCATTCGGTCATTCATTATGGTTTCATTATTTTAATTCACTACACTTTTTATTGAAAATGAGCTTACAGTCTAATAAAATGATGTCCTTTTGTGGTTTTAGATGCTGGATGTTCACGATTTGCTCGACTTTGATAACCCCGATGGAGGAGTATGGAAACAAGGCTTTGATATTTCTTATCAGGAAAATGAATGGGACAATGAGTCGCTTCAGGTCTTTGTTGTGCCTCATTCTCACAATGACCCCGGTGAGTCATAACATCGATCATGTCATTGTCATTTTATTATCAAGTGCAAATAGACATGTTTTGACTACGGTAAAGTGTGAGTTTTCAAGCTTGAATGGAAAAAAATGTGTTGGATGTTTCATCAGCTTAGATCAGTTTCAGACATGTTGCAATGAAACTGTAAGAATTACTGTATCCCACTAATGATAAGGTGAATCACCATTGCAAAGAATTAGGATTACCAAAAAAAACCATTACGTTAATGAGAAGTAGGAAGAAAAATGCACTGAATTGTCATAAAAAGGTAGAAAAAAAGTTTGTTATAGCGTATTACCAGGGAGATTTTTTACAATTGTGGTTTTTAATAACAAGGCCAAACCTGCCTGTGAGATATTTCATAAATCCTCATAAATATATTGAATTTCTCTGTCAAGGGAGTGAGCTTACCAGATGGTAGACCTTTGTGAAAGGAATCCTTAGATAATTTACATATGTTGCATTAAAAGCAGCATGCTGTAAAAACTCCATTGAAAACATACACCTACAATGAAAACGTAGCAGCTGTTACTTACATTGTACATTTAAACTTTATTTAGGCTTTCGTATAAGACTTTTGTATTTGGTCTTGAATGTTCAGTTGACACAACATTAAAAGAATACAGCTTTTTCTGTGACATAAAAATGACTTAAAGGTCTCCTCAGGCGATCACTTTCAACAAGTTTTTCCTCGCCATCATGTTCATTTTGTACTGGTCGGTCTGTGACTATAACCAACTGTCATCAACAACCAACTTATGTATGCCCATACAACTGTTTACAGTTATGTGCGCATGTCCAGCGTGTCTGAATGGTCATGTGACATGCGTTTTCGGTAGTGTAGTGTTAATGCAGATTTTTTCTAAAACGAATGTGGAAACGGCAGTATAAAGGAGGATCGTTTTCGTTGTGATGTAAACACCACCTTAGTCTTACTTTGACTTTGGCATGTTTCAACAATTTTCATTATGGGTAACAATTTTGAAAGCAATTTTGACATGATTTACTTTAAAAAAGGGCCCTGCTAAGAATAGCTAAGCTTGAATGTTAGGATCACTTAATGCCTTCAGGCTTCTATACTGTGTAACTAGATTTTAGTGGTTCTTCTGACCAGTCCATGATAATGCCCTGTGATGAAGTGAAGGGATACACTTCCTGTTAGACGTGATCTGTAACGACTGTCGCTGATCACTGTTACCTTTATAAGTATAACACAGGAGGAGAGTATTTGATTATAGATGAACTTGAAGTGCATGTTTTTTGGTACTTTCTCACATCCCTATACGTATATTGTGTCTTGGGTTTGTAGGTTGAGTTATGGACAGTAAAAACACTGTGGCGCTGTCAAAACATGGCTCTGTTTGTTGTTTGAGCTGTCCGGCACGTCAGCTTCCTCCTTAACCAATGGTGGGACTACCTGTTTGTCTGAACAAAAGAGTTTTTCTGAAAAAAGAATTTGCATTTTTGTGCTATGAGTTCCTTCAGGAATTTTCTGTGGGTTTTTAGAATGGTGGCTTTATTATTTATAAGTAAAAGTGTTAGGGATGCACCGAATGTTCGGCCGAATATGGCAAAAAACGTGATACGATCAAGCAGCAAACAGTGCAGAGAGAGAGAGAGAGAGACGCGTGCGCTTTATTACTGCCGCAAACATTTTGGCAGTGCGTGTGCGTGGAGCATTTTAAAGTGTCAGAGAAAGACACAGCACGGGACTTGCCACACGGAAGTAAATTTCCGAACGAAAGCGTCTTTACCGGTCGGTAACTTTACTTCAGACGGAAGCGGGCAGTCTGACAGTAGCCCCGCCGCTCGCGACATCCTTTGACATCATACAGTGGTCGCGTGCACACAGTTCCCTGTACTAAACAACTTGTCAAAGTATGTTCTCTGCATCCCGGCCATCCCGGAATGCACCTTCTGAGAGAACAGTCAGTTTTTGTGGGCGGAGTTTGGAGGAGAGATGGTTGTCAGTCAGCATCAGTCAGAATTGCTTGCATTGGATGGTTTTTTTTCTCAAATCATTTTGCAATGTAGCGTATAATAATCCAACAGTTTTAGTTTATTCGTATTTTTAGCTTATGAACAATGAAGTGTTTTGTTGTAGGGGTACAGAGTGACTTACATTACATTCTTTTAGCAGTCAGATATAGGCCTAATTAATATAGGCTATTCACAGGCTCAATTTTTTGTTTGAATTTACTTTGTTTTGCTCAATTTTATATTAAGTTGTATTGTATTTTATTGAAAAGCAAGACAAATTATAAAAAGCACATTTTGACTATTCAGTTTGTGCAATAGTGAAAAAAATGGCTTAATAAATAGAAGAAATGCAAAAAACCATGTTCACATCATGTTCGGCTTCGGCCAAGAATTTTCGTTTCGGTGCATCCCTAATTATATGCATAACAGTAGTCAAGTTATAGTCAAACTCAACAGCTCTTGCTACAAGAAGTTTATATATTGTGTGCCATCCTTGATAACAACATGCAGAACACAGAGGGGCAGTTAGTCTGTTCATGTAAACAGTCTTAAAATGAGCTTCTATGAGATCAGCGCCTGCTGGATGACGGTCCATGTGAGCTACATCATCACTTACTGACAGATCGTTACGCTGATCATTCACATATGAAGAGCTTGTTGCGTTTAAAGTTGGGCTTTAAAACACGCACGAGTCGATATGCGTGATCTCTGCTTGTGTGTCATTTTCTGTCCGCTGGTTTTGAGCTGTTCTTGTTATATTTATTAGTTTCAGCCTTTGTTATGGCGCGCTTACATGATCGTTCTTTGATAACAGCTGGAGTGAGCGCGAGCACTGAAGGGAGGAGAGGTGCAGGCGTCAGATATTTCGGCTTTTATTTCGGCCTATTTCTTTCTTTCGGCCGAAACTGATAATGCCATTTTCGGCCGAAAAGTTTGGTTAGCCGAAATTTCGGTGCATCACTGCTATTTATATTCGAAGACCTTTTTATTACACAGTCGTACCACATGCTTCAAAAAAGTATAAATGCATATAACATCAGCTGTCCGGTCAGTTACTGACTTACTCTGTTCTGCAACAGAAAGTGTGCAGTAGGTTTAAAAATTGATGCCAGTCTGTTCAAGATGTGAAAGGAATCATGGAAATACACCATTCATCTTTAAATATTTACTACTGTTCGTTTGAAACATTAGTTTGAATGTGAGACTTTCACTGTTAGTTGATATGGAAAACCCCTCTGGGGTTAAGTGTTGTTTCTCAAATAATAAAACTGTAAAGTGATTACGGTACTGCCAGGAGAGGTCTTACATTATTTCCCAAACCTGTTTGTGGACTCTGTGGAGACGCACCAGTATGTTTTGGTAGTCGATTCAACTCATCTTGTTAGTGGAGAACGTCAATAACTGGAATGGGTGTGTCAGATAAATGAGACATCCAAAATGTGTACTGTGTGATATTTACTATATTTGGGAAACAGTTCCACTATTGTAAAGAGTTACAAACTAAACACCAGATATTACACCAGTCAGTAATTGTGGTGTGAGATCAATTAAAAGACAAATTGAGATGAATTAAAGTAAAAAAGATTACTTTAACATTAATCTTGTCATCTGTGCAGACAGGCTAGTGACTAGTAATAGTTAAAACATAACATGTTTTTGATATGTTTACTGTATGTCCAACCATCACATTTGATGCTGTATTTGGTGGGGTGCAAAATCCTAGGACCACGTTGAAACTCGGCAATCTTAAAAAAGAAATGAAGTCTTTTCACTTGTGGCAATTTCTGGCAAATGAAGTTTGTGTTTTTCTGTTCAGGTTGGCTGAAGACGTTTGACGACTACTATCGAGACCAGACGCAACACATCCTCAACAACATGGTGGTTAAGTTACACGAGAACAGTCAGATGAAAATGATCTGGTCTGAGATTTCTTACTTTTCAAAATGGTGGGAAAACATCGATGAACAGAAACATGATGCTGTGAAGAGGTGAGGCTTTATATTCATCTGGGTGTGGGCGGTATCTTATGTTCACCAAAATCTTATGTTACAGAATGAGTAGTTCATATCACATTATCTGTGTATCTCACAATATAGTTATTTTTGCTCTCAGCTCAACCCAAAATGGCTTATATTTCACGAATCCCATAATAATGCCTGTTTTTGGTCGATCCAGTTTATAAAAGGGTTTAATTCACAATTCATATACTTAAAAATACTTTAAGTCTTTACCGTATTTGAAATTTGATGGATGGAAGCCAAGAGCTAATATTAGAACAAAATAAATTAATGTGGCACCAGCTCACATTCAGCCACATTTAAGTTTATAAAAGACTCCAAAGAGTAGAACTAATATTATAAAACAGATAGTTCTGACTCAAAATTTTGATTGGATGAGACACATTAGAAGAAGTAAAATCTGTGTCACACCTCTTAAAGGGACAATTCACCCAAAAAGGAAAGTTCTGTTATCATTTACTTACCCCCTAGTTGTTCTTAAACTGTCTGAACACAGAAAGAGATATTTAGAAGAATGTTTGTAACCAAACAGTTTTGGGCCACTATTGACTGCTGTATGGAAAAAAACTACAATGGTAGTCAATGGTGCCCCAGAACTGTTTAGTTTCCCAAATTCTTCAAAATATCTTCTTTTGTGTTCAACAGAATAGAGAAATGTATAAATAACATAACATAACATAACATTGTATCTTTTGTTATTCTGACCAGTTTCAATGTTCGGCAAATATACATTTGTTTTGGAGTGGTCTCTTAATTGTTTGTCCAGCTGTATATCTACTGTGGTATAACAGAACAATATAACAGAATCTTTAGTGCTTGATAAATTTCTACTGTCATACCACCGAACCTGATATCATGAATCTTCATGTGTGTATATAATGGATTCAATAATGGCACCAATCGCACTCAGACCTGATGTAGGCTGAGAGAGCATAGGACTCTACTGTGCTTTTGTTCCCATTTTAATGAAGCTTAAGGTTTTGTTTTACTTGATTGCCTAGTTCTCAGGTGACAGTTTATGAAAAACAAACAACAACATACAGTCCAGACTGCACAAAAGTACCCTTTTAATAGTTAAAGAGGGCAAGAAATGTACTTTTAGTACAAAAGTGTTTTATAATAATCACTTCTTGTACGTTTTAGAAAATTAATCAAAAAGATGACCTAATGAATTTATGTAATCCATTAAGTTGCAGCTCATTGATGTTAGCATAAAAAGATGCAAATGTGTATTATTGATGATACGCATTACATACGATCACAAGGTCACGACTCATTGGCGATGGTTTGATGGATTGTAAATGTATGTTAAATATGCAGAATTGGCAGCATTCACGATAAGTAATGCCAGCATAGCCTTGGGAAAGACACAAACGCCATGTGGAAATGCAATAAACATTTCTGCACTGGGTTAGAATTCCAATTAGCATCTTTCAAATGGCCTGAGGTGAAGGCTGAAGCCAAATGAAATATCCCACACCAATATTTATTCACTATTGATTGGATACGCATTGGAAGTGTGAAGCAACCAGGTTCTATTCTTTGTGAACATTCACCCCTCCGTATTTTTCCAAGATGGCCTTGGCAGACTCCAAATCAGGATTTTTGGCAGGCACGAGCAGGTTTTATTTCAGTTTATATCGGCCGAATCAAGGTCTGGCATAATGCCACATGCACGTGTATCTTCAGAATAAATCAAGTCGTCTGTGCTCTTAAAGTCTGTTCGCTGCGTTACGGAAAATAGGAACTGCAGATTAGTCTATAAATTCTATCGATGCTGGCATACATTTTTTTTAATGTTGAGCGTCGGGAACGAGACTTTTCCTGATGTGATTTTCCGTCCTTGAATGTTTATGTTAATTGAATAGCATATGTCAACATGTTTTCTAAAAGGTCTAAGCTTGGCTCAAACTCATTTTGCTTACCTAATCGCCCCATCACCACAACTTTACCATCAGTCAGGTTCTATAGGGACATTGTTTGTGTAGGATTTCAAAAAGAGTGGAGGTTAATGAAGGGTGTTTAGAACCATTCCCAAAACTCTCCAGTAGCTCATCTTCTTGGTCAGTAAAGCACCACGACTGGGTTGAGAGTATCATAACAATTCTTTGACAGAAAAATAAAGAAGAATTTTGAAAGTTCCTGTCAGCAACATGCTGAGTTGGTGTTCTTTGTTTTGCTGGCGTCTCTGTGTTATTAACGGCCTCCAGAGGGTCGTGCCGTACGATTCGGCCGCTGAAATATGCGGCATTATGAAGAAAAGCTGCTGACTGGCAATCAGGGCTGAAGAATTCTCCTCCTAATAAGAGATGCTATTACCCAAGGTGTCCGCTGTCTGTTGAAGAAAATAATTAGTTTGTGCCGGTGCTACCGCTAACCAAGTGGCACGGCTCAATAAATCTGGGAAAAAATGTAGTTACTTTAAAGCTGTAAATCAGGAGAAAGTGCTTTGTAGTTAAAATCCTGCAAAAAGTTGTCGATAAAAAATGCAGTGGTGAAACATTTAAGCTCCTCTCCTCCTCGAGGCTTCTCTTATCTTAGACAACGGAAAATCAAAATTGACACTTGCACTTTTTAAAATTAAAGTTACTTGTCTTATGGTTCATGTACAACAAAAAAATTAACAAAAGTTTGTTTCTTATTTAAAAATGACTCGTTTCCTCCTGACATCATCTCTAGATAGTACATGACATGAATAGAAACGTATAAATAGCTCTCAAAATGTTTTAACTTATATTTAACTTAAAGTTCCATGAACGCAACCTTCAAATAGAGCCAGGAAATTTGTCAGAAAATGTCTTTTGAATTGTAAATCTGTAACTTGAAAATTGAAATTTAGTTTTTCCACAGAAAATACAAATCAATCATAGGACTTTAAACAACAAATAGAGGAGGTAAAATTCTTTTCAGATTTTTTCTAGATTCAAAATACTGTAGGCCATTATTGACTTTATATAAAGACAGCTCTGTATTTTTTTCTACTTCATTCTGTTTTACAAATTTTGATTGTTTTTATTAGTTTTAGTTCACAACAATAACCCTGTTCTCACAATCTGACCAATTCCTGATTCCTGTCCTTACTGTAAAAAACAATGAGTTGTGGAGGCAGTTTTGTTGAGACATTTTAATGTTAAATAAAACACATTTCTCATCTCGTCTCTTTCTTTCTGATGCAGACTCATCGAGAACGGTCAGTTGGAGGTGGCTACAGGAGGCTGGGTGATGCCTGATGAAGCCAACACGCACTACTTTGCTTTGATAGATCAGCTAGTTGAAGGCCACCAGTGGCTGGAAAACAATTTGGGTATGTATATAGACTGCCTTAATTTATTTACCTGATATCTCCCCGCAAATCAAACAGACACAGAGCCACCTTTATCCAACATCCTGTTTCCCACGTAACTCCAGAGAGACTTGTTTTTTTGTTTGTAGGGTTATATCTCGGGTAATATCCAGTTTAATATCCATAAAAAGCGAAAGTTCACCTAAAATCCTGTCATCATTTACTCACACATATTTGTCTTTTGAAACCTGCAAGATTTTCTGCCTTTCTGGCTACACACAAAAAAAGGAGTTTATCAGAATGTCCAAGAAGCTATTTGCCATACAATAACAGTAGATGGGGACCAGATACTTTTATTGTATGGAAAAGAGCAGGGTAGACATTTTAATAAACTAGTTTTTGTGTTTTACGCAAGAAAGCAAGTCAAACGAGCTTGGAAAGAAATGAGTGTGAGCCATCATTTATATTCATGAGCGTACTGTCCTTTTAAATTCTGAATAAACCACAGCTCAAGTTGTGAGTTGTGAAACCCCTAACTGAATTTTAACTGAGATACTACAAGGAATTCTGGCTCCTTTACATATTTACAATATGCAAATTGGCTCAAGCGCCTTTGGGAGATTTTTGTTGTGTGTTTATCAGTAGTATATTAAAATATGGAGCAAAGCCCTGGTTTTCATTACCGCACATCCACTCTACCATCTGCTCTCCTGATCTATCAGCTGTCAGTGGACCACTTCTCAAATATAGATTGATTGGAAAGACGGAGACTTCAGCGAGTCTCAGGCTTCCAAATCCTGAGTGGAGGATGCTGTATGACATTATTTAGCTGTATTACCTTGAGGAGAATTGCGGAATGAAGGGTTACCCATGGACAGGTGGTCACGAATATAAACGCAAGCATCTTTAAGGTGTCTCTGTACAGTGTATCTAATTTAATTCTAATGCTCTATCAAATCCCTACTGAATTCGTGCCCGTTTTTTCTCTACCACACCCAAAAATGTGACCATACTGGAAATCAGCCCTAACTGGACTTAACTTTGAGGTAGGGTTGCATCAGCTGTTTGAGAAATGGTTTGATGTATTCTTTTATTGTGCAAGATAGGAAGTCATTAATATTTTGGTCCTTTTCTCCAAAGCTTTAAATGTGGATAACCTCAGAGTTTACAAACCTAGAATAAAAGTAAGCAAAGACGGAAATTTTGAATTCATTGGGTCTTTAAGTGGGGATGTAATGTTTACTCTAGGCTTAGAAACTACTTATAAGTTTGTAACTAATTCGGTAGCACCATTTGTTTAGAATGTAATACCCATTAAAATAGCTTTCTGTAATATGAGCAGTCACTTGTAATGACATCAGTCTTTTTACAGTCATAAGCCTTCAGATTTGTAACAGGACGTTGCATTAAAGTTGCGTTCACATTTAAACTTGTTAAAGTTTATGATGTTTGAATGAAAGGGAAAGTTCACCCAAAAAAAGGAAAATTCTGTTCTCCCTCGAGGTGTTCCAAACTTGTATGAATGTATTTTGCTCTGTTGAACACAAAATATGATATTTTGAAGAATACGGGGAACAAACACTTATGGGTAGTCAGTCAGTAGTGCCCTAGAACTGTTTGGTTACAAACATTTTTCCAAATATCTTTATTTGGGTTCAGCAAAACAACAACATTTAAACAGGTTTGGAACAACTTGAGGGAGAGTAAAGATGACCGAATTTTCATTTTTGGATGAACTATACATTTTAGTTTCATTGATCTTCATTCTAGGCTTATGTAAATATTTAGTTCGAAACATTACTCAATAACAGTAGTTCGTAGTGGTTGTGACAGTACCCATTTAGGCAACAACTTGATACACTTCTAACTTAGGGCTCCAGATGTTCCATGTTGTTTGACAAAAGACATTTGCAGCCAATGGCTGCCAACAAATATGGAATAATTAATAAATATTTGAATATAAACCTAAAATCCGTTTTCCTGCTGTTTACCTTTTCTGTAAAGGAGTGAAACCCAAGACGGGCTGGGCTGTGGATCCGTTTGGTCACAGTCCTACCCAGGCATACCTGCTCAAACAAGCCGGCCTGTCTAACATGCTGATCCAGAGAGTGCACTACTCAGTGAAGAAACACTTTGCATCTCAGAAGACACTAGAGTTTTTCTGGAGACAGAACTGGGGTGAGCCAGTTATTCATCTATAATCTACAGTGTCTTTCCATATTACTCTGAACTTGTAAATATGATGTATTTGTTTACACTTCGCATGTTAAAGGTCATACTTTGCAACAACGGCTTATAGTACTAATGCAACATGAGACAAAATCTGTATTTGTGTCCTCACCCTCTATTGTTCGCCACCATAATACTATTATATAACCTATAATATTACATAAAGTGTGTAAGATGTTAATAGCAATGAATTTCGCTCTGTCTTCAAGGCCACTATAAGAGAACTTCTGCCTTCGAGTTAGAAAATCGTAATTGCGATGTGAGGCGTTTAAGTGCTTTGGTTCAGAATTTCTGTTGGACAATATATTTCCTACTTTTCACCTCTTAGCAGAAACCTTTTAGCACTACTACAACAAAAAAATGTAAATTGACTCTCTGTGGTGCTATGAGAATTATACACAGAGAGTCAATTTACATGTTTTTGTTCTGTGGTGCTGTTATAGCACCTCATTAACCAGCTAAATGGTACTAAGTGGTGTTTTCTGGCAATCTTTATAGCAGTTTCATAGCAACAGGGCCAAACCTGTACTGTCAGCATTCACTTCACAATTCAAACGTAATTAAGACCAACATCAGTTTACTTTGGCTAACTGACAAACCATCAACACGGATGTCAATTTGGGACTTAAAGAATATCCTGTGTGTCCAACCGCTAATGGGTTATGAGTCAGTAGCTTTGTGCTGGGAACAGACAGAGGCTGCTTCCGAAATCGTATACTTCCATACTATATAGTAGGCAAAAGGCATAAAAACAGTAGGAGAGAAATATCCGGACGTGCTCACCTACTCTGTAGTAGGAGAAAACAGTACGTGAACAGAGCAGTATGTCCAAATCGTCAGTATTTATAAAAGAGCATGCGAGAAATTACCGGATGGCCTACTGGTTACGCCCAGATTCAGAAGCACTCAGCCTCTCTTACTTCTCTATCCCATGACCCCACGGGACAGAATACCGCGCACAGCCCGCAAAACAGTCACATCCGACTTTCATTAAAGTATATAGTAACATTAAAATTGATCTTGTTTTGTTGTAAAATTGACAGCTTTCAAACAACTTTCTAATACATCACTTTCCAAAAACGAATAATCACAATAATCACCCCCACAAATCTACGTCAGTTGGTATGATTTGACTAAGACTGCCCAAATGCAGACGTAAGTTAGGTGTGTGTACCTGTCAGTACAATTGCTTTGGAACCTGATGTTCCAAATATGGTAAGAGGCGTTACATTTCCGTCACACGCTTGCAGTATTCGACCAATCACTGCGCACTGGTTAACTGGCCAATCATAGCACACCTCGCTTTTCAGAGCGATGAGCTTTTAAAAAAATCTGCGCGTTTCAGAGAGGCGGGGCAAAGAGGAGATACAATCATGCACCGTATGTAGAAAATACAGCGTTTTTGAACCTTAAATCATGTATACACATTGGATTGCATCTAAAACAAATGATAATATTCGTTTTAGCCGTATCAGTGTTAATTTCGTTAACGAAAACTATGACGAAAAGTATTCGTTAACGACATGTTTTCACTGACGAAAACGAGATGATAACTAAATAAAAATGAATGCATTATAACGAAAACTGTAATAAAAATATACTGACATTTTCGTCAACTAATAAAAACGAGACGAAAATATTCTTGTCCCACCTGGCGGACATCAGTTTGCGCGCATGTGCTGCTTATCTCATATAAACGGCAGAGAGAAGTCTCTGGGAGAAGGGGAAGCACACACATGTATTCTGTGTCTCCACGTGGGTTACAAAGCGTCTTATTTTCTTCACGATCGCCGGTAAAACGCCGCAAACTTGAAGCGCGACTGCAGGCGAGTCACCCCGAAACACATTACGAAGGCAAGCTCAAAGGTTTTATATGCCAATGTTAACTTAACACGAGCTGCTGCATAACGTGAAATGCAACATAGAGTCAGCCAAAAGAAACCAGCGCTGTCCTCTACTGATTATAGAAGTGATGAAGTGAGTCAAACTGTACATTCCAACCAAATATGTAACATGTTTGCATGACTAAAGAAATGTAATACAATTTATATAATATGTCTTTTTGAAAGCTATTCTCATTCATTGCTGTCTCAAGCAAAGACAGTGCGCTCTTTCTTCAAATAGGCATGCCAGGAGCCAATAGCCTTTGAGTGTGAGCCCTGTCAGAGCGTTTCATTGGTTGAATGAACTGAATGAATACGCCCTACTTAACGAGTCAATTGAGTCAAATGGAATTGAACGAACTGGAACATGTCGTTCATGGTCTAATACTCTGCGTTCCAACAATGCATATCTAGTTACTGGAATTTTCTGAAAAATAAAGGTAATGACCTGGTTTAATTTCATTCTAAGGTGAAGTAAATTATGTCAAAACAGTTGAATCTTTGTATGGAACATTTAATTACACCAAGTAAATGATTTAAACCATTTAGATTTTAGTAGACTAAATATAATGTATATTTATTCGACTAAAATGTTTTTCATATTTCGTCGACTAAAACTAGACTAAAACTAAAATGATGGGGTTGACTAAAATGTGACTAAAACTAAATTGCATTTTCGTCAAAAGACTATGACTAAAACTAAATCAAAATTTGCTGTCAAAATTAACACTGAGCCGTATCATATGACCCCTTTAATTTGTCAGTAGTGTTACATTTCTTGACAATAAAATCATGCCCGGCGTCCCCTTTGTTTGAAGTGCATGTCTGTACAGTAGGTGGCGGGTATGCACCTCAAACTTACGTTGCCACCCGCCATTAAAAAGGAATAGAAGAAGAATTACGTTACATGATCACGTCAGTATGGCAGACGACATCCGGATCGCATTCATACTAAACCAATTCAGGTAAAACATTACGTTCCCTTTTAGCTCTCGTCAGTGAGTATGTGATTTCGGTCGTAGCAAGAACCTTCTATGACCTTCTTCTGTGGAACCCAAAAGAAGATATTTTGAGAAGTGCGTTTGTGTCGATATGGTGGAAGTCAATGGGGGGCCAGTGTTGTTTGGTTACCAACATTCTTCAAAATATCTTTTTTGTGTTCTGCAGAAGAAAAACTTGGTAGCACTTTATTTTACAATTCTGTTTCCCATGTACATACTGTGTAGTTATTACAGTAAATATAATAACTAGGTAATAACCCTGAACCTACACCTAAAGGTAAACTTATACCATGTAGTTACCTTATACTACCCAGTGCTTTCTTAGGTAAGTACACTGTAGGTACACGTACTGTAAAATAAAGTGCAACCAAGAACTTCATAAAACTTTTGGATTGACATGAGGGTGAGTAAATGGGTTTTTGGCAGAGGTGTAAAGAGTACCTGAAAACCATACTTAAGTAAAAGTACAGATACCTTGCAGTGAAAATTACTCCATTACAAGTTACAAGTCACCAATTCCAAAACGACTTCAGTAAAAGTCTTCGAGTATCTGATTTTAACAGTACTTGAGTATATTACTCATACTGAATGTAGGCTCAAAGCAGCACTAATCCTCAACACTTAAGAGACTTGTCAGTGAAAAACAAGAAACAGTCGATTCGTGAGGAGAGCAATCGCATCTATTTTCTTAAATCATAATAAGACTGAATACCTCAAAATTGCAACAAATCATGGTTGACACCATAACCTACGTCATTACAAACACCCCAAGTCTCATTTAAGCTCAAGTGCTCATAAGTAAGCCAACATTCTTCAAAAAGGTCTCTTCAATATAACGGATAAATAAAATAATGTTAGGTAAAATTAAAAAGTCAAAGCCAGCGATTGTCAACTACCTGATAATGCACTCGTATTCACATAAAGAAGTAAGGGCAAAATTCACAAGAAGTACGTTCAATGCCCTTTAAATGGCAATATTAATTCTTCTGTAGCAAAAATAAACTACTGCAAAAAAAAGATAGGTGCCATGCAAAATGTAATGTGTAATTGCATTAGTCATTACAAATGTAGTGGAGTAAAGAGTACATATACTTGTTCAAAAATGTAGTCAAGTAGAGAGTAAAAGTTGCTAATATCTTTAATACTCAGTACAACTACAAAGTAGCCAAAAAGATACTTAAGTACAGTAACTAATTACATTTACTCCAATACTTTACACCACTGGTTTTTGGGTAAACGATCCCTTTGATGTGTTTTTCAGGACATGAGCTCGACATAGAACGTAAAATAGTTATTATATTTTAATACTATATTTTATTATGGACCGTTATGGATGTGACAATTGACTTGCCTGACTGTGTGCTTTAAAAACACAAAAAAAATGCTTTAAAAACGTTAAGACTGCACTTGGGTATTTAAACCACCAAATATTGACATCCGACCTATCAGTATCAGTATATGTTTGTCATCTTAAGGTTGCCATTTGCATGGAAATGTGACATTGTGTTGGCATTTATATGCACACATACGATTTGTCTCATGTATGATCATTAAGACATGACTGCAAGGCAGCACATGGCATCAGAAGACCTGAAATGTAGCAAGTAATCCATCATAGTAAATGATGACAAAATAGTTTTGGCTGAAATATCTCTGCTCTCAGAACTGAGTGCTCTGCATCTGAAGGGTTTCGCACGTTTGATTGGAAATCTCTATAGAAGCCAGTTTTGATCACACAAGCTGCTCTGTGCCGCTCATTGATTGAATCCATCTTTTATTTAGCGATTACGTTGATTAAACCCTGGGCGCTACATTTTAGCCACACGATTTAGAAATGGAGGTCGATGAGAGATAAATCCAAAAATGTTATGCACCATCTGCAGCTGCTGGCCCCGAAGCAACCGCGATCGCACATGCGCGCGCCTAGCAGAAGCTCTCTTCCATTCCAGATATTCATCTCCACAACTGGAGGTCATTCAGCCCTGACGGATAACTGCACAAAACTGAGCTTTTGACAAGGTCCGTAATGACCTGCCCCAGGATAAACACTTGGAGCTCTGTAGCATCATGCCATATTGTTGGTCCGCGATGCTGTTTCTTGTCCTGTTGATTTGCAGTTGGTTATATTTCTTATTCGTGGAAACATCCTGCTCGGAGTCCAGCATTTTCCTCTGCCTGCCTGAGTTTATCAAACTCCTCGACATGGCCAGAGGCTCAGAAAGTTGTTTGAAATTAGAGCCAAATCAAGGATGGCGCACCGGTCCATCACGCACCCTGGGCTCTGCCCTCAGTTTCTATCAGATGTTTTTCAAAACCTGTATACTGTATGACTCTTCCTCTGTGGAACAGAAGATATTTTGAGAAAAGTCTCAATGCTTTTGTGTTCATACAATGGAAATCAATGGGGGCCAATGATGTTTGGTTGCCAACATTCTTCAAAATATCTTCTTTTATGTTTGCAATGAATAGAAGGTGAATAAAAAATGAACACATTTTCATTTTGGCGTTAACCATCCCTGTAAATTATAATTAAAGGAGTAGTTCACTTCAAAATTTGCCCCCATTTACTTTGCATAGTCATTTTTATTCCTACTATGGAAAGTGAATGGGGGCACATTTTGAAGTGAACTACTCCTTTAATGTTATTGCATTGTGTCAAACCAAATGGCGTTTATTTGAAGCACGAGTGCACAATGTGAACCAAGAAGATTTTCCAAGGGCAGGAAACAAAAGAGGAGTCATAGGAAACGTCCACCCACATACCATTGTTTCCTGTTGTCTGACTGCATCTGTTTGGGAAACACTCTTTTGGCCTGAACTTCGTGTTAAAACACTGGTAAAATAGACTCGTAACTTAGATTTCGGACCGTAGATGCTGCTGAACAAATATGATTACAGTTCCTTTGGCTGCAAAGGCGTACACTCCGTGCCAAGCTGAATTAACTTCCAACTCTATGTAATTCCATATATCACCATTTACCAGACAGCCAGACTGCTTCGTGCTTCACATCTGCTCTCTTGTCTAAAGAAAAATCCTGCATTATTTATTCACGTGGCTTTTATGAAGGTCACTCTGGCGCACACGCCGTGCTGAATGGGTAATTGAATATTTTTTATGGCAAATAAAATGGGATTTGATTTTGACGCTAGTGGGTCATTTCTTGATTTGCTGCCTTGAAACCGGATGGTTTTCCTTTGATTTAAAACGGCTTGCGTTTCTTCACAAGATTGGAAATGGGAATTAAGTGTAAATAACGGAAGCCTTGTCTTGCAGCTGCAAATTAAAATGGCAAAATATGTTGTCTAAGAAGATGACGTTATAAGCTGTGGAGTAACGTGTCGGCTACTTGATCTTAAAGTCATCCTATTTTGTTGTCATAATCTCACGTTGTTTCGGAGCAAATCTTTAACTTTGTCTACAAAGACACATACTTACAATTTGTTGTTTGCATTTTTCCCTACAGATCAGGATGCAGCGTCAGATATTTTGTGTCACATGATGCCATTCTACAGCTACGATGTTCCCCATACGTGCGGGCCTGACCCGAAGATCTGCTGCCAGTTCGACTTCAAGCGGCTGCCAGGAGGAAGAGTCAGCTGTCCGTGGAGAATTCCACCTCAAGCCATCACAGATAATAATGTACAGGAGAGGTACAGATATACATGCCTGCTACTGACACTAAAGACTACATGTTTGAGTGGGACCACATACAGTTATTTTAGAATTCAACGCACTGCATGGGTGAAATTGGCTTTTTAATATTCATGCAGTCGATTCCTTCAAATCTGATCAGTTTGAAGTTTTCTTCATGAAGTTTACTCTTTCTTTGTTTAGAGCTCTGACGCTGCTGGACCAATACAGAAAGAAATCAAAGCTGTATCGGACTAAGGTGGTGCTGGCTCCGCTTGGAGATGACTTCCGTTACACTGAAGCTGTGGAATGGGACCAACAATTTGGGAACTACCAAAAACTCTTTGACTACATGAATTCTCACCCTGAGCTCCACGTCAAGGTCCGGCATGATTGGAATTGGTTAAATCTTGTTTAAATATTCGATTTAAAAGAACCGCTTAAATATGTACATTTTATCATTATTTACTCACGAGCGTGTACGTATTTGTTTCATGGAACAAAAAAGATGAAATATTGCAGTGTGTCCTAGGGCTCATTACTTTAAAGCGGGGACTATCAATTTGAAAAAGCCTTGAGTTTATTAAATTAACAATTTCACAACTTCTATGTTTACATTATGTATATACTGTACATTCTTACACACATCACTGCGGAAAAAATTAGAGACCACATTTATTTTTATTTATTTTCTTCTGAATTTACGATTTATAATCGATTTATACGATTTATATATGTGTTTAGGTAAAAGTTAATTTTTGTTTAATTGTGTAAACTACAAAAAAATTCTCCCAAATTTCAAATAAAAATATTGTTTCTATTTGCAATTATTTGTGGAAAATAAAAACAGGAGAAATAGTTCAAAATAACAAAAAAAATGCTCTGTTGTTTAGACTTCAAATACTACAAAGTTCATATTCATGTTTAAGCAATACAACAGTAATATTTTTACATGTATTTAGGGAAAAAATGTTTTATGTGATTACCTTGATTTTTATCACAGTTTTCATATGTCTTGTCATGCTGTCAGTCTTTCACATTTCTGTTGGATGATTTTGTTGAAATGCAACAGACACTGGACTGGAATGGCCACAATACATCTAGAAATGCTGATTAAATGAACATTTGGAATTTTATCCACGGCTATATATACATGTAGTCTTGAACATAGTAAGACTATGAACATTTATTTGTTTAGAAATTGTAAGAACATTGTTTATATAAACTTTTTGCTCAACTAAGTTTAAGAACCGTATGGTTTGGAACATCATGAGGGTGAGGAAACGGACAACATTTGTTCTGTTTTTATTAGAAAACAGTCCCTTGTGAGTATATTTTAGGACGTTCAAGTATGCACCTAACCTTGATTTGGTTTATTCGCAGGCCCAATTTGGCACCATTTCGGATTATTTTGAGGCCTTGCGTAAAAACACTGGCTTGGATCCAGCTGGCACGAGTGTTGGCACCCCGGCCCTACCCGTAGTCAGTGGAGACTTTTTCACTTACGCAGACCGTGATGACCACTACTGGAGCGGCTACTTCACATCACGACCCTTCTATAAACGTCTGGACCGCATGCTGGAATCATACCTCAGGTAATGTGAAGAGCGCATGGCTGAAACATTCCTCAGAATATCGTCTTTTGTGTTGCACAGAAGACAGAGTCATATACAGCTTTTAAATGACTTGAAGGTCAATAATAGATTTTTGGGGGGGAGATAATCACAAAAGATTATCACTAATATATGACATTTGAACGAAAAAGGTCTTGGAACTTTTTAAATGTTATTGTGCAGCTCTCATTTATTTGCTGGGTTCTGGATAATGAGAAGTTGTGATGGTGGTACGTATTGATTTTCTACAATGTGCTGCTGCACAGACCGCAATGAAAGGCATAAAGGCTGTTTGGATATCTAGACTTGTTCTTTTCTTAATTGCATTTAAACGTCAAATCACCACTTTCAACTAGCTCATAATGATGAAAGTTGTCTATAAAGAGCACTATATTGAACTCCTTCACCCTTAAACTCTTTTATTACTAACAGATTTTATGAAAATGTGCCACGGTGATGGATATTTTTGGACATGACCTATGATTTCCATGCTATTATTTTATTCTTATAAATGGTATACGGCACACTACTTTGTTGGAAACATTACGTCATGTTACCGTATGTAAATATGTATGCGAGTTTGTGTACGTCAGTGAGTGGACGACCGTCAGAACATTGTTCACTGAAGGGAACGTGATAGGGATGTGAATTTTCAGGATGCATTGTACACCCTCACCTTGTTCTCTCAAAGGTGGCCGTACACAAACATGCGAATGGATCGGTTATACCTTCAGTGAACGCACACTGAGAACTCTCTTTAACACGGTATTAGCATTGTGATGGGTGTGTAAATTTCGGCGTTCATCAGCATGCAGCCTTTCACGCTGCAAATAGGACTTTTGATAAGCTCTGCTCAATTACACACATACACAAATGTGCAAATGTATTCCGAGACACAAACACGCACGCATTAGATTAGCGATATTGCGTCCGAGGTCATTCAACGTTTAATTCATTATTAAAGCCAGCGTTCGGTTCACAACGGAACGGATGGCAGACGTTTGTTTGATGTGAGGTATGTAGGTCGCACACACTGTGGGGTTTTTGTCTTATTACTGTGCGCTGCTTGCAGAGCTGCCTGTGAACGAGAGACAGAAACGTTTTTTTGATCTGCTGGCTTTAACTACGGATTTGAAAGGGCTGTTTGGAAACCAAACCAATTTAAACAGCGAGTCGCTTTGAAATGTCGTCCCAGTTTGGCGATGTACTCGCTCCGGAGTTTTGTTGGTAAAGCTGACAATGAAGTGTCAATAAAACCTTTCACACAGCTGAATGTTTTAGGTCATATTTCAACCCGATAATATTTTTTATAATGAAATGAGCTCTTTTTTATAAATCAGTAAGATTGTATTGTACATTTTTTCATTGTTGACCTTATCCAAAAATTCTTAAGATGATAAAATGAATTCATTTATTTTTTGAAAATTGTATTACTTTGAATGGGTGTTAGATTGTGTATTTTTTTCTTTTCTTAAAAACTGTATTAAATTATTAAATATTATCATTAATATTTGACAAATATGTGACATTTAGGCCTTCCACGTGAAATATAATTATATAATAATCATATTATTAAAAATAAATATACCATTTTTCATTGTTGACCTTATCCAAAAATTCTTAAGATGATAAAATGAATTCATTTATTTTTTGAAAATTGTATTACTTTGAATGGGTGTTAGATTGTGTATTTTTTTCTTTTCTTAAAAACTGTATTAAATTATTAAATATTATCATTAATATTTGACGAATGTGTGTGTGACATTAAGGCCTTCCATGTGAAATATAATTATATAATAATAATATTATTAAAAATAAATATACCACAACAGCATAATATAAATAAATATAATAATAAATAATTCCAGGTGTGTTATTATTTTTGTTGTTGTTGTATATTTAATATTATTATAACATACATATATTTAACTTGGAAGGCCTTAATGTCACACGTTAATGTCAAATATTAATGATAATATTCAATAAATTAATCATATTTCATAATTTCATAAAAATACAGTATTAAAATACAGCAGCAACAACAACAACAACAATAATAGATATTTATTATTATTGTTATAATTATACATTTACTAAATATTATCCTTAATGTCACATATTAATGTCAAATATTAAGGCCTTAAACAGGTTAATCCAAGCAAGGGTTGCGGATCCATTTGCAGCTTTGAAGTAGTTTATTAACATATGATAACAAAATAAAGATCAAAACAAGAAACTCGTAATCCACATGGCAAACTGAGAACTAGAAACATATCAAAAGATCTAACAGGACAAGATCCAGATTAACACAATACAACGACTGACCAAGGACAAATGTATACATGGGACAACAAGCGGGCAAACAAGGAACACCTGACAATAATTTACCGTGAAACCAATACTCAAATAAATGACAAAGATATACAAAATGACATGGGGAAACAGGAACTCGGGAAAACAAACTGAACACAGGAAAATCATCAACAAATCACAACAATAGATTTATTTCACAGTCCATCAGCATGGTTTGAGAGAACATCTGTTGATGTTTGTTTTCAGGGCAGCTGAGATCATCTACTCTTTGACCATGGCCAACATTCAGAAGTATGACAAGCCCAGCGATTACCCTGCCGGTGATAATTACAAATTACTGACAGAAGCCAGACGCAACCTGGGTCTCTTTCAGCACCATGATGCCATCACGGGCACAGGCAAAGAATGGGTGGTTGTGGACTATGGAACCAGGTACAGCACATTACTTGAAACAATTGAAATAGTTAGTACATCACCCCTTCTGTTGTTTAAATGTCCATCTTTTGGATTACCAGCCAAGAACCAAACCCTTACGATAAATATTAAACAATGGACACCACATCCCCTCACCACATTGTAGTGGTGTACGTTGTCTTTGGATAATGTGAAAAACAAATTATTTTTGCCACAGATTTTCAATAGAATAAATTCAATTTTATGTTTATAATCAGGTTTAGGGCAACCAAACCATCCCAAAATTTCGTGTAAAACTGCTAGTAATGTCATTTGTTCATCTGCAAATGTTGAGAACGCTTTAACATGGATTAAAGTCAGGCCTTGTAAAAGTTTTTCTGTTTCTAGATGGTAATAATTTATTCATCGTCATAACTGTTCTTTATTTTTTTAAAGGTTGTTTCACTCCATTATGAATGTGAAGCGAGTAATTGTGAGCTCAGCCCAATGGTTAGTGATTAAGGACAAACAAACATATAGCCATGATCCATCAAATCCCTTTCTTCAAATGGTGAGTGTTCTACACTGTATATCCACAAAGTGCTGATATTAGACTCAAGTCTGGTGGTTCACATCTGAACAGATCCAATATTTTCTTACTCCCCATTATAGGAGGATGCTCAACCAGCTCAAGATGCCTTGCCTCGTAAAACCGTTCTTAAGATTCACGATAGGCCAAGGTAACTTTTGTTTCTTTAAAGCAGTTTTGTTTGTTAAATCTCAAACAGATTATGTTTCAACATCAGCTGACACTGTTTTTGAGAATGACTTCCTGGGGCCGGATTCACGAAATTTTTTACACCGTGACGCGACCGGCGCGATGCGACACAAAAAAAGACATTAGAAATGCATTAGAACCCGTTTAAATTTAAAATTTTGTCAACACTGAATGCGGCACGGTCTCCGGTGTAGACACGGTGTTAAAACAAAATATAAGATTGCTCTTAAGATAAATTATAGGAAGTTCGTAAGAGTGTTCGTAAGTGCAATTCTCAAACATTTCTTAAAACGTTCTCAAATATTTTCTTACGAACATCTTAATTTTTGTTGTAAGAGTAAAATGATATGCTTTGTGAATGATAACACTCGCTTGCTCATGTGGTAACTCTATGTTTATCCATAAACTTATATGTGTGTAACAAGCACCTCGCATTCTTATATAGCCTGTATATATAAGCATGTGAAGTGTTAAACGATTGCATGTTAGCTAAAATGTTAGCAAGCGTTAAAAAATGATACTTATTATTATAACTTTTGTGTGTTACTATGCCATAATTCTTGTGGCCCTCTGCGTTTCGAGTCACTTTGTCCCAGAATAAATGTAAAAAGCACTAAAGTAAAGTTAGGGAGCTAGACCTCATCATTATTATATCAATATAAATATTCCTTAATGGCAAGTAAACGTCAAAAAACATCTAACCTTTTGAGATTTAAGACAACCAAGAGGCTGTCTTAATTTTAAGATGATATTTACGACAGATTTTATTTCGAGAATTTGGATTCTGCTTAATTATTTTCCTAGGATCAATCTTGAGAAAATTTTTTAAGAACTGTCTTGAGAAGTTTTTTTCGGGAATACATCAATTCTAATTCAAGAAAAAAGTTAGGAATGTTAAGAAAACATTTGGCAGTTAAGAAGAATTTTCTTCTTAAGAATGCTTTGTGCATCCGGCCCCTGGTGCTTATGTTAGTAGAATAACTCATAAAAATGTTTATTTTTTGTGGTTGCCAGGTTGGTTGTGGTATATAACCCCACAGAACAGGCCAGGACATCTATGGTTACGCTGAATGTGAACACCCTTCATGTACGTGTGCTTGATGCTCTTGGTCGTGTAGTTCCCGCTCAGGTCAGTGCAGTATGGAACGATGCCACCAATGCTGCTACTGATGTCTTCCAGGTGAGATATTGAAATATTGCATTGATGCACTCATTGATCACATCATCAGGGGCGGGGCGGAAAAATATACAGATCTGACCATGAAAATATATCTATTAGTATTTTTATTTTTGTAAATTTTAATTATTCAATTAGTATTCCTATAATAGTACCCAATGTATTACTTCTTGAAAATATGTGTCGTCAAAACCAGGTGTATTGTTTTTGTTTATGGTAATTGAATTAAAAAATGAATAAAAACAAATAATGGTTTTAGTTGTTGGGTGCAACAGTTTGGCAGTTCATTGCCTGTCACCTTGTTTTTCTGCATGACCTTGACATCCTCAAATGTGTTGTTTTCTGCAGTTGTCATTTGTAGCTCACGCAGCTCCGCTGGGTCTTAGTGTGTACCAGCTGACAGAAGGAATGGAGCAGAGGACTGAAGCTTCCAAATACACGTTTCCTCAGGAAGGCATGCATATTTCAGTCAGCGGATTGGAGCATTTCAGACAGTCCTACCTCCAGACTGCCTCTTCTGTTCAAATAGAAAATTCTCACCTGGAACTGTCCATCTCTTCGGTCACAGGTCTTTTAGAGGTTAGACTGTGTATTGCCACTGTTCACGGGTATTGTGGGGTAATCATTTATGAATGACTCTCTAACAACCAGAACATGTCTGTAACATACAGAGAGTGAGGCTGAAGGACGGTGGCTCAGAGCACCATGTCAAGGTGGAGTTTGTTTGGTACGGCACCACCAGCAAAAAAGACAAAAGTGGAGCTTACCTGTTTCTGCCTGACGGAGATGCAACGGTAAGATGTTGTAAATTAATCCAGGTGTGTAGAGCTGTGCATTTTAGTTGCCTCGCTATCACTAACACTCTCATGCAACTCATACATACCAAAAAATGAATGTCATCAATAGTACATTTCTGTGAATACATAGCTGTGTAACTCGGCTGGCAATGAACAGGTCTTACCAACTGAGCCCTGCCCACATATGGTGTCTTCTTCATCACTGGCAAACGATAGAATGCACGATTCAATGCGGCAGCGGCCTGAAATCATTCAAACGGATTGGTGAACCAATTCAGACCCTTCCGACCTTAGTTGAATCAATTCTTTGAAAAGAATTGACTTAAAAGAGTGATTCGTTTGCAAATGCCGTCGTAAAAAGAGACTCCATTTCTGAAATGCACTACATTTTGTGTAATGTGTTGAAATGAAGTTACCTTACCTAATGTGCATCGTCCATTGTAGTGTGCATTTCTTTAATTAGAAATGCACTTGAGTAAAAGTACCTTTACATTTACTCTTAAAAGTACATATTTCTATGTTACTTAAAGGGACAGTTCACCCAAAAATGAAAAATCTGTCATCATTTACTTACCCTCAAGTTGTTAAAATCTGTATGAATTTCTTTTGTTCTGATAAACACAGAGACAGATACACAACTTAATGATTATAGTGCATTTTAGGTGAATTTTGTTGTGCTTTATAAAAAGTAATTGTGTTCTGTTGAACACAAAGATATTTCGAAGAATGTAGGAAAGCAAACGGTTCTGGGGCACTTTTGACTACCATTGTCATTTTCCCTGCTATGGTAGTCAATGACGGCCAAGAGCCGTTTGGTTACAAGCATTCTTCCAAATATCTTTCTCTGTGTTTATCAGAACAAAGACATTTATACAGATTTGGAACAACTCGAGGGTGAATAAATGATGACAGAATTTTTATTTTCGTGTGAACTGTCCCTTTAAGAAAACGTAATGGAGTGAATGTAATACGTCACTCCCCACCTCTGATCATTATTGGATAATTCATGCGGAGTTCAACCTTAAAAATAAAGTTTAAGGGCATACTCACATTTAGCCCAAACTCCTGCATAGTCTGATATTTTTCTGATGTCTGGACTCTATCATTAAGGGTTCAGGAAAATAAACAGATGGTTCAATATATTGGTAATAACTACATTCTCTGAAGTTTTGACTGAAAATGTCACATCCATAACCCTGGTATGTCCCTATTATATTATGCTACATGTAAATATATACATATTTCCAATTAATTAATAGTCGTTTACAGTACATGATTGAGCTGTCAAAAATGTAGAAGCAGAACAGCAGAGCCGAGTGGCAAAACATTCCCTTTAACTCACAAGTTCAAAGTGTGTCACTCCCTGCTGCTCACTGCCTGCACTTATGAATGTATAACTGCAGTTTGGTCAATGCTCATAACTTGGTGTTATCCACTAGAAAACCGATGAAACCTCATAAGAGGCAGACTCGCTCTTTCATCATAACATTAGGCAGTTTTGTCATGGAATCTATTTCTTTCTCGTTCTTTGCTAGCGATGCTCTGAGGGGATTTCGTTGAGCGTGATTGGATTTACATTGATTTTCTCTCCCTCTCTCGCACAGATTTACTCTTCCTCTCAGCCGACTGTGATTCGAGTCACCAAAGGGCCAGTTTTTTCTGAAGTCACCACTACTTTTCCACACATCACACACACACTCAGACTCTACAACACTCAAGGTAAGAACGGAGGGTTGAGCAATCAGCACCTTTTACTTCTATACGTATTGTCAGCTGGTTACTGGCTGCCTGTATGACCAATCGATTCTTAGTGACACCCTGTAAAATTCACCCGTCCCCAATCAGACGCTTCTTGAAGGCCTTCGTGTGGGATGCCTTCTGGTGTTTAAAAAGCTTGACAGACAGCGCAACCGAATGAAACAGATTGCAGACAATCTGGAGGCATATTTTAAAGGCATTCCATTGCCTGTTAAACACAGCTGTACAGTATGTTATATATGTATGTGCTTGCTAAAGTAAGAAGAGGGATTCAACAGAATATTGAATTAATAAAATTAGATAGAATTAAAACTCAATTCATACGCAGCTGAAGGAAGAAAATAGTCTAAAGACGCATATGGCCCTATCGTACACTCAGCGCAATTTTTGCTATTTTCAGCCCCGACGCAGTTCTCATTTTCCCGTCCTGCGACGCGTTGTTTAAATAGCAAATGCATTTGCACTCATTTGTGCGCCCATTGGCGTGCCGGTCTAAAAAAAGAGGTGTGTTCAGGCGCATTGTTGGCTCGTTGCTATTTTGAGGCACTAAAAATAGGCTGCGCCATAGTCAATGGCGCAATATGTTTCTGGTTATTTAAAGAGTGTGTTAGTAAATGCGCCAATAGGCGGGTGCACAACGCGCGTACATTCTGCTTATTACACACAGAGGGATGCGCAGCAGCACACAAACATGACAAATATTAAACATAAATGGATTACAATGTAAAAGATTATTATTGTGTACATAAAAAAAATTCGGCCTGTCCTGTAGATGGTCAGCTCGCGTGCTTTAACCTCGCGCACGAGCAGATGCGCCCAATCTTTGCTCTTGCAAATTCCGCCGTGTAAATAGCGAATCTGCCATGGCGCGAACACAACTGGCTCTTTAAGGGAATGGGAGATAAGGCTCCGATTGGTTTACTGCATGTTTTGCCCAAAACACACCCATGACTCATTAAGAGAAAAGGGGAAACCCGTTTAGACCATGCGCCTGGCGCTCTGACCATTTTTCCAGTCCTTAAACCAGCAAAAGTGAATTCGGACACGCCCTAAGTGCACTTGCACCCTGTGCTTTAGACCATGCGCTTAGATCGTTAAAATAGAGCCCGTAGACTCTTGGATCAGCAATCATTACAAATAACAATCAGCCTTTGTGGGACGTGGATATGCGTTTGCTGAATTCAGATTGAATCCTGAAGTTCAGATGACATCCGGGCAGGACAATGGCTTGTAAGTTCTTCAGTGTAAGAGGCTCTAACTGTGTCGATGAAGCGTATGACTGAGCATCATCTGATAAATTGGCCTGTCAGACACTTGTGTACAATAATATGAAAAAGTTGGTGTCACATAATATAAAGTGCGACTCCAAGATGCTGTTTTATACTCGCCTGGTGTTCTTCTGTTATGATGAGCTTCATATTGATTTGTTGCCTAAATGAAGCTGTAAAATATGTGACAGGGAATCGGTGGGAAATGTCAGAGACGTTTTCAAATTGATAACTTCCCTTCTATTTACACACGGTGAATGTGACAGGCCCACAAATGAGATTCTCGAGGTTTTACCAGTGGCTAATTGTGACATCTCCTGCTGTCATCGAGGTGTTTAGAGTTCTGAACCCCATTCTGTCATCATTTTCTCATCCGCCCCCCATGTCATTTCAAACCTGTATGACTTTCCTCCTTCTGCAGAACACTAAAGTAGCTATTATTGGTTAATATAAATGTTGGTTACCGAACAACGGCACCCATTGACTTGCTTTGGTTTTGTGTCCATACAATAGAAGTGAATTGGTACTGCCATTGTTTGGTGACCAACATTTTTCAAAATATATTCTTTTGTGTTCTGCGGAAGAAAGAAAGTCATACAAGTTTACATTGACAAGAGGGTGAGTAAATGTTGACAGAATTTACAATTTTGAGAGTTCTATCCCTCACAATTTCTACAACTTGCACTAAATGTGGATGGATGTGCATTTCATTTGAAAAATAACCAAACAAATGCTTGTTTTGTCTTAAATCAATATAAGTCATCTTGGCCCCCCCCTTGGAAGTTTGTTGAGCCCCCGGTTGAGAAACACTGATCCATTGTTGTTATATCATGAGTTTCAGATTTACCCACCCCAAACCATAACAGTGGTTGGACCGTTTACATATCAGTCAGACAGGCGCGTCCTAACTAAGCAGCTGGTTTCTTAGGTGGCAAAATGGCCCAGACCTTTGTACTGAACATTTGTCACTGCTTTTCTTAAAGATGCAGTGGAGGAATGGCAGTATTATAACCCCAGAAAACTTCCCGTTGATTGACCCCTGGTGTAAAACCCTTAGCATTTTTAGTTTTCAAGGATGTTTTTTCGCATCGTTTCTATATGATTTTTATCTTTTAGGGGGTTTTATTTGAACGAGTTTTTTATTCAAGCAATTTAAGGAATGAATCTTTGTTACGAAAGAAAAGCTCTAATGGAATGTTAAAAGTAGAGCTATCTGAGGAAGTAAACAGAGATAAGCTAAATGAAAACAACGTTCATGTCTTTATCAAGAGCACCAGGGGGTTGAACGGTCTGTTTGTGACCCTTTCTGGGTTGGTTTGATAATGAGCATGAATGTTTTTGAAAGAATCACACAAAGGAATTTGGGGCTTTTAGCATGTTGCTAGGGTGGTCGCTTATCCTAGATATGGATAGGAGTTTTTTTCAACAATTTTATTGTTTACTAAGCAGAAATCACACACCTGCCATCTTAGGAAATTAATAGCACACCTCAACAACCCGCAAAGTTTGAGAAACTACGGTTACCATTCCTCTATGTTGTCGCTCAGTACGTTGGAAATGTTTAAACCGGTCATACTCCATTAAACAACCTTGTTTTCCTGGTTGTTAGTTAACAGTTTCCTTCATTTAATGACAGGAATTAGGACGACTTATTCCCAAAAGTTTAATTAGTCAAAGTAGAAATGTACATTTTGCGTCTGAATAACCGTTCAGATGCTTTCACTGTAAATTGGTCAATCTTAATTGCTCACATCCTCACGAGGTTTCCTTCACAGATGCCATTGAGAATAAAACACACAAACAACTTCCTAAAGTAACAATGAAAAACAAATGAAGCTCTGTGTTGGAAAATGTGCAGTTTGGCAGTTTGTATGTGATTATGCATGCTTTATGCCGAACAGTAAATGAGCTGCTGTTTTGTGAATTATCAGCCTAATGTTTCTTATTTGTCTATGAGGACGTCTTTATAAGTGTCAAGTTAACACAGGAGTTGGAGGAAACAGATGTTTAGAATTCTCTTCCTGTTCTTGCTCTTTCAGCATGTTTTTAACCTCTCCGTTTCCCTTCTCGTAGGTGTGGAGGGCCAGTCTGTGGAGATCTGTAACACTGTAGATATAAGGGGCGAAACCAACCGTGAAATTGCAATGAGGATAACATCAGATCTGAACAGCAAGGATCGATTCTTTACTGACCTCAATGGCTACCAGGTAGAGGCTCAATATGTTTTTCCTCTTTAACGGTTACACATTAAAGTTCAAACTTGGAGCCGGGACGGTTTTTCTGAAAGTGTGCATTAAATAAGACATAAGACAGTGTCATCTGTTGACTGTCAATCCAATGTGTTCATTTAGTTCAGTATATAAAGGAAAAAACATTTCAAAGTTCAAATTTCAGTTTGGTGTTGGAAAATGGGTCAAAATGGTACATTTTTAAAGCTACAATAGGGATTACATATTTTTGTAGGTCAACCCGGAAGTTAGCGCCGGGTTAAAAAACTTTTATAATACTTACACTTTTCATCTATCAAGATAATCTTTACAAATGATCACAACATTTGTTACTTTTAAAGCCCAAATACAATCGCCAGACGTAAAAAGCTATAATGAGGCTAAACGGACTACACTATGGCCGTTCGACACCAAGCCTCCGACAACTCTTTCAAACTTTATTAAAAACGTGTTCATTGATAAGTAATTACTAAGTGAGTGAATACCCATCCACGTTTTTTGAGATTTGTGCCCATGTTTAATTATTTGTGTGATTTTTATGCGTGATGATGTTTAACATCCCTGACAATGACTGTAGTCGCTTTTAGCAACTTGTTAGCAACTGCTGTTTTTAAGACGCGTGAAAGCTTTAAAAATTACAAGCAGGTTATTACTTGTGTCTTTTATACCCTATAATAAAACATGAAAATATTTAGAGGTTTTGTTAACTCCAGACTTTATTTCAGGCATTTAACCATAACCTTTTCCTAAAAACCCATGGGGCGATGGTACCGGAACTTAAATATACGGAAAAAAATACTATTCGCAACTTTTGACTCTATGCCGCCATCTCTGTTTGAAACATAACATTGCAGTTGACTACTTGGTTATCTTTACATGAGTAAAGTTTTGAACAGTGATGGCCGGTGATGTACTTGCTCAATATTTTTTTATTTTAATCCAAAAACATTTTGTCTTGCCATTTTTATTCTGTGATACAGGATTTTTCTTGCCATGAATTGCTTATTGCAGGCAATTTTTGCACACTGCTCCTATCCAAGTGATTCCCTCATAAAGCAAAACAAATTGCTGCTGTCTATTTAGGATAAATGTGATAGATATAAGTATCTGGGCTAATTCGGTTTACTGACATGTAATATTAGCAAAGACGTCGTCAGAAGTCAGTTTATTTCATTTATTTAAAGTGATTGTTATGACAGTCTTGTCTGAGATTGGTTGATAGCACTCAAAAGCCTAGTTGTTGTTTTTTGGAAAGCATAATGTAAATGTCAGTTTGTCATTTTTCTTGACAAATAATTAATTATAGAAAGATTATAGCGTGTTCTGCAGGGCTGACCAAAACAAATAAGTGTCAATTCATATCATTAACTGTCACTTTTCTCTGACATGTTGTTATGTTAATGTAGCATTTCATTAGCCGGTGATGTCTCGCTGACCTTAACCAGGATTAAGTGCTTTTCTTCGATCCAAACTAATTAACTGACTTCACAAAACGAATGCCTCATGAATAAAAACTGGAATATCTGTTGGGGCCTTAAAACACACACACACCCCAAGAAGCCCACTATTTTACAGTGTTTTTACCGCAGATGTGTCTCCACACTCAGTGTTATCAGGGCACCGAATGGAAGGAGTTTGAAGGTTTTTCACCCCGCAGTGCTAAACATGCCTTGGGCTGTTTTTACAGGTGCAGCCGAGGAAAACCATGGCTAAGCTCCCCCTGCAGGCAAACTTCTACCCCATGACCAGCATGGTCTACCTGGAGGACTCCAGCTCCAGACTCTCTCTGCTCACCGCACAGTCACTGGGAGCGGCCAGCCTCAAGAGCGGTCAGAATTTGCATTCACATTCAACTTTTCTTTAAAGATGCCATGAAATCAAAATTCACTTTGTGTGGCTTTTAGCCTCATGTGATTTGGCTTTGAGGACATGTATAGGGTGGGGTCTACAAGTCTGAGACCACATTGAACTTGTGGGATTCATATGTAAATTAAAACTAGAAAATAGGTTTAAGGAATTGAAAATGCTGCAAAAAATGGAAGATGTCACACTATTTCAAGGTCAACAATGTAAACAAATGTAAGCAAATTTGCGGCTGAATGTCAGCCTCTTTGTACAAAAGGTCATTTGCTAAAGCACGTGCAGTCCTCTGCATACCCAGGGCATTGGAGAGAATGAGTTTGGAGACGCCATTAAATAAACAAGCGTTTTAACTGTGTTTCCACGTTTTCTTTAGCAAAGTTTAAAAGCGAAACCTTATCTTAACTTTTTGCCATAAAGTAGGGTCAGAGGTATAAAATACATTAAATGAATAAATTACTACCCCTATGTAATTTATTTTTGTAAAAACACTGGTCAAATATGTATTCTAGAGTCTTAGACCTTTCCAATGATATATAGTTTGTTATGATTGGATTAGATTTTAGTTGTGAAATATTAAAGTAAACGTAGGTGTTCCAATGCTGGAACACTGACAGTTAAATTAAAGATACAGCGTGATTTGGCAACACGCTGGAGTGTTTAGCACTCAGCATAACCGGTTAAAGAAGTCACCGCTCGCCGCTGGCTCTTTGGAACATTTTCCCAAATCATGCTGGATCAGGTTTTGCAAAATCCATGCCAGCTTTTTCAGTTGAAAGTTTTACTTACATTGTTTAATATTGTTTCATATCATAGCTTATATATCGTACCACACCACAAAATATATCAAGCCATATGATATGTCATATCATTTATCAAATAAAACATTAAATTAGCAAAATGGTCTTTTGTACCTCTGCTAGTGTTCTTCTAAAAGTTAAAATTGCCTGTTGTTTCTGAAAAATGAGATTTTATGAGATACAATTGCTGTCCAATGAATTACTGTAGAACAAGAATCTACTCCCTGTTTGTTTTCCTTTCATAGATAATTGTGACCCAGTCTGTGAAAACCCAGCTAAAGTTGTTTTTTGTGTTTTCTACATAAAATCATCCTACATAATGTCAAGAAGGTTGTGTGAAAATATAACCTTGATATCTTTAATATAAATGAAGGAAATCAAATTTTGGTGATCATTATCTCAGAAGAAGGTTTTAAGACAAATGGGTCACAATTGCTAGACAAAATAATTATGTCTGTGTATAAATCTGTGTTTGGTAGTGTAGTTCAGTCTAACAGGTGTCATTGTTAATATATTGGCTCTGTGTATTAAAGGGGTCATATGAACGAATATTATCGTTTGTTTTAGATGTAATGCAATGTGTATACAGGATTTAAGGTTCAAAAACGCTGTATTTTCCACATACCGTGCATGTTTGTATCTCCTCTTTGCCCAGCCTCTCTGAAAAGCGAGGTGTGCTATGATTGGCCAGTTAACCAGTGCATAGTGATTGGTCGAATACCGCAAGCGTGTGACGAAATGTAACGCCTCTTACTGTATTTGGAACGTCAGGTTCCAAGGCAATTGTACTGACAGGTACTCCCATCTTACTTGCGTATACATTTGGGCGGTCTTAGTCAAATCATACCACGAACTGACGTAGATGTGTGGGGGTGTGGTTACACGAGGCGTTTCAGGCAGGTCTGGGTGAGCATTCGCTTTTAGATAGAATCAGTGTTAATTTCGTTAACGGAAACTATGACGAAAAGTATTCGTTAACGACATGTTTTCACTGACGAAAACGAGACGATAACTAAATAAAAATGAATGCATTATAACGAAAACTGTAATAAAAATATACTGACATTTTCGTCAACTAATAAAAACGAGACGAAAATATTCTTGTCCCACCTGGCGGACATCAGTTTGCGCGCATGTGCTGCTTATCTCATATAAACGGTAGAGAGAAGTCTCTGGGAGAAGGGGAAGCACACACATGTATTCTGTGTCTCCACGCGGGTTACAAAGCGTCTTATTTTCTTCACGATCGCCGGTAAAACGCCACAAACGGCAAACTTGAAGCGCGACTGCAGGCGAGTCACCCCGAAACACATTACGAAGGCAAGCTCAAAGGTTTTATATGCCAATGTTAACTTAACACGAGCTGCTGCATAACGTGAAATGCAACATAGAGTCAGCCAAAAGAAACCAGCGCTGTCCTCTACTGATTATAGAAGTGATGAAGTGAGTCAAACTGTACATTCCAACCAAATATGTAACATGTTTGCATGACTAAAGAAATGTAATACAATTTATATAATATGTCTTTTTGAAAGCTATTCTCATTCATTGCTGTCTCAAGCAAAGACAGTGCGCTCTTTCTTCAAATAGGCATGCCATGAGCAAATAGCCTTTGAGTGTGAGCCCTGTCAGAGCGTTTCATTGGTTGAATGAACTGAATGAATACGCCCTACTTAACGAGTCAATTGAGTCAAATGGAATTGAACGAACTGGAACATGTCGTTCATGGTCTAATACTCTGCGTTCCAACAATGCATATCTAGTTACTGGAATTTTCTGAAAAATAAAGGTAATGACCTGGTTTAATTTCATTCTAAGGTGAAGTAAATTATGTCAAAACAGTTGAATCTTTGTATGGAACATTTAATTACACCAAGTAAATGATTTAAACCATTTAGATTTTAGTAGACTAAATATAATGTATATTTATTCGACTAAAATGTTTTTCATATTTCGTCGACTAAAACTAGACTAAAACTAAAATGATGGGGTTGACTAAAATGTGACTAAAACTAAATTGCATTTTCGTCAAAAGACTATGACTAAAACTAAATCAAAATTTGCTGTCAAAATTAACACTGGATAGAATGCATCTTTTGTTCCGACACTTAAATTTTTGCAATTCTACGTGTCTAATACATGCATGGGCACACCAAAGACACAGAAAAACACGTATTCGCGCCATATGACCCCTTTAATATAGAAATTAATTGATGTAAAAAGTCCTTTCAAGCATGTCCATTTAAAATATGATAGCGATTTGGGAAAGTGTATTCGATATGCTTCTGAAACTCCTGGATGTTTATTTCACAGGTCAGCTGGAGGTGATTATGGACCGCAAGCTGAATCAGGATGATAATCGAGGTTTAGGTCAGGGAGTGATGGACAATAAGATCACTGCCAACTCCTTCCGCCTACTGCTGGAGAAGAGAAGCTCTGAGGAGGAGGTGAGCAGGATGGAGAAATGATTCAACTACAGGAAAATTCAACACTTTAAAAAACAAACTATGATTGTTGTGTTAATAAGCAAATCAACTAATTGGTTGGGTCCTTTTAGTAGTGTACAATGTTAGTGTAGTGCGCTGTATTTTAGCACCAAACCTACATCTTATTCATTAATCACCCAAAATCCAGACAATTTTACTGCAAAAATGCCTCCTTTATATGTGAATCTCCTTAACATGCATTGAAGATCCTGTAGAGCAGGGGTCACCAGCTAGCGGACTCCGGTCCGAATGCGGACCGCGAGATGCGTCCGTCCGGACCTCAAAGCCTTTTGACATGATAAATAAATGAACGCCACATTATATTCTAATGCAATCAAATTTATACCAGGCACATCATGGTCCGCTCAGTAGCAGTTTGGGTCCTACGGCGCCACGGACAGTTAACATATGCGCACTGTTGCTACGTTCAGACGTCGATGAGTGAAGAGAGCCGAGACATAGAGACAGACTCGCTGCACAGCGTGCAGACGTAGCTCTCAGTGACTGAAAAACAATGTCCTTTTCAAAAGTTAGAAAAGTTGACGCTGAAAACCATGTTTTCCGAGATGAATGGCTCGAGAGATTTGCATTTATTCTTCCTTAATCGACATGCACGAGACCGGTTTGTCTCACTTGCTCGGAGTCTGTTGCGGTTGTCAAAAGTGGAAACCTTAAACGGCATTATGAAACTAGACAGACACTTTGAAGAAACTTGCCTGCAGCAGTTCGAGGTAAGGACACGTAAATATATGAGCTCAAAGCCCAGTAGGAGCGATCTACACGGGTCCTCCCTCACTCACTTACCGCCCAACAACAAGCATAAGAATGTTCCCTAAGAATACAGTGGATCTTAGGAAAACATAACAAGCCCTTTACTGATGGGGAAATGGTAAAAGAGTGCATGGAGGCTGCATGTGAAACACTTTTAGAAGGAAAATAAAGACATGAACTAAAAGAAAATATTAAACAAACCCCCCTTTCAGCTGCACCAGCCACAAGAAGAGCTGAAATGTTATCAGAGGATGATCAGTCACAACTTGATGCTGCTATTTGTTAATCTCAGTTCAGCAGAAAACAACACATTAGTTTTCTTTTAAAGTTGTTAATGTTGAAATGAATGTATATTCAGTGCAGGTTTAGAGATTAGGGCATTTTGCACATTTTCCTTCATTATATTGTATACATCAGACATTGTTATGCTAGCTAGACATATTTTCATCCGTGTGTGACTAGAAAGGAAAATGAGCTCAGTGTGCACCGCTGGTATCTAATACCCATTCTATGTCTACGTCTGTCTTAGGCCAAAAAAGAGGAGACTGCGCCGTACAGCTATCCATCTCTGCTGAGCCACATGTCTTACATGTATCTCAACCATCCCCTCATCTCCATGGCATCCAGTCTCGACTCGGTCGACGTGCCCTTGACCGTCTACAACCCTCTGAGCACCTCATTTCCCTGTGACGTTCATCTGGTGAACCTGCGTGCAATCCAGTCGAAGGTATATTTCTCAGTCATGTTTGAAAGAGGAAGGCAGAGGACTGCTGGTTCAGTTCCTATGAGCGCCATCCAGTATATTGACCTTTTAATTGATGTTTCAGGGTCTGTTTTCCCAGAGCTGAGCAGTCATTTTTTAATACATGCTTAAACGGGGATTAAGGGACAGAGTTTATTTTTAAATGAAATCTTAAACATATTTGTTTAGCATTTTAAATTCTGTAGGTTGTATTTGGTTCAAACGTTTTCAAAACGCTGAAACAGGAAGTTCTTGTAGACCAGCGTTGGTTACGTTATCCGAAGTGGTCTATAGGAGGCATAGGCAAATCTTTTAGTACAGATTCTGACATACTAGTGTATGACTCTTTAGCACGAGTCATTAGCAATTTGCTCCATTATTATTTCTATTGTGCCATTTTTATGAATCTTTGTTATTTTATAACCAATTTTGTAATTGACTGCAGTGACCAGTGATGCCATCTTAAATGAAAATAGAATCACACTTAGTTAGACAAAAGATAGACATGATACATTATTCAGGACATGATTCAGTATGTTGCAAGGCAATGTTTTTTTTTGCTGCCTTCCAGTTGCGTAGACAGTGCACTTACAGTGCTATCTAGATAGACAGCTTACTAGAGTTTGGAACAGAGCCATTGAAACATCGTCCTTCTGGATAAACAAAAGCAGTAAATAAACAAAGTTTACGTGATGCGTCACATTTTATTAGCGTTTAAATTTCTAAGGAATCTTGAGTAATTCTTTAAGTTTTTTTCTTGGTTAAATTGTAATACGAATGTCAGTGTCCCTTATCATAGTGATAATCGACAGGTCATCAGAAAACTGAATTTATATAATTGTTTGTTTTATTAATTCACAGGACAGTTTGACTGCAGATGAGCATGTGATGCCCTTAGTAGTCTAAGGGGCCATTCAGACAGAACGCGTTTTTCCATTCCAATGCGCTATTTTCCCATTGTTTTTCTATGTAAACACGCGTTTGACGGACGTGCATGAACGTTACGTTCGCGTCCTTTGAAGCGCCTCGCACACTTTTACATGCAGCGCTGCTCATCAATGTCAGATCCAAAAGCAGCGAACCAATCAGAAGAATTTCTGTTGTATGTCTTTGAGCAATATCCATTCAAGGACGCACGGATTAGCAACTGGCAAAGAAAAGCGTTTCTAAAACATAAATTTCATTGAAGACATTTTTTGCACGATAAAAAATGTGAGGAATTGCGGTGGCGAGCGCTTTATTGAGCGTGCCGATTGATTTACTGTTTCTGTTAATGTAGGGCTCAAAGTTTCATTGAGGTGAGAGAGAGATTCTGCTGGGCTTGAGATGCGTGTTTGACTATATTCTCCTGTTTTACGGTTGATCATGAAATATGGGTGTATCTCACGAAAACTGTGGGTTTAAATGATTTCTCCTGTCGGAGATAACTCCTGGTATTGAGATTTAGTTTGGTGATGGATATTTTGGTGTGTTCTTACAGTCAGTATTGTTTTTTAAAAAGTGCCTAAATTGTATTAATGCATAATATAATTTCTCATTCTTTTATATGTATTACTTATATGTAATATATGAACTCGACGATTTTTCATGAGATTCACCAATTGATAAGATCCAGATTTTTCCAGACCACACTAACAGAATAGCAACGGGCAAAAGTGACGTTTGAAAGTGTTGTGGAGGAGAGTATTGCTCCGTGATGGGAAACCTCACTGTGCGGTGCTGGGCTGCAGCTGATGGGTGAAAGGCAGCGCTCTATAATTGGCCCAGTGTGCGAGTGTTGAGAAGAAACAGTGTTGTGTTTATGTGGCCTTAGGCTCTGTCTCATTTCTCTCACAGGAGGAAGGGGGAGGTCCATCCGAGCAGGCTGCTTTGATACTGCACAGAAAAGGCTTTGACTGTGGCTTCTCCAATCGGAACACTGGCCTACTGTGTGCCACTACACGTGGCAAGGTAAAGCAGATCACGCGTCGGCCCACACAGACACGCACAGCAACATTTCGCTTGTGCCTTTTCACTACGACTTCGTTTTGGAATAACTTGGGGGTTATATTTAGACGTTTATATTACGAATCATTCAATTTCATCATGCATTTTTATCACAGGGTTAACTTACATGGTGGAAAGAGAGAATTTACCAGGAAGCGAATTGTTCGCTTTAATATCGTTGATGTTGTTCCGAATACAGTTTTTCAGGAAATGGATAAACACTGTACTTTTTAAATGATGTAGTACTGTGTTGTTAGTTGAAAAGCACTTTTAAATACGTTGTATGGGTTAGGTATTTGCAAAATCCAGTGACAAACATAAAGGGTGACTAATAATGATTTATGACAAAAAAGGTTTCAGAAAGGACAGCAGTGATATGCAGAATCGTTTTTTTATACATTGATAAATTATAACAGTGGTTCTCAAACTGGGGGCCGTGGACCCCTGGGAGACCCCAAGATGGATCCAGGGGGGCCACAGATTTTGTGGCATTATATGAAATATAGACATTTATCATACATTTTATATAATCAAACATCAGAAAAATAAGACAACCAGCCAAAAGTATTGATGTCCCAGGCAGTGTTGGGTGTAACTAGTTACTAAGTAATTAGTTACTGTAATTTAATTACTTTTCCCTTGGAAAAGTAAAGTAAGGGATTACTCTAATTTTTTCTGTAATTTAATTAGTTACTTTTTATGTAATTAAACTAAATACTCTGTGTAATACATGTGTGTGCAATGGTGGAATGGACATCAAAATTCAAAGTCTAACTTTAAAATCCCTGCTTTAATGTATAATTCTCACATCTGTAATACTTTAGTCAGTTAACACTACTTTATGCAGTTTAATATTATTTATTTGATTGAATTAAATAAGCCTTTTTATGTCTATCCTTGAATCACTTAACTAATCAAGGTTGATGTAGGATATAGAAAGTAATTAGTAATAAGTAACTAAATACATTTTGGAGAGAGTAATTTGTACAGTAATCTAATTACACTATTGAATATGTAATTAGTAACTAGTAATTAATTACTTTTTCAGAGTAACTTACCCAACACTGGTCCCAGGATTGTATAACAGAATTCGTTTTTGGTTTAATTAAAATGATAAGTTTAAAAAAAATAGTTTTTATAAGGGGGGGCCGCAAAGCGATGCACTCTACACAAAGGGGGCCGCACAACGGAAACGTTTGAGAACCACTGTATTATAACACTATTCCATGCAAATTGCTACAATTGAATTTTGTTTGCAGTTTTTTTTTTGGACGATTGTGCAAGCCAACCAATAACGTAACAGTAACGTTACCGGCAACAGTGATGAATTCATCTTTAACGTGTTTATGTAAATAAAAGAGTACAAGCGATTCACATTACGAATTTTAACCCTTATGTGATGTTTCGAATATTTCCCCCCCCCCAAAAAATTCTACATTTATGTTTATTCAAGATATTTGAAGTTTATCCTCCATATTATACTTTTTATTTTTGACGAAAAAGAAAAGCACCCTTTTTCAAAAATGTGATCTATCTGAGGCAATAAACAAATATTAACCATACTGTATATGCTGTCCATGTTGCTTGTAATTGGGCTAAAGTAAACATCTGTAAAGTATTTTTACACGAGGCTGTATTGATTAAAAACCCAACATTCGCTGAGTAACAACAACATGAACACCATACAAGGGTTAAGTTGTTTACATCCTGTTAAATTACGTGCCGAAACAAACTCCAATAAACCTTTCAGAGTGACGTTGTTTACAGATGAAATATCAAATTCCAAAGCCATTACTGTGGCTCATGTTTGAACATGCTGTCGCGTTAGATACGCTCTAATCAACATATTGTTTTGATGTGTGTAGGTGCATTTTGAGAAGCTCCTGACAGACCTGAAGGTGAAAAGCATTATCCCTGCCTCGCTGTCTTTGATGCACACGCACAATAGCGAAGGAGACCCACAGGAGATCCACCTTAAACCTATGGAAATCAGGACTTACCGCCTGCAGCTCAGCTGAGCCACTTCACATTCTCTTTTGACTCGGCTCGCACGAGAGCCTCTAGGAGTTGTTGCCTTCAGACTCGATGGATGATCGTCAACAAAATCCTTAAGCTTCACAACAAAGTGCAATATCAAATCTTCACGAATCGCCAACCAGCTCTCTCAGGTAATCTGAAAATAACAGACCGTGAAAATTGTTTAGAGTTGACATCTTTTGCACTGGGAATGTATGAATCGCAGAGTTTCTTCTTTCTGTTACTTGAGTAAGAGAAAGGCTTGGCCTGTTTGATCATAAAGTGAAATTTTCATTCCTGGATGAAAGGTGTTTAAACAACTCGGTTTTAAGATTGATAGGAATCTTGCCTGGATTTTTATTTCATTTCTTTGCCATTCCAAAGTTTTTACTCAGAATTGTGCCTTAGTCTCACAGGGTGGTGACTGTCTTAATGGATGCGGTATAAAAAGAAACGCTTTTGTTTTCAAACATAAAAATCCAAACATGTTTTAGTTGTAATTTTCATAAAACTTTATATATCTATAAGGAAACATTTGTGAAACTGTATTTTTTCCAGATCTGTTACACAATTTTGGCATTACGATTTTTTTAAGTGCACCTTGAAAGCAAATGCAATTGACTGCAAGTTACATGCATTTATTATAATTTAAATTGGTTGGGTAATTCAACTTTTAATTTAAAAAATTAAGATTTTATTTTATCTTAAATTGTATTTATCTGTTTTATTTTTCCTATGTGATTGTCTTTGTTTGTTTTACCAATATATACATTAAACATATATATATGGACAGCCTGAAGGATTGTAAATGGGTTCCGTAGAAACATAAATTCACCAAAGCTGGCTGGGTGATCTTGCAACTGTGTCTGCTGAAGATTGTGTGCTGAAGTTTTATTTTACATTATTGTCCCAGAGAAGATCAATTAAATCTTCTCTAGGATGATAATCCAGAGATTATTCCGAGAAGAGATTACATTTATATTGTAATATATTAGGCCATCCAAAATGTAATTATTTATTTATATCGAAATTAATATAACTAACAAGGTGAAAATGGTGGGCGCTTAATCAGAAAATAGCTTTTAAACTTCATTTGATTGTGTTGAAGTTTAATAATTAAAATAGTCCTCTAGAAGATAAATGTGTTGTATACGTACACAATCAATCTATGCAAATCTACATTTTTGTTTTATGCAATAATGATCTATTTTTTAGCCTGCCTTTTTGAAGGATAATTACATATGCGGGATGTAAACCTTAAAAGTTTAGATGTATTAATTTGCAAAAGATTCTGATTTACTTTCCAACATTCTTAGAACTTATCTTTGATAAGATATTTAGGACATGAGGCAAAAATGCGACACGTCTGCTATTGTATGTTTTGTGTCATTCGGTTTTTCATTCTGTGATCTTATTTTTGAAGCAAGACCAATTTTGTTATATTCTGGGTGTCCTTTTTATTTTTTATTGTCTTTTAATTGGTCAGTTGGATTGGTCGCTCGTCTTGTGGTAATGAAGGATGTTTATTGGTTGATTTGCTACTGTGATTTTTAGTATGTGAATTAAATTGAATCTGCATGTTTTTTCTTTATTAAATCTGACTGGTATGTTTAGTTGACCAGTCAAAAGTGATCACTGTATTCCAATTTATCTTTATAATAAGCTGCTTAATTCACACTTCTGTTAAGACCGAATGGGTCTGTGACTGTATCAGGACTTTGAATGCTTTTCTACCCTGTGAGAACATTCCTTTATTTCTTGAAAAGTGTGGCAACTGAAGAGTATGCATCTTTTTACAAGTGTTGCAGTAAAATCTTAGCCAATGAATGTTTGTTGAATCTTTGAATGGAATGTTATGGGAAAAATAAACATTGTTTATAAACTTTTCTTTGACTGATCAATGTCCAAGCATAATGGTCAATATATAGTTTTGTGTTCTTTTTTACTGTGTCCATACATTTATGTGCAATTTCTGCCTCTTTTTCAATCACTGTTTTAAATATATTTTTGCCACTAAAGAGTTTTCAAAGAGTTATAATAGAATTAGAATTCTTTGCAACATAATTATAAGACTGCAGTTCTTAATATTGATCTGTAAGTTGTTTGCGATGCTTAGCAAATCTGTCATCTCGGATCGTTGATGTCAATGCAAAGAAATCTCAAACTGACAAAATCTGTTGGGCTGTATCTATTACGAATGATCATTATGAATTCGAACAAAATCAAATGAATACCATGTTTTTACCGTGTTGCACTGGTGCTGGGTATGGAATGCCAAAATTGACAATATTAAAAATAAATAAATACAAAAATAAATCCATGAAGAAATGTAAAAAAGCACAAATAAATTAGTATTTGTGCTTTTATTTCCTTATTTATTTGTAATTATATATTTTTCCACGTTTATTTATTTATACAATCATTTATTTCCACTTTTATTTATTTCCACATTTATTCATGTATATATGTATTTATTCCTACATTTATTTATTTTCACATTTATTTATTTATACATTTATTTATTTATGTATTTCTGTGTCTGTATGCTAATGAGTGGGGCGTGTTTCACCTCGGACATAGCAATCGATCTCAGAGCGGCGGTGCTGAAGCTTTGAGGCCACAGTGACACCTTGTGGTGTGACCAAACGAAACGAGTTTGGCTAAGTTGCATAGAGAAGGCAATCTAGTCATTAAATATCACCCTAACTGTATGTAGATAGGGTTACCACACATAGCCTACATATACTTTATTAGGGACATGGCCGTAAAACATTATCCGGTGGAGATTTCTAAAATGTCTTGGCGCACATGAACAGAAACTGCACAACAACAGGTCTGCTATGAGACACTTGGAAGAAGACACTTGGCAATGGAAACGTGTGAAATTATCCAAATCACATTTAATGTAAATGCGCTGGATGGAGCTGATAAGAGCTTGAGTTGTTTGTCAATGAGACTCGCACCCACCAGCTCAGAACGTCGAGAGAAACCAGCGCATTTCACTGAAGTCTACACAAGCATTATGATCAATGCGTTTGAAACGCGACTGCAAATACAGTTTACATTCGGGTTTCTTAATTTTGCAATGCATAACACGTGGCATTTCGAATGCTTAAAATATAACGCATATTTCACAGATGCTGCTCTTAGATACTGATTAATCAAAAGTCATCAATTGGATTTAGGGATCCGGGATTAAATCAAACAAAAGTGCATGCTCATGTTAATGCAGTGAGACACGCATCTCACGCCATCATCATGCCCATTCAAACAGCACCGTTAGGTAGCCTATATTTACACAGACTGCTTAACCTTTACACTTTAGTTACAGTGGCATAAAAGCCATTATGAGATTAATATTTTAAATGTAACATTCTGAATATATAAATATGAAATTGTGGAATCAATGAAATGATACGCGTAAATATGAAACTAAAACAGCCAGTAGGTGGCGGCAAGTCACCCTCTTAACGAGTGAGTTGAATCATTGATTCAGCCGATTCCTTAAAAGTACTGATTCGTTCAGTAAGGAAACACCACGTGTTGCTCGGCGGCGCGTGCAGCTGGAACTTAGGCGAAACAGCAATATATATATATATGTTTATAATATATAATATCTGATCTGTTTTATGATATGTTTCTGTGGACAAAAATGTGTTGAATAGAATAGAATTTATTGTCCCTGTACATAGTAAAACGAAATGGGATGCAAATCCTTAGGTGAAACAAAACATAATAATAAGTAATAATGAGGATTATTACCCAACTAACAATTGTTGGTTCCAATAACGTATTCCTAACGTTAGTTTTTTGGTACCCAGAACGTTATTTTCTAAGGTTCGTTTTTGGTTCTCCAGGAAAGTTTTCTTTCCAAAAGTTTTCTAACCAAAAACTAACGTTATAGAAACCACGAAACTAACGTTTTATTTCCGTAAAGAAACCCAAAAACAAACCTTAAAAAAACTTTCTGGGAACTAGAACGTTAGCCTAAAATATTTTTCTTGGGTACATTTGGCCTTACTACACGTCATTTACTGTATGAGTACATCCATGCTATGTTTTTATCCATCGCTTATCTAATCTAACGTTAATTAAAATAAAATACATCAGCACACAATATGGAGGATGAAATCAATGCATTAGATTCTTCTATTAACTTGATCCTTTTTCATTACTGAAGTAATTTTCAATTTAAACATCACAGTATACCATAATAAAACCACACTGTGTGTACCTCAGCATCAGACATGATATTGAAATAAAATAACCAATGACTTCAACACAATACACCGGATTTAAAGCAGATATTTATTGACAGAAGAATAAACATTTAATTATCTTCAGGATAACTGCGTTTTTAGATATAACAATCAAAAGCCTTGAGTTTCAATCCTTACATCATGGTCTGTTCGTTTAGATGTGTCAAATCAATCGAAAATATAAGAATACTCTCAAATCTGTATGTTTTTTTAATTAAAAATTTAAATAAATAAACCGCTTAAACTAATGTGTTAGTGAGTGAGGTAGGCTAAAACGAAATGACAGTTAATTTTTAAATGACGGGAGTGCGCGGCAGAGCGGAGAATGCACGTGCTCGAGCACACACATACAAACCCACTAAAGAAATACACGTGGATTTATGAGTGAATTTTCATTTCGCTTAACTAGTTTAGTATTTTCAGCAATTAAAGTGCACATTTATGATTTTCATTTGGTCAGTATAACACGTGTTAATGTGATCTTGACAATTGTTACCATTAAATAATAACCAAAAATAACCATCAGGGAACGTTATTCTCTGGTTGCAAAAAACAAAATCTGAAAAGAACATTCTTAAAACGTTATTTTTTGGTTTCCAAAAAAGAACCAAAAGGGAGCCAAAAACTAACGTTAGGGGAACGTTCTGTGTTTGCTGGGAAGTTACGAAAAAAACACACACACACACATTCGTCACATTTTCATAATTTGCATGATCCCTTAGAAATTGCTCATGAACTAGAACAAATATTTCACTCTGAGGTCAGTTTATATGGCAGCATTTAAAGCGATGATGGCCTTTGGATAAAAAAATTGTTTAGCTTATTTGTCCTTGTCTTAATTGTTCTGTACCTCCTGCCTATAGGGCAGTAGTTCAAATAAAGAATGACCGGGGTGAGATGAGTTTTTTAGGATATTTCTTGCCTTCTTGAGACAGTGAGAACTGCGCAGTCTCTCCAGTGATGGGAGAGTGTGAACAATGATTCTCTGGGCTGTGGTAATGACCCTTTGGAGTGACTTCCTTTCCACAGCAGACAGTGCAGCTGGCAAACCATACACCAATGCAGGATGTTAAAATGCTCTCTACGGAGCAGCAGTAGAAGGACACCAACAGTTCCTCACTCAGATTGTTCTTTTTAAGGAGTCTCAGGAGAAACAGTCTCTGCTGGGCCTTCTTTACTAGTGCAGTGGAGTCCCAGGACAGGTCCTCTGCAATGTTAATGCCCAGGAATTTGAAGGCAGTCACCGTCTCCACACAGTCCCTGCTGATGTAGAGAGGCCGAATGTCCATTTTGTTCCTCCTGTAGTCCACAATTAGCTCATTGGTCTTTGTGGTGTTGAGGACAAGGTTGTTTGACATGTTAAATAAGGACAATAAGGATAAGTCAAAACCAAATGCTCAACATAACACATACATGTGTACATTGAAGACAATTATGGTTATGTTGAAATATTTTCTATGCTTTGAAGAACATAGAAGTAGGTGTGACATACAGTGTCTCAGAATTTAATGTCAAAGTCAGTAAAAGAATAGTAAACAATTTGTCAATATTGTAGGGGATTTACAGTAAAAGACCCGTAGACCAGTTATGATGAAAGAAGACTCAGAGTCAGGAATATAATTAATATAATAAAATTTAGTGAATAAAAATAGTTTGTAGGTTTGCCAGCAGAAGTCAGCTTCAGCACTCAAGGAGTTCCACAGGCCGACCTGCCTTACATCCAAAATGCAGTATTTAAGCTAACAGAGTCAACTAACTACGTCATTACTTGGGTAAATTAAGCTCACATCAATAGATAAACAAGAACACAAAGCTCTCAAACACTTCTTGAGTCATGAGACAGGACATATAGTCCTATATCGAAGATGACAGGCATGTACAATAATATGAATCAAAACATGACGTTATGTCTGTCTCGTGATTTTCCACTCTTTCTCACTTTCCTGAAACAATAATATCACACATACACAACCTCCTCAAGGGTAGAGTGTGTTAACAGAAGATGTTTTTCGTAGATGATGATAAGAAGTCCCTTTGCACAGTAACACTGACCTAGCAGGAAGAGAGAGCCTAAGCATTCATTAGAGACTTAAACCATGAATTATTCTCTACTTTCTGTATCAGAAAAGGTTGGTGTTAATTGTGAATAATAATTGATTAATATTTGTCAAAACCACATAAAAGTATTTATATTTGAAGTAAGGTGAAGCCACGGCACCGGTCCCTCCAATATACTGTACACTGGTGAAATACGAGCAATTCTGCTGGCATTGCAGCATGTTGAAGAAACCCATTAAGGACACTTGTATGATCTGATCCAAGTTCATCTTTAATTACAATTAAAACACGTAATTCAGAAATCAGATCAGATATGTTGATTAAGATTCTTTAAACAGGATTTAGATGATGGGCATTAATGTCTTTCTGTTGGGTACCAGCTTATGTTGGAGTAAAAGGACATTTAGTTGAGTATGCAAAGGAAGCCACAAAAAAGACATAGGAATGCAGATAAAGTATAGTAAGAGTGAAATAAAGTCTTCAATCAAACAACATGTGAAGAATAAATGGACAATGGGAAGAGAAAACAGGAAGGTGGTTTAATAGCATTCAAAGAATTGTAGATAATTATATAAAGTAACAGGCAAAAATAGACATGAATCATGAATAGACATCAATCTATTTTTTAAAAATCAGTATAAATGCAGGCTATCATTTAATGTATAAAAATAAGTATTAAAACACCAGCGGGAGGCCACGGTGTAGTTTCATGTTCCACACACACACACACACACACACACACAATTTTTGTAAAACAGATCAGATATTATATATTATAAACATATATATATATTGCTGTTTCGCCTAAGTTCCAGCTGCACGCGCCGCCGAGCAACACGTGGTGTTTCCTTACTGAACCAATCAGTACTTTTAAGGAATCGGCTGAATCAATGATTCAACTCACTCGTTAAGAGGGTGACTTGCCGCCACCTACTGGCTGTTTTAGTTTCATATTTACGCGTATCATTTCATTGATTCCACAATTTCATATTTATATATTCAGAATGTTACATTTAAAATATTAATCTCATAATGGCTTTTATGCCACTGTAACTAAAGTGTAAAGGTTAAGCAGTCTGTGTAAATATAGGCTACCTAACGGTGCTGTTTGAATGGGCATGATGATGGCGTGAGATGCGTGTCTCACTGCATTAACATGAGCATGCACTTTTGTTTGATTTAATCCCGGATCCCTAAATCCAATTGATGACTTTTGATTAATCAGTATCTAAGAGCAGCATCTGTGAAATATGCGTTATATTTTAAGCATTCGAAATGCCACGTGTTATGCATTGCAAAATTAAGAAACCCGAATGTAAACTGTATTTGCAGTCGCGTTTCAAACGCATTGATCATAATGCTTGTGTAGACTTCAGTGAAATGCGCTGGTTTCTCTCGACGTTCTGAGCTGGTGGGTGCGAGTCTCATTGACAAACAACTCAAGCTCTTATCAGCTCCATCCAGCGCATTTACATTAAATGTGATTTGGATAATTTCACGCGTTTCCATTGCCAAGTGTCTTCCTCCAAGTGTCGCATAGCAGACCTGTTGTTGTGCAGTTTCTGTTCATGTGCGCCAAGACATTTTAGAAATCTCCACCGGATAATGTTTTACGGCCATGTCCCTAATAAAGTATATGTAGGCTATGTGTGGTAACCCTATCTACATACAGTTAGGGTGATATTTAATGACTAGATTGCCTTCTCTATGCAATTTAGCCAAACTCGTTTCGTTTGGTCACACCACAAGGTGTCACTGTGGCCTCAAAGCTTCAGCACCGCCGCTCTTAGATCGATTGCTAATGTCTGAGGTGAAACACGCCCCACTCATTAGCATACAGACACAGACATACATAAATAAATAAATGTAGAAATAAATAAATGTGAAAATAAATAAATGTAGGAATAAATACATATATACATGAATAAATGTGGAAATAAATAAAAGTGGAAATAAATGATTGTATAAATAAATAAATGAAAAAATAAATAAACGTGGAAAAATATATAATTACACATAAATAAGGAAATAAAAGCACAAATACTCATTTATTTGTGCTTTTTTACATTTCTTCATGGATTTATTTTTGTATTTATTTATTTATTTTTAATATTGTCAATTTTGGCATTCCATAGGGTAAGACATAAAATAGTGCTTAACCTTTTTTAAAATAGCTTAGAGCCAATAGCTTTTATTTCACAACACGGCAAAATTACAATTATGCAGTGTTGGTAAAAAAAGTAATTAATAAATAGTTACTAATTACATATTCAATGGTGTAATTAGATTACTGTACAAATTACTCTCTCCAAAAAGTATTTAATTACTTATTACTAATTACTTTCTATATCCTATATCAACCTTGATTAGTTAAGTGATTCAAGGATAGACATGAAATGACTCTTCATTCAAATTAATAATATAAAACTACATAACCTACTCTTATTAAAGGCGGGGTAACTGATTTCGGAATTACACTTTAGACAACTGAGTCGGGCCGAGTACCAAAACAACTTTGTAGCCAATCAGCAGTAAGGTGCACAGCGCACAGGACGGACAATAGCCGAGCCGAGCGCTGACGAAAGCGACAGATGGGGGTAGGGGTGTGTTTGTTTTGGTGATTTGAACATCAACAACTGCAAAGGAAATCGGACACCCCGCCTTTAACTGACTAAAGTATTTCAAATGTGAGAAAGATACATGAATGCATGCATTTTAAAGGTCCAGTCAGTGAAATCTAGTGGCAAGGTTGCGAACTGGTTGCGAAAGGTCACTCCACCCCTCCCGTTCGAAACAATACAACGGCTGACAGAACATGGTGAATTACATGCAAGAGGACCCGCGGTGTATGCACTGTAGATAGAAATAGCTCATTCTAAGGTAATAAAAACATAACGCTTCATTGTGTAAGCTCTTTATACACCTCTGAAGACATAGTATATTGCATTTCTGTCAATAGTCTTTGAATTTTAATGTCAATTCCACTATTGTATACTGTACATTATACAGTATTTAGTTCAATTACATCCGAAGTAACTAATTAAATTACAGAAAAAATAAGAGTAATCCCTTACTTAAATTTTTTAAGGGAAAGTAATTAAATTACGGTAACTAGTTACACCCTACACTGGAATTATGTTATGAATAGAATAGAACAGAATTGAACTGTCACAGAACCACTAAGATGGCAAAAGGTCAGATCTTCAAATAGTTTATTGACAACCACACAGGAGAACAACGGGTAAGTAGAAAGTATATAAACTACTGATGAGAAGTATACTGATAAATACTGTACTTATGTTGTAGGAGATTGTGGAGGCCATACCGCATAAGATCAACAAATTGATTCATTCAGTTTTTTAGCGTGTCACCCAAAACTAAAACATTATTACATCAAATCAGTGTATTTCAACTTTGCACCTTCTTATGCAACTGCAAACTTTCTGGTCTTTGGGTCATGTGAAGGTTTAGAAGGGTTCGCAGACACAGCATGTTAGATTTGGCAACCTCTCCAAGAATCATCAGTCCTAATCCACCATCTGGCTTGAGAAAACATCTGCAGTGGACCAAAAAAGGAAAAGTAGGCTGGTTAGGCTGATGTTTCTTCAGCATCGTTTTACATCACATAGAAACCTTGCAAAATACATCCAACAGATGCTTTACGCTCCAGTTGTCTTGAAGTTTATCCCTCAGCAACATGAGTTGTTTGATCACTTGAGGGAGTTGAGTGGCTTTGTTTTGCACACAGTGATAGTTGAGAAGGCAGTGCCACAGCACCTGCATAACTTCATGGTCCTGTGCTTCTGCATCGATCTGTCAATCAAACCCATGATGTGAAAGTCCGCTGCGCATTCGATTCAGTGAAGAGTTCATCACTTTCATATCTGTGCTAAATTGTCCTCGGAAAGTTTGAGACCACACAGAACCTCCCCACAGCGCTACATAAACTGAACAACAAATAACATGTTTAGGAGCTCTTGCAGCGTGCCTCATAGTTCCACAACCCTGTCAACAGAAAGAGCTGAAAATGCAATACATCCTGCTGAGAGGACCGGCTTAGACCAGCATGAATTTCCAGTGATTCAGGCTGTTTAGTGCTGGTTTGGTCCAAGTCTGGCTGATGGATGCAACCTATTTAAGAGCTTGTGGGGAAACCACAAACAAAACGAAAAACATTTTTGCATTGAGAAATATAGAACCAGTAATGTATGAGTCAATGCAATATGACTTTTAATCTGTGAAGATTTAATCCGGGAAACGTTTATTTATTTTTATTATGATCAATTAGCTAAATAAGTGTAATGTGGAAAATAATATAAGAATAAAATAAAATAAAAACGTACGGTATTTATAGCATTCAGTATTTTAAAATATTTATGGGTGTTTCTGCAACTACGGGCACTTTTATAAATAAAAAAAATCAACCCCTGTGAATTTTATTTTAATCATCAGCATCTGAAATACATATTATAGGGTCAACAAAAGTGCATGGCGTCATTAAGATTTTAATCTGGAACATGTTTATTTTGATATTTGTAATTTAATGTACAGGAAACCTTGAAAATGTGCTGCGGTAAATACATGTTGCGGAAATGACCTTTTTTTCTAATATGGCAGCTAGTAAGGTCGAACGTTACATTAGTTTTGACTCTTAGCATCTTAATATACATGAATTAAACAGTAATATACATGTATTTTTAAAATGTAGTTCAAAGTAAAGAATTACTAAGCTGCATGGTAAGGACACACAATAAATACTGACACAGAAAATATGATATTTACCTTATATTTTTTGGATCTTGTGAGTGAGGTAGTGAGGTGGCCTAATCTGTCAGCAATGTGCTCATGTGGTAATTTCTGTTTCCATAGAAACTAGACTTGTTTGTCTTAAAACTTCATTATAAAAGACTCAAAAGTGTGGGTCAGGCACATTTACTTCTTAAAATTATAAAAATGATCAGTAAAATATACAAAAACATGCACGATGCTGTAAATTAACATGTATAGTAAACAATTCCATTTGAAATAATGTCAAATTGTTATTAAATTATCTTATTTTACGTATCTTAATATTGTGACCAGAGTTGTGGGACATGAACAAAAACGGGGTTCGGCCTATAAATGCTATATAATTTTACATTAAATCACATTAATCATTAATTATATATTTTTTCAAGGTGTGTGATGACACTGTGAATATATTTATAAAGCGTCATATGACAAATTTTGACAAATCTAAAAGTTCACTGCTGGGACTTAAAAGTGCCCGCAGTTGCAGAAACACCCTTACATGCATTTATACCCAATTCATCTTCATCAGGAATTTGGGTCATTCATGAGAGTTAAGCAAATTAGACATTTTTAAAGTGAACCTGCACAGAGACTTCGTGACGTTTATATGAACTGCACGGGTGCATGGTTCGTGACACAACCAGCACAACGCTGAGACAAAAAAAAGAGTTCAGTTGAGGTCAGTTATCATCAATTGACATTTGTCTCCATCTTGTGGTAGAAAGAGCAATGGATCAGCTAATCTTTTGCAGCTGCAGTGTAAACTACTGGAGAATTTACACAGATTAAAACATCTGCATTGACATCCTATTAATAAAGTCGTTTAAGCGAGGAAGACAGCAGAGTTTTCATACCCTTCTTCCTTGTTTGTACCTTTCAATAAAGCCAACAAATCACTTACTTTCACACAAGCAAAGCGCCGCTGGTGTAGTGGTATCATGCAAGATTCCCATTCTTGCGACCCGGGTTCGATTCCCGGGCGGCGCATTATCCTTTTTGCCCATCAACGTGTTTCTGGATACATGGTATTGTGTGTGATGCTAAGAACCCATGACAAGTATAGAATTAACACAGAATCCACCAAAATTACATGTAAACCTCTTTGAAGCTTGACTTTTTGTGCGCTTTGTGGTTCGTATGCGCTTGCGCAAAGGCATTTCCGGTCCGGTTCCTCCGCCATCTTATGTCGCCTTTCCATTGTTCATAACTGGAGTGAGCCGAGGCGGCATTTCACATTTACTCTCATTGTAACCCGTTTGGTGGAGAAATAAGGAAGCAACGACACTGGAAAAACGGAAACACCGGCGGAACTCGAGATCATCTCAGAATATACACAAACGGATTTTCTCTCAGGGTTCGGTGTCTTAATTAGATCGGGGAAATATGATGGACGACGAGCAGCCCAAGACCCTGTACGTAACGTTATATATTTCTGTGATAAGCAAAGAGACAGATAACTTAACCATTCACTATGGGTACTTTCCATCATATTCTTTGCCAAAAGTATATCCTTCGTAGTTAATCTGCGTTAATAAAAACCTGGAGTGTGATGCTAGGGAACTACTTCCACAAAGCAGACGTGTACCTTATGCGCCTCTAACAAAAGCTCTGCTGATTGAAATAAAACATTCACGTTATGATTTATTTTCGCCAAAGACCATCATAGATTAATCATAGTCGCGTGATTTAAAAGCATCGCGTATTTGCTTGTGTTAAGTAACGTAACGTTTCAGGGTTATTGTGAGAATTTCAGCAGGCCGGAGCAAGGCCGCTCTCGCGCGCACTTCACAGTGCGAGTGTGTGAAGTTGCCTTGTACTTATTGAAAGCTCATTGTCGTTAGACAAAGAGCCAGACGACTTCATTCATTGTCGTATTCATAACGCGTTGCTTTTACACAAAAAAATGGACACATCGGATTGACACCGCCAGTGTGTGACTATTCTAACATGTGTGACGTTACGTTGTAAAAACAAAGACTGCAAAATGGGTAATGTCACTGTTGGTTTATGAACGTGAAGGGGCTTTTGTCGCTGGTTACTCGGTGTCTGTGCGAGCGCTGTTATGTCATCCTTTTGTTTGAAACTTGCGTACATGATTATAGTTCACAATACTACGTATGTACGTTTTTTTTTTTACTTGAATCCCCTATGCCATGGGTAGTCTTGCCTAGACAACAAATCCTTTGTAATGTTTGTTTGCCATAACTCAACTGGACGGCACTGACCCCACGTGTACATACTTGCAATCAATAAGCAAATTATTGGTTTGATTATACGTTTTTTTTTTGTATTCAACGGTTCATTTACTTTGTCATGTGCTCTCTTTTGTAGGTATGTTGGAAACTTGTCACGCGACGTGACAGAAGCTCTTATTGTGCAACTCTTTGGTCAAATTGGCCCCTGCAAGAGCTGTAAAATGATTGTGGATGTGAGTACATTGTTTGATTTCCATTACTTTTCTTTTTAAAGTAGTAGTTCACTAAAAAAGAAAAATTCTCTGTTTGCTCACCCCCCATGCCCTCACAGATGTATAAGACTTTATTTTCTTCCTTTAAAAAAAATAAACGCTTTCGTTTTGATTTAGACGGCAGGTAATGATCCATACTGCTTCGTGGAGTTCTTTGAGCACAGACACGCTGCCTCCTCCCTTGCAGCCATGAATGGACGTAAAATAATGGGTAAGGTAAGCTATCGTATCTACAGGGTGAGTTGGGCTGGGACGGGAGGGTGGGACAGTTAACATATTTCATGTAAAGTGTGTTAAACCATTTTATTTGCATCGCTTTAAACAGTTATTCTGAGGTCAGCATCAGCCTCTTTCCTGGATGATCAATATGAACTGAAGAGGGAGATTTTGATAGTGTTATGATGTTAATAATTCTAGTCTCTATGCTCAGTTCATATGCATAATGTCACGGTTGTTGTTTTGTATGCCCTCATCCACCAAAAGATTCATCTCAGGCAAGACACTCATTTTCCACAGATGCTGTAAAATAGGCAGGGAATTCAGTATCATCATACCACACCAAATGTAATTTTTACGGCATATAGAATAAGACGGCATAAAACATTAGTTGCTCTTTTTTCTTCATGTTTTTCATAAATGTTCCACATTACCTCCTCAAATACATGAGTCCGTTGTAAAGTATACATTAGAGGCAGTCTTTCTAGCTTTTTACGCCCCATTCAGTTTCAAATATTTTATCCTCAACAGGTAATGAAGGACCATTTGAGGAGTAATACAAGTTGGTAATTTCACTTGTTTTGTAAGTCCCTTGTTATTTGGACCTTTTTACTACCAAGATTTTTTCCTGTTCAAATAAGTTCTCAGTAGGACAGTAAAGTGTGAATTATAAGTGTCGTCAGGTCTCGCTTCTCTCAATTGTACAATCAGACACGCATTGTGTGTAAGGAGTGATGTATTGACAGCTAAATGGAAAGCAGCAAGTTAAGTGGATCTGTATGTTTTCTAACCTTTGTTTCAATGTTTCTGTCCTGCCTTCCCGATGTTATTCTGTATAGGAGGTGAAGGTCAACTGGGCTACCTCACCAAGCAGCCAGAAAAAAGACACAAGCAGTAAGTTGCTTTCCATCTTCCATTTTTTCCATATAAAATATAACGTTGCAGACATCTGTTGGGCAATTAAGTGGGCTTTGCCTTTTGAAATCGATCAAAACATGGCAAAAGATTATTTAAGCGCCTCTTAAAATGAGCAATATTCAGTCATTCACAAAAGTCACAATGAGTTTTTGGGTATTTTTAGATCACTTCCACGTCTTTGTCGGAGACCTCAGCCCAGAAATCACCACTGATGACATCAGAGCCGCCTTTGCACCTTTTGGGCGGATATCGTAAGTCAATGAGGGAAAACAAAATGCATTTGGTTTTGTTTTGCGAACCTCTGTATTCAACTCAAACATTTTTTCAGGGACGCTCGTGTTGTGAAAGACATGGCAACAGGGAAATCTAAAGGTTATGGATTTGTCTCATTCTTTAACAAATGGGTGAGTCCTAATCCCAATCAAGACATGCAGGTTTGAAATGGGTTTTATAATCCCAAAAGCCTGTCGTAGATCTATGCTGATGTTCTCGTTGTGCTGGTTTTTGGCAGGATGCTGAAAATGCCATTCAACAGATGGGTGGCCAGTGGTTGGGCGGCAGGCAGATCAGGACTAACTGGGCCACAAGAAAACCCCCAGCACCAAAATCCACCTATGAAAGTGAGTTCTTATTCATAGTGTCAAGTTTACGCTAGTGTTCAGATGCATGATTGTGTAATCTCATTGAAATCAAATATGTTGACTCGCAAGGAGACTCATGAGTCATGAGACTTACTAAAACGAAATATTTTTGTCACCCTAAATGAGCACAACATTTTTATTCATAAGCTGCTTTTTGTGTTTTTTTTTTTATTTTAGCAACGAACACCAAGCACTTGTCATTTGATGAGGTAGTGAATCAGTCTAGCCCCAGCAACTGCACTGTTTACTGTGGTGGGGTCAGTACAGGCCTTACAGGTGAGCTTTTTTCTTTTTACAAAATCTTTTTGACATTCAAATTCAGGCAAATTTGAATGGAAAAGTAACAATAAGATGCTCCTCCCTATTTTTGTCTGTTAAAGAACAACTCATGAGACAGACCTTCTCTCCCTTTGGCCAAATAATGGAGGTTCGAGTGTTTCCAGACAAAGGCTACTCATTTGTGAGGTACGCCAATAAAGTGTCATTATCATCGCATTATTCACATCGTGATGGTTACATGAGAAATGGCAGAGGCTCATTGTGAAACTCTTTATTTCTGCAGGTTCAGCTCACATGAAAGTGCAGCTCATGCAATAGTATCTGTTAATGGCACATCTGTAGAGGGTCACCTGGTGAAATGTTACTGGGGTAAAGAGACCACGGACATGATGAGCCCCATACAGCAGGTGCAGGTACCCCAGGTGAGCAGGAGCATGTTTTCTATTTTCGTCCTGTGTTCTGCTCTGTATAGAAAGGTTGAAGAAATAGTTCACCCTAACATCCGTGGTAGGAATAAAAATTACTATGATGGTCAAGTCAATGGGGACCATTTTGGGGTGAACTATTCCTTTAAGAGTATTACATACCTTGACTGTTGCTTGTAATAAAGGTATATTGAGTATTTTGTAGCAAGCCTATTATTTTGACTTTATTTTATTTGACTTTTAAAGCAGAACAAAGTTGGCTTTGCTGCACAGCCGTATGGTCAGTGGGGACAGTGGTACGGCAATGCACAACAAATTAGCCAGTATGTCCCGAACGGCTGGCAGGTACCTACTTACGGCGTGTACGGACAAGCCTGGAACCAGCAGGGCTTCAAGTAAGCTACCAACATGCTTCAGCAACTCTTTGGAACTCTTTGACATAATTTTGGTCTTATATCGAAATTACTTGAACTTAGTGATATAGAACTGGAATTTCGGAATTTGAAGTTGAAGTATATCGTAAAGTGGTTTATTTTGCATGTACAAAATGTGACCCCATTTTTTGTAATACGTTGTTTTCTACATAAAATCATTCCACAATGTAAACAACATTTTCTAAAAATATTAACTTAATATCTTTAACGTTGGTGTTTCACCACTCCTAAGTGACATTTGCGTTGTTTGTAGTCATTTACAGGCCGGTGCTGGGTGGACCGGTGTTGGCGCAGTGAGTAACGGAGGTGTGGTGGAGCCAGCACAGGGAGTCAACGGGACCATGCTAGCCAACCAGTCCAGCATGGGCACCGCAGGATACCACACACACTGATGCGGCAATGGACAACTCCAGTCCTCCACTGCAGCTTCAGCAGGGATTTACACACAACCTCCCCCACTAAACCTGGTCTGGGGAGGTAGTGTGCCATATTTGACCCTCTCCACCTGTAAACTTGCTCATTTGGGTGGACTATGAGGCTAATCTTGTCATTGTTGGGCCTTGAGTTGGATTAAACACACCCTGATACACAAACACACATTCGGACACATTTAACACGCACCCACGTAAATCCATAAGTCTTCGGCCTGGTCTCCGACTGACTTAATTGGAAAGGACTATGCCATTTTTAACTCAAAGTACTATAATCGAATAAAATCAACAATAACTGCAACTTTTCCATTTTGCTTTTTTTTTTGGTTTGTTAGAGCGATTTCAGCTGCTGATTTTGTAATATATGATGCTTTGCCTTTTCTTTTTTGGACTTGCCATTTTAAAAGCAACATTGTTTTCTCGAGAGGAGCGATGACACCATTGAGTTGTGTGAAATGTCAACTTTTTTTTGTTTGTTTATAAAATTAATAAAATGGATGTCAACTGTTGTATTTTTTAATTAGACATTCAATTTCTCAAACTAAACCAATTGCAGGGATGACTGCCACATTTTTTTTAAAAGGCAGATAAATATTGCACAATATTAATACGTTTTCAAAACAAATTTGATGTTACGCAAATTTTAGGTATTTTTAATTGTTTTGCATTCCACTTTTTTTGAGCGCGTTTAAGTACAATATACCTTTCTGTATGTAAATAACCAGACAACTGTGTTCAACTGTTGGGACGCTATATAAACTCAAATGTTGATTATGGTTGCTTGCTTGCTTGCTTCTTTTGTAGGTAGGTTGGTGGGTGGGCGGGCAGAGGGGTTTGGGCTTCATCTGAATTATACTTTGACATCACAGCTCTGTTAAACGCTGGTCCGTGTGGTTCTTAAAGATTCTTCCAGGGAATTTCTTGTGGAAGAACTTGCCTCATTGCAATGCAGTGCAAAGATCCAGAACATTTTTCCTAGACTTACTATAATTCTGTGTATAAAATCTAAATATCAACTTTTTAATTATTTAGTATTATGACAAGCCAGAATGGATCAGAATTTTGCACTGTTGCCCATTGGAGTGTCAATAGATGAGACTGGTTGTGTTGCCTTATTTTGAGTTGATTTCATACGAGTAAACTGAAGAAACATAGGCAGTGCCTAATAATAAGTTGAGAGGTTTTGTTTTGAGGATTTAAAAAAAGAATGTTCATCATACTACAATGTGTTCTTGCTTTGACTCATTAAAATGCAGATGCGAAACAGCATTCCTGTCTGTCCTGTTGTGTATGCTCGAACTGGATTTTCTTATATTAACTTGTGGACTGAGAAGCTCCTTATCCTCTCTCAAATCTTTGACGAGAGAAACAATTTGTGCTATTGGTTCTTTGAGAGATCTTGCGGCAGCTTCTTGTATATATTGTTTTATTATTACAATTACATTATAAGGAAGTACAATGACACTTAATATTTCATAAATATATAAGCACTAAAATAATTTCAAGTTTCACACATAATTCATTTGTTTCACATGATTATCCTAAAACATCTTAAAAGTGCAAAAAAAGTAGAAAAACGTAGCAGCGACATCAGAAAATAATTGACCAAAATATTAATGACCAATGTGAGGAAGTCTTCTCAGTCGCTAGAGACTTCAAATCCCAGAATGCATTTGATTGGTGTGCGTGTGTCCAATCAGGAGGCTCGTTACAGTTGCGGCAGAGTGTCTGTATGTAAGAAGCAATGGCGACGGCTACTGAAGATCTGCATTGAATCTGAGCGCTCCAGAGGTTGGCGCGTCTCTCATCATCACACATTTACATCATTCATTTATGATCATACCGTGAACGCATATTCGAAAGTGATTTTGATGTTTTGTTAAGCTTATACTGTAGTACTGTAAAATAGCAGCGACATTTAACATTAACCAAAACCCAGTTTTACAACTGTGGTCATTAGTGTTCTGGCAAGGATTTGAAGATGTGTTTAAAGTACGTTAATTGACTGCCTTCAAATGTTTTTTCGTATTTGTTATTTAGGTTTACGTTACATGTTTGAATTGCTATAAACTATGCCAATAACTTATTTGTCCTGGTGTTGAGATGAGAGTTTTGGACAATACATATTTATTTATTCGTTAGTTAATTAATTAATAATATTCATTAGGTATTACACTAACAAAGCGAGTACCGTGGTGCTACTATATTATTAGCGTCATATTCGGTACTATCAAACCAATACCAGGCTTGTTGGTACACGACTATGGCAAATGCCTCTCTATATAGAAATATCATGATTTTACTTTTCACCTTGAGTTTTATCAATGGTTTAATTGTAAGAAAAGTGAAGTAACCATGCTTTTATTTTTGGTAGACTGATTACCATTTTTTTATTTGTATTACCACTTCAAATAGCATGGTTAACTAATAGTTACTAGTGAGATAAAAACTTTATTGTTAAATAATGGTTCATTTTTGTAAGGACTACCAGCGCTTTATTGTGAAAGTAAATACTTTAAATCTTTGTTTAAGGTTTCCTTTTGTTATTAAAATTCACATGTGTTGCTTTCCATCGTAGTGTATGTCATAACAAACAAATGGCCAGCCCTCTGGTAAACTCCGGAGTACCTCTGGCGACTCAGACCGTGGTTTCTCCTGTCACCCAAACCTCCAGTAACACTTCTGGGAAACCTCGGGACAAACCGAAGACGCCCTCTTTCCTGTCTAACCTGGGCAAGGCTACCCTAAGAGGCATCCGCAAGTGCCCTCAGTGCGGTGTTTACAATGGCACCCGTGGCCTCAGCTGCAAGAACAAAGCTTGCGGAACCGTCTTGAGGGTTGGAGTTCACGGGACAGGGCGTTTAAAGAAAGGGGCGTCTGAAGTGGTTCAGGTCGTTATGGACGGTGGAGGCGGCAGAGCCGGGGGGGCTCAGGTGTTCTCGATACGTCAACGGGGGCGTGGTTCTGAGCAGCGAGGCTTTGTGGAGTTGGTCCCCACAGACACAGCCATCACTACAGCTGACGGGACCCTGCTGACCCGCCTCAACCTCGGGCGCTGTTACATGCCCTCGTGCCAGCAGAACCAAAGCGAGTCTTTGGTTGAAAGCGGCCAGAAGGCACCCAAAAGTCCCTGCACCCACGTTAAGCAAGCGATGGAGTGTCAGACTCAAGCCACACCGCTGCCGCTCAAGAGCTCTGTGCTGGAGGCCCTAGTGGCCACGTCTCAGGCCAAAGAGGAGTTGTGGAGGCTGGCGACAGAGACACCCGGACCTCTAGTGCAGCGGGTCTCCAAAGGTACCCTGATAGTGAAATGCCAGCCGGATGATACCCATCCTCTGGGACTGCTGCATCTGACGGTGGGCTTATCTGGAGCTAAAGAGAAGAGCGAGGGTTCGGTTCCCTTTCGCTGTGCATGTCACGTTCCCACTGTCAAAGGGGCATTAGGGCCGAGGAGTTTGGGTCAGCCCAACCTCAAGGACAAAGACAAACCGCACAGTTTACCTGAACACTGCCTGCACTTCTTCGCTTGCGTTTGTGCCTTTACAAGTGATGAGAAGCTGGCCTTTGAGTTTTCAGCTTTTCTGAACTACAACTTGAATGGTAAGATCATCTTTAAGGTTGTGTGCACCCGGACAGAGCTCTGTTGCTCAATATCTATGCATCAGAGGTGATTGTCAGCATTACTTGTGTGTATGTTCAGGAGTGCAGGATTGGACAGACGCCACAGTGCTCAGTATATCCGAATCTAAGCAGCACATTGAGCCCTCCATCTCTCATCGTTCCAAGAGACTCAAACTCATGGAGTCCTCTACTGGTAAGCCCAAGATAATGGTTAGGACCACTTTTATGCCGTATAAGGTTATACATTTATACCTTCATGTCGTACGAAACCTGTATATGACTGCTTCTGTGGAACACAAAAGATGATATTTTGAAAAACGTCTCAGTGGTTTTGTGTCCATACAATGTAAATCAATGGGGGCCAGTGTTGTTGGTTATACCAACATTCTTCAAAATATATTTTGTGTTCTGCAGAAGAAAGAAAGTGATACAGGTTTGGAATGACATGAGGTTGAGTTAATGGGTGAACGGTCCCTTTAAATATGTTGAGCAATATTTAATAATGTAACCTGCAGGGAGTGAGGAATGTGTTGTAAGTGACAGTGTTTAGACATGAAGGTCTAATAACGTCGATTCTACAGTATGTGGTCCTGCACGGTTCAAATCTGTTTTCCTCTTTTATTCTTTGTCTTTCCGGACCTCCCACAGCTTCCTCTGTCTCGTCTCCATCTCCTCTGGCTGTCAGAGACCCTTCTGCACCCACTCTAAACCAATGCAAGCCCACTCACAAAAATCACTCCAGTTCTGCTGGGCTTAAAAACCCAGGTGCTGCCAGATACTACTCTTTTTCTTTGACTGTATTTCTGCTTTATTCCATCTTCATGCTCTTCCCTTCCCTTCTTGGCCTTTCATTTTCTTGTGGCCTAATTACATAACCACTTTTCTCCGGGTTGTTTTGAGATATTTATGATGATTTCACCCTTTTAAGTTTGAAAATATAGTAGATGGCTTCAATTAGTTTTTTCAGAGTTTGCCGGTTGTGGGTTTTTAATGTCTTTTATGTGATCTGGTGCAGGAAGCAGCCAACCAGTGGATGAGACTCGCGTGTCACTGGGTTTCCAGCAATGGTTGGTCAGCGTCACTGAGAGGATCCATCAAACGATGCACTTCCAGTTTGATGGTAAGACCATATTAGAGGAAATCTTGATAAGATTGTGTTTGGCAAATGAAGAAATTGCTAAATGTACACTGAATTAAACCCAGACGGATAAAGGTCAATCAGAAATGGATCTTTTTATTTTATAAACTGCATGGTGCAAAAAAGCGTAGTGACTTTAAAGCAGGACCTAAGAATGTGTGCAGGTCACACTTAACCATAAAAACAAAAACATATATTTTCAATGAAGAAACAACCGTGTATTTTCAGGACCATTTTTTGTATTGTAACTTTTTGACAGTTTTGCACCCCCCCTTCCCTTTATGTACAGTACATCCCTTTATGACAGAAATAGTAATCCTGTCTTGTTACATTTTTTTATTTAAATGTACATAAATTAAAGGCACAAATATTACATTATATAAACAAACATTACTTTTATAAATATAACGCAATTGATAATGTTATTATTTTTGCATTTGTGTAAGAATTGTATAAATACATATAGAGATTATGAAGTGGGTGGGGTGAAATATGACCTGCACATATTCTTGACTTTGCTATGTGAATTTTTTCTATATGTTTGTAATAATTTTTAAGGTTTTCTGACATCTGTTTACATTTGTCAGATGTAAATATTGAGTTGATGCTGATCATATGAACAGGATGTTATGTACATGATGTTGATATTACATGAACAGGAAAGCCAGAGCCACTGGTCTTCCACATCCCGCAAGCTTTCTTTAACGCCCTACAGCAGCGTTTGTCATTGGGCTCAAAGAAGAGAAGACTGCCCAACTACACCACCAGTGAGTCAGTTCTTCAATTAATTCTCACCTCTGTCTTTCTGAAACCTCGTGTCTCCATATTTCGCATATTTTTATTTTATGCGTTTTTACATTTACATTTTTTTAAACTTTTACTTTGATCCAAAGCGACTTACTTTGCATTATACATTTACATAGACATTTGTATCCAAGTATGTGCAATCCCTGGGATCGAACCCATGACCTTGGCGTTGCTAACCACTGAGCCACAGGAAAGCCCTAAATCCATAAATGCCATAAATGATTATTATTAGTCACCCTTTATGTTTGTCACTGGGTTTTGCAAATATCTAACCAATAAAAAGTATTCAAAATTGCTTGTCAACTTTGACATCCCCGTATTTAATCATTTCAAAAGTGAAGTGGCTTTTCCATTTCCTGAAAAACGGTGATTAGGACATACAAGGTTGCAGAAGGACAGCGATGATATGAAATAATGGTTATAAAACAAGTGGTTCTTGTTCTGGATGCTGATCAATGCAGAATTTCAACCCTGCTGTAAAAGTAAACGTCTTATATGTTTCAGATTAAAAGTGCCTTGAATATATTTTATCCTATGTTCATCCTTTGTTTTTGTTTTTCTTGTTATTTCTGTATCTTTAGCATTTGTGCGCAGTGATGCTTTGCCTCTTGGCTCTTTCTCTAAATACACCTGGCACATCACCAACTTGCTACACGTGAAACGCATCTTTGATACACCAGAGGTGTGTACTTCTTTTCTAACTGATTTTTCTGCCTCACCTCAGTAATATCATCTATATCATGACAGTCTCTAAATGATGACATTCTGTTTGATCAGTTACCCCTGGAACTCACTCAGAGTTTTGTGAAGAACAGCGATGGCTCCTATTCACCATACCGGTGTCGGGATAACCCTTCTGATTCTGGATCAGATGCCTGCAGTCAGTTACGCTCTAACAAGCCTCTGCCCATCAGACCACTGGAGCTCTGCACCTTTCTCAGAGCGGGTGAGTCTGCACATATTTACGTTCACTTAAAATATTTACAGATTATTAATCATACTTGAAGGTTTATGAGCCTGTAATATAGAGATTTTGGTTGAGATCTTAGTGAAGAGAAATGCATCAGTCTGTTGATGTTTGTGGTCTTCAACATGAAAATGATTCGATTAATGTCTTTTAAATTATTAATTACATTTTGCATAATAAAACCACACAAACAAATGGCTATATTAAACATTTCCATCAAACAGATGGGAGACTGAGACATAAAGGGATAGTTCACCCAAAAATAAAAATCCTGTTATTATTTATTCACCATCATGTCATGCACATGTCTGTATATGACACTTTTTTCAGTGGAACACAAAAGAAGATATTTTGAGAATTTGAGAAGTGCTTTTGTGTCCATACAATGGAAGTCAATGGGCGCCAATGTTGTGTGGTTACCGGCAACATTCTTCACAATATCTTCTTTTGTGTTCTGTGGAAGAAAAAGGCAGGTTTGAAATGACATGGGTAAGTAAATGATGAAAGAATTTTTGGGTGAACAAACTTTTTAACTTACCTTATAGGTATTCTCCATATGACACTGCACAATGCTATATAACTGACACACTGTGCTACTATATCTCGGGTACATGTTCTGCAGAGCACACAGATCCTGTGCCCTTTGTAATCGAGTGGATCCCAGACATCCTTCCACACTCTCAAGTGGGAGAACTGAGAATCCGGTTCGAGTACGGCCATCAGGTGGGAGGAAAACCTGAAGGCAGCAAGAGCTCTGGGATGGAGAAAACAGTGACGGATAGCAGCCTAACCAAGTGAAGATGAATTTATCCCCAGTCACAACATAGAATGCTCTCATTTCAAACTCGGTTTCATATAAGCATTTTAATGCACTTATTTGGTGTGTTTTAATATCAGCAGAGCAGTTTTATTGAAAACTGTAAGGAGCTACTCAGGAAACCTTCACTGTCATTTTACAGTGTAGTGTACATTGAACTGTTGTTTCTAAGGTTGTTATCCAAATCATATGGTTAGAATCACTTAACACGTAAATTGCATCACGAGACACTGTTTACTGTGTTCATGTAAATATACAACAAAATAATAATAATGTAATAACAATGCGTATAATGCTGTACAATAATAATAAGTTATATGTTCCATATCACAGTCAACTATTTCTTTATTGCAATAGACTTTTTGCAATACCTCATTCTCACTTTTTTTACTTTCAAAAACAATTTTCGCAGTGACCTGGAACCAGCTGGTTTCAAGGTGTTTTTTTTGTAACTGTTAAGTTCACCACATTAACCATGGACATGTTTTTATCCATTTAACAAGCAAATATTTAGTTACAGTACATCTGTTATTTTATCATTTAAAACCTAATTAATATATTTGGTTAAATTTTGCTTGTGCTGTCTTTCAAATAATTGCTTGTTATTTATTTGTTTAACTAAAGCAGTGGTATAACATTCATCTTTAGGTGTGCAAATGTAAACTTTTTATTTTGGATGCTTACTGAATACAACTTAATGTTAATGTCACGCAACAATGTATTAAACCTGCACAATGTTTGATATTGTCACAATTTTTGCTTAGAATATATATCATGAAGGTGTTATGACTCACGATTCACAATAAAAATGATTATTTCAGTGATTCAAATTATGTCCAGTAAAAGTTCTGCTGAAATGTTATTTGCTTTAAACGTGCAAGGAACAAAAATGTGAATCGTGTGTTGTCTTAACAGGAACATTTTTAGTAATAGCCAAAAATACATTGTATGGGTCAAAATGATAAATTTGTATTTTATGCCCAAAATCATTAGGATATTAGGTAAAGATTATGTTCCATGAATATATTTTGTAAATTTCCTAAATATATAAAGACTTTATTTTTGTGAGTCGATGCAGCAAAAACGCCTACAAACCTCACTCGCTGCCAGCTCTTTGGGAATTACCCACTCAAGTTTGGTATCTATTTGATATTGTTCTATCCTAACAAATCATATATCAATAATAGAAAACGTTTTTGTTCGGTTTACTCGATTTCGAAAAATTGACCCTTAAGACTGGCTTTGTTGTCCAGGGTCACAAATAGGTATGTAAATTAAATATAAATTAAAAGTTTGCCTATATATTTATTTACCCAGCTTTCACTGTTTTAAAGTATTGTTACAGCTGCCTCCTGTGACTTTTTAAACTACAAACTAAACCACTTTTGATCTGCTTACTATTTCCTGATTATATGCACTGCTATCATTATATGTGCCTGTGCTGAGTGTAACTGTTAAGATGGTCATTGTTGATTTACAACTTATTGACGTTAAATTATTGAACGTTAAATAAAACGCTGTACTAAGAATTGAATGACAGCTGATCCCCTAACAAAAGCACTTCAAGGAATCATCATTAATACTGTTTAACTTATTTTTGTTGGTTCAGATATTTTTTAGTTTGACTATTTTACAATATTTAACTTTTTGTTTACTTCTACTTTTAGGTTTTTTTATCTTTCCTATTATTGCAACAAATAAAAGATATAAGATATAGCTAACAAATAATAAGTTCAAACTCACACCTTCAAGAACAACCACAATGAATTCTTTCAGTCACACCGGAAGAAAACCAACCTGCTATATGGTTTAGACTAGATTGTCTTTACCCTACCTGACAAAAAACTGGGTCAGAGGTGTTAAGTCACACCACAAAACACTACAAACTAAGGAAGAACCACCACAAGAAAGTCTTCTGCATAGTTTCTGAAGAACTTCATGAAGTTGACAGATGAGTGCTCCATGGTTTACATAAGACTTCACTATACTTAGCATACCAGAATAAAAGTACTATCAAACAAACAAATAAATAAAATGCATAAGATAAAAGGTCAGTCGACAAAACAAACATATGAACATACATTATTGTATGTATCATTAATCTCATAATTTCAATCTCGTTTTCTCTTTACCTGACGATACTGTATACTGCTTTTATTATTATATTTATACATTTACAGTAGAATATATTTATACGTTTTTTAAAAGCCCACTTTCACGACTGGCTAACCCTATTGTATAGATATTAACAACCATAATGTTTACGGTTTCACACATTTTTAAATGGGCAGTGTGCAGTAAGTACTTAAAATATCCCACTGCACTGTTGAACCTACACTCCTGTCCAGCAGAGGGCGGTAATTACACTACTAACGCTCTTTCCATTACTGTGACACTAACACTAACAGGAAGAAGACGGGCAGAAAATAAACAAAAGACGAGCTCGGCTTAATAAATGTTTTTAACGTTAACTAAAACATTTTAACCACGCTTTTGCAGTCTTCAGGTTGATTTATTAACAAGGACTGTGCGATCGGCCATGAATCCCGACCTATCGCTGCGAGTGAGCGTATTCTCCGAGCAAGGAGGAAGGAAATACATGGAGGATTTAACAGAGGTGATCGTGGAGCTGGAGCCCAGTGACGACGAGCTGCAAGCGGCCGGACACACCGACCCAAAGCCGGACCAGGAACCTGATGCGGAACGCGACCCGTCGGACTGCATAAACAAGCCGTTACCCGTCATGGTAACGTGGAGAAATACTCTGCCGTCTGATGCGAGCGACGGTACGGAGGAGCACCAGAATGAACCGGCGGCGCCGCAAAGCAGGAGATCGGTCGGCTTCTTCGCTGTGTTTGACGGGCATGGCGGGCGAGAAGCAGCGCTCTTCGCTCGCGATCACTTGTGGGATTTTCTAAAGAAGCAGCGAGGCTTTTGGTCCAAGGATTACCGAAAAGTTTGCACCGCAATTCGCAAAGGTTTCATCGCTTGTCATCATGCAATGTGGAAAAAGCTGCGTAAGTACAGTCGGGTGTATTTTTCCATGCAAACATTGCGTTTGATTGATTGGGTGCAGTTCCAATATTCTAGGTCTTTTATCGTTGTAAGATCTCCAAGCCGTCTACCGTTCGTGGTAGGGTTTTTAAATGTTTCGGGACAGATTATTTAGAATAAATACGATGGCCGAGATTATGCAATACAGCGGGCAAATACACTTTTTGAAATTGAGCGCCACTCATTTCTATTTACAATCCAAGGAAAGGAAGGAAAAATTCTGATGGAAGAGCTGCAGTGTGCATGTGCAAAAAGTATTGACAGGCGTGTGTGTGATTTACTCAGACAAGACTCTAATACAGACAGTAGTTTTGCAAACCGTCTGATAAATAAAACAAACGCCCACTGAATTAAGTAGAATAGTAAGTTCTTTAGTAGGGATGTAACGATTCACTCAGGTCACGATGCGATGCGATTCACGATTCTGATCTCACGATGCGATTTATTCACGATTTATTTTTACAAAATGAGTTGAAACAAATTAGAAATGAAAAACTTCCCTTGCATTATTTCTTAAATGCTTCACGTTTCTTTGTATAATATTTTTTTTTATTTCAAATAACAAAACTAAACTGCAATTTTAAAACAAATTAATAATAGAAAAGGTATCTTTAATATAAACAAACTAATACTGTCTGTGCTTTTCTTGGATTTTTTTGCATTTAAGAAATATCAGCATGTCCACGTTTAGGTTTGCAGTGAACATGGCGGCCCTTGCTGTTCAAAAAATGTATTGCGATTCAGTTCACACCTCAACCGATTTGAATATTCACACATTATAATCGATTTTCTACCGGCTCACGGTGAATCGTTACAGCCCTATTCTTTAGTAAAACACAATAGAAGATACATTGCAGAATGTCAAAGCAGTTCTTTTAATCACAATGAGATCAAATGACAGTTGTGCTCTCAAGATCCATAAAGAACCACAAAGGCCTGTTTACACCAAGGACCAATAAACAATATAGTATGTGACCCTGGACAACAAAACCAGTATTATGGGTCAATTTTTCGAAATTGAGATTTTTACATAATCTGAAAGCTGAATAAATAAACTTTCTACAGATATATGAGTTGTTAAAATAGGACAATATCTGGCTGAGATACAACCGTTTAAAACTCTGGAATCTGAGAGCGCAAAAAAATCAAAATATTGAGAAAATCGCCTTTGAAGATGTTAATCAGGGGCACTGTGGCAGACCATCTACTCAAAAAATAAAGTTTTTATATATTTAAGGTAGGAAATTTACAAAATATCTTCATGGAACATGATCTTTACTTAATATCCTAATGATTTTCGGCATAAAAGAAAAATCGATAATTTTGACCCACACAATGTATTTTTGTCTTTTACTAAAAATGTTCCCGTGCTACTTAAGACTGGTTTTGTGATCCAGGGTCACATATATAAAGTTATAAGAAGCATTATATTTTAAGAGAATAGCATATTCTACACCACAACAAGTACTAACAATTATAACAACAGAACAACAATGTTTGTCATTACTTTGAGAGTGATTTTGTTTTGGGTCTTTTTGAGTTTTGGCCTTAAAATCCATGAAACTTTTGGCGTTTAAGCTATCGTTGTAATTATCTTCATAGTTATGTTTTTTGGTGTGAATGGGCTTTAAATGTATTTATCTATGCTCCAATCTTACAAACCAAAATTAACTTCCGGAAAAAAGTCTTCTCAAGCTTGTAAATGTCATGGGAATTTTGACACAAACATTTGATCATTAGCAAAGCATTCGGATGAACTGGTTAAAATGAGTTTTGCTTTATGTTAACCCTGTGTCTGTTCTTCAGCTGAATGGCCAAAGACATTAACAGGCCTGCCCAGCACCTCGGGCACTACAGCCAGCGTGGTAGTCATCAGAGGGGACCACATGTTTGTGGCTCACGTTGGGGACTCATCTGTCGTGCTGGGCGTGAGGGAAGATCCCTCCGATAAAGTCATCAAAGCTGTGGAGGTCACACAAGACCACAAGCCAGAGCTCCCGAAAGAAAAGCAGAGAATTGAGGGACTGGGAGGCAGGTGAGAGGCGCTCGCAATGACTCCGGGATAACATAGATTCATAGATTCTTTAACAAGTGAAAAACACGTTTTTCTGTTCTAAAAGCCCGATTTCTTTTTCTTTGACTTTATTTGTGTTCATGTAGTGTGGTGAAGAAGTCTGGAGTGAATCGTGTGGTATGGAAGAGACCTCGACTAACTCACAACGGCCCTGTAAGGAGGAGCACCCCGATCGACCAGATCCCCTTCCTCGCTGTGGCCAGAGCTCTTGGTAAACAACAGGGCACTTCATTACACTTTTAACTCAAAAGTAATGCAGTGTCAATTTTATCACATTGTAGTTGGTGTCGTTTTTTTTTTAAGGTGACTGAATTTGTTAAACTGGTATTTTGAAGCATGGTAAAAACGTTTTTTATCCCGCGAGCGGAGCTGTCTGATGTCAGGAAACCATCCTGTTGGGAAACGCTGGAAAACCATTCTGAAACTGATGCAAATGTTTGCAAATTGCTGTGAATGTGTCTGTGCAGGTGATCTATGGAGTTACGACTTCTACAGTGGAGAATTTGTGGTGTCTCCAGAGCCTGACATCAGTGTGGTGACCCTTGACCCTAGACGTCATCGTTACATCATCGTTGGCAGTGACGGGCTGTGGAACATGGTGCCGCCACAGGAGGCGGTGACTGTGTGCCAGAGCCACGATGAATCTGTGGTACGAATAACTTTAGCAAATTTTCATCAACCACTTTGCATCAATAGTTGTTCGTTTTTGTCACTTGAGCTTTAAGAGTATGTATGTTTTTTACTTCCCCCAGGCACATTTCGGGATGTCGGTCGCGCGGCGGTTAGGCTGCCACGCGTTGATGCGCTGGCGTCAGCGGATGCTCCGTGCAGATAACACCAGCGTCATAGTCATAGCCCTGCCTGAGCCTGGAAAGGCCCACCTACCTATGCACAGAGATGAGGTCATACTCAGCCTGACCGAGGGCCCACACTCCGACCTGGCAACAGGGTCTCGCTCCAACACGCCACTCATCAAGGTAAATGCAAAAAAAGAGTCACGTCAGCCCTTTTTAGAATGCATATTGTTTTAAAGCATGGAAAATAGAGCCCCCTGTGAGCAAGCCAGAGGAGATAAAGAGAATATAAAGTTATAGAATAGCTATAAGCAACAGAATAAAGATACAAAGATGTCTTGATGTCGCTTATACAGAAGCATTAGGTGTTTATATTAAGTAAGTATTCTAGATAACAAAAGAATAGTTCACCCAAAAATGAAAAATCTCTCATAATTAAGGCCACATCCACACAAAACCAGAGCTTTTTTCCTTTTCACAGCATCTTCTCAAGAAATATCAAAATGATGTAGTATACATGCCAAATCAGTATGTGGCGCTGTAATTCTGCCACAGAGATATACTAAAAACGGAGAAGACTTGGAGCATGCGCATAAACTTTGCACGCTGGGGTGTTGACATCATCGTTTCAGAAAATATACGGATCGGCTGTACACACGAAAACGCAAGGGTGGCGTTTTCAGATTTATCCACTCTGGGACCACAGGTTTAAAAAAAATAGCGGTTTCAGGCTCCCAAAACGGCAGATTCTTCTGGACGAATTTTAACAAATATTGGGACAGTCACTGTCACTTGTCCGACTGGGTCAGTCCTGCATCCTCACAATAGATTTTGTATTTTGCATGTGTTTTAAAGGGATAGTTCACCCAAAAATGTCAATTCTGTCATGAATTACTCACCCTCAAGTTGTTCCAACCTGTATAAATCACAATTTGTTCTGTTGAACACAAAGAAAGATATTTGGAAAAATGTTAGCAACTGACATTTCTGGGGCATCATTGACTTCCATAGTGGAAAAAAATATTGTATATATTTTTTGTTCTGTTGAACACAAAATGAAATATTTTGAAGAATTTAGGACAACAAACAGTTCTGGGGCACCTTTGACACCATTTTAATTTCTTCTACTATGGTAGTCAATGGTGCCCCAGAAATCCCAGTTGCTAACATTATTCTAAATATCTCTCTTTGTGTTCATCAGAACAAAGAAATTTATACAGGTTTGGAACAATTTAATTCATGAACTATCCCTTTAAAGCCACTTTAAATATTAAAGCGTACGTTAAACCGAAACATAACTAAATTCAGCAATCGTTTGCTGTTTGAGCAGTTTTTTTGTGTACAATGCAACACATCAATCTGCTTTTCAGAGACCCGCAGCAATACTGAATTGAGTTGCGACCTGTACATACATATTCACATTAAATTATATCAAAATGCCTGTGTTGGATGAGTATCCTCGTAAACATAGTCTGTTATGTGTTAAGTGAATGTAAACAGTTGAGAAATAAAATGCATTATATTGCATTTCTTAAAGTGACAGCGGAGTAATAAACTTGTCTGTTTTTAATGTTCATCATAAAACAAAGAACAAAAATCACAAGTTGCTCTTGATTAACTTTTGTAACTTTAATAAGGTTTAATCTATATTCAATTGAAACAGGGAAGACTATCAGTAAATTATGAGAGCATTTTATTTTTGGTTGAATTATTCCCCTCAAAGAAATAAATGCAAAAGATTGCCACTAAATGACAAGTTTGCGGCTGCTAGTTGGACAAAAAGTAGACATTGCAGACAAAAACAGGAGTTCATGAAAAGCCTGAACTTCAAGAGATGCCCTTACACTGTCCAGACTCAGTCATCAGAACCGTACAGATAAGACCTTTCACAGAGTTCCTCTTTATGTTAGCCACACATTGGCAGCAGGCCCACGAAAAGAGTCCCAACTCTTTATCTTTCACTCTCTTCTCTCAAACACTTTCCCCATTGAGGCCTCTATTGTCAGAGCGGTTTCGATGGAAGCCATGTCTGTGCGTTTGTGTGTTCGAAGCAGGGCTCCACCGGCTGCTCTCGGCTGTTTTGCTTTGCTTTGGGTTGTGGAGCTGGAGAGTGGACAGATGTTTGTGTTTTTAATCCTTTTAAGTGGAGTGGATTTGAGGTTTAGGGAAGCTGCTTTGATCTTTTTTCCTGTTTGGCCTGCTGGTGCTATTATGATTTTGATAGAGGGGAAATAAAGAACAGGGCAAGGGAATGCAAAAGAGCAGCCACGCCACGTTTTCTCTATTGTAAAGCTGTGATGAAGTCCAGACCTTGCATTCGGTTTATTTGTATTTTGTCTTTAAGGCATGTCATAGAGTTGTTGTCGTCATTTGTTTGCAGTTGAAATCGTTTCCAGGTCTGTTACACTTTTTAACTGAGAAAGGAGAAATCTATAATTATTTACTCAGCCTCATGTCATTGAGAATTGGAAAGATTTGTTTTCTTTTTCGCAGCTCTGCGTCTTACAGAATTTCATGCTGAGTCCATATTGACACGTGTATATAAAAGTAATATTTCAGCATATGTGACAATGATTTGCCAGTGATTTTAATTCATTTTAAATGAATTGATTTTAAATAAGTTTTAGCACAATGCAATGGAAAGACCAAGAGAGTGATGCTTTCTTCTCCCAGAAATAATGTCACGTAAATTGTGTTTTTTAAATATAGTTTAACATAATTTTAATCGATTTTGCAAACTTTAAGCATTATCGTATCGCATATTGCATTGCTTAGCAAGTTATTGCATTTTTCTTCAATATCATGCTGCCCCAATTTTCAGTCAATCATTTTTTTTATTTCAGTTTCAGTCTGTTCCTTACAAAAAAGCAATGGTTTGGCTTTAGAAGACTCGAAATGTCGTGTGCGAGTCGCTTTGACTACTTTTATTGTCTTTTTTGGTAGTTCAGTTTTTTTAGTATTGAAAAGACTAGCATAAATTCTCCAGAAATCTTGACACACATTTCCTTTTCCATAGAAGAAAGTTATGCAGGTTGAAAAAACACATTAAGGGGTCAGCAATTCTTGTCAAGAATGTACCTGCTTGTTTGTGCGTTTGTTGATAAATATAATGTTGAAATTTCAAAGTTCGCATTGTTTGTGTTTTAAGCCAGTTTAAAACTGACTAAATATCTGAAATAAAACCGCAGTTTTGGAGATAGGTCTAACGACGATGCTATTTTGAGGAAAAGAACACTGTATTTTTAAAAAAAATATTTGTCAAACCCAGAAACAAACAGGCAGTGTGACCAATAGTAACATGAATATGATAAATATACTCATCATGAAAAATGAGGTTTCTGCCCAACAGAAAGTAATATCTGTTCCTCTCTACAGACCCCGGAACCAGACCTCTCCTTAGCCAGCAGTGAAATTTTACCAGCCCTGGAGAGAAGAAACGGTCTGTCAGGAGTTAATCAGGAGTTAGCAGAATCTGCTTTAGATAAAAACCTCCCTTACATTGAGCTCTTGGACCGAGCTGCCTTGACTCTGTGCCCCAGTGGAGACAACTGGACACTAGAGACGCCACTACCCTCCCCGGATGTGTCGAGTCCGGTGGGAAAAAGGCCCAGACGCAGCCCTCTCACTCCCAGCAGCTCTCGACGGAGGACTGGCGAGCGCTCCGTACCCAAACGCAACGGCACCAAGAGTCCCAAACGCACACCCAGCGTCCCTATATTACAGCACCGTAAAGCAACCCTCTGCGTCTGCTGAAGAGATCAACACAAACATGAAGGGACATATAGGGATCTACATTCTGGTGTTTCTATATTCTGCATGGTCACATTAATAAATAACCGCCTTTGTTTGTGTCTTTGTGCCACTGTTTGAGTTTGTAATCTATGATTTTTCAGTCCAGTCTAGTTTTCTTTTGAACTCTTAAATGTGTGAATGTGAGAGTTGAGTAAAAAAATAAATCTCCCTTTTAGCTTTCAGAGTTATTTTATGAGGAAAAAATGACAACAACTGTGCATCAGTTTTCTAAAGGGTATATTTGAATCCAAAATCCCTTTTAATAAAAGAACGGCATCATTCAAGTCCATCTTTTACATTTATGCTTAAGAGATGTACAGATTTTTGGAAAACGACCAAATAGGTGGAGGTACTATGAACTATATTTTTGTACTTGTTGTGTTTTTAACATTTTCAAGATACCCATATTATTGTCTTGACCCATGAGCTTGTGTGTTCATTTACCTATATGCCAATTTACATTCTTTGTGTGTTACATATTCAAAATATTATTATTTAGGGTATTTGAATAATATTGTTATGTTGAAATGTTTTTTTGAGTTGCTCCATTTCCTTTTTAGAGAGCATGTAATTTGACAATGACCAAATTAGAGACAACTCTCAAGATTATGGGGCTGTTTTACTCTTAAGGAAAGTTGCATGTTCAGTCATTTCCTTCAGAACTGTTTTTTTTTTGTTGGGAATTGTTTGTTGACTATGATGCAATCCAAATTTTCATATGTATTTCGATATTGTAACTTATTTAATATCCTTTTATATCAATAATGTCAGTTAGTGTAATGCAGAAACATCTTCCAACACCAGTAACAGAGCTAAATATTTGGTTATAAATTGATGGATATGGAGGCTTTTTACTAGACTGTACAGCACAATTTTAGCAAGATGTTGTTGCTCCATGAATAAATGGTATTAAACCTTTGCGTAGTATTTTGATCTGTAGCCAATTTCTATTTGGAATATTATTAAGTTGAATGATAATGGCATCATTAAGTTTGTTGGATTTACATTGAAAGGTCCTAAAAAAATCTGAAAGCATTTTTTAAAGGGATAGTTCACCCAAAAAGGAATTTCTATCATCTTTTAATCATCCTCGTGTTGTTTTAAGCCTGTATGACTTTCTTTCTTCTGCACAACACAAAAGAAGATATTTTGAAGAATGTTGGTATAGCCGAACAACGGCGGTTCCCATTCACTTCTTTTGTATAGACACAAAACCAATGCAAGTCAATGGGGGCCAGGGTTGTTTGGTTACCAGCATTCTTCACAATATCTTCTCTTATGTTCGGCAGAAGATCATCATGCAGGTTTGAAATGACAAGAGCACTCAAAAACGTTGGATTAACTTAATTTTATTATGACACCCATTTCCACACAATTTAATTGGTTTATCTGAACTTAAACTGGGTGAAATCTTAAATTCATCTACTTATTTTATTTAATTTCAGAAGAATGTAATTCATTTGTGTTAAGCCAAATAAATGTGAGTGCTTCAGTGTGATACTTTTTAAAAAATAAACATATTTTTACCACTTGTAAGGTACGGTGCTAACAGGGAACACCAGAGGGTTTACTGCATTTGCAGAGTATTTACTCACTGAGTAAAGCTGGATACATGCAATAATGGCATAAATGTGCTCGTCCCCAACCTAAATAAAACCTTTACTCTTCACCACACTGATAACCCCCCAAAAATTCAGAAAACAGAAAATCTGAATTTTAACATTACAGAACAGTAAACACTAACAAGTCTCCTTATCTGCAAAAAACCCCCCCACATAAAATAGCAAATCTAAATCCAGTCAAAAGAGCAAAGCATGCTGGGAACTCAATCCGCTGTGTAGTTTCAGTTAGTCAATGAAAATGATTCATTTTGTCCCAACACAAATGGACTAAGTTATGTCAAAGAGTTACCTATTTACGTCACTATTACACATTGAAGTTGTGCTTGAACAAGAAACCAATACAAATGTGTTATATCAAACTATATTGATTAAGTAAATCAAACAACGAATAAAAATCATTTTTTTCAGTGAGGATGAGTAAACGATGACAGAATTTTCATTTTGGGTGAACTATCGCTTTAATGTTAGCATCCCTAATTTCTAACTTTTGGGGAGACGAAAACAGATATATGAGAGAAACAGTCATTCTTATCAGACACTGGTAAAACTTGTCACTGTGTGATTGTTCTCTTCATACTCTCATTCCCAGTTGAAAACAATATAAACTTTCCATTGTAATATCCCAGTGGTCTGAGCAAATAGGCCGATTGAATTTCTGAAGGCTTTCACTGTGGTCTCCTGAAATGTGTGGTCAGTCATGATGTGGAACTTCTTTTCTCTTTGGAATAGGATTAAATATCAGTGTATTGGATGCTGTCTTGTTCAGGGTTTGACATTTTTTCCTGGAACTGCAATAAAGAGATGTCATATACAGTTTTGTGTCAAAATATTCAAGTTTGTTACAGATCTTTGTGTGTGTGTGTGTGTGTTTTCTTGAAGAAGAATCTTTTGATCATTATCTTGTCACATTTCATGACCTCAAATAAACAAGGCATAATATTGGTGAAGTCAGAAATGTGTAAACTTAGCTCAGACTCATCATTATTATATCATTGAATTCAAATGTATCTAAGCATATATATTTTGTAGAATGTAATTTGCAGTGGCCCCCAGAATGTCCATCCAGAAAACCAAACAAAATATCAAATTAAGCGGCACTTTCGACATACTTTCGAGTATGTTGTAATCTGCAATGGCATATATTAAGTGTCGAAATACTTTTAAGGTTTCTGTAGTAAAACGTTTTTATAACGGCACTGCTTTTATTAACCACTAGGTGTCACTCAATACTAGTGAGTAGATCGAATGTCCAAGATGACTGATTATCGATCACCGAATCGTCGAAGCTGGAAATGATGATATAACGCTGAACTGACAAGGAGACGCTTTCTCCACTTAAGTTTAGTGTGAGGGTAAGTGTGTGTTTGTATGTGTGTTTTTACAGCTTAACACGTACACTAAATGTTTTTAAAGGAAATCATTCATCATAAAGTGTTTCTTTTAAGGCTTGGGTTCGTATTTAACATCGGAAGATTTGTAGCTAGCCTAGCTTTATAAAACATTAAAAGGCCACGTTCCGATTTAGACAGGCCGGTGTTAAAACGAATTAACAAATAATAAACAAAATTCTTAACTATAATTTAATTAATTTTAGTCATATTATGGTGTGATGAGTCATAAGAAGGAAATGTCCATGTTTATGAATGCAGTGAAAAGTCAGTCAATGAAAAGTCAATCAGTTATAATATTACAACGACTAACATTGAGACAAAGTGTATAAATTGTATGTGTGTGTCATGTAAAACACAACAGTGCTCTTAATATCTACCGCCCCACATTACATCATCACTGCCTCACTCTACATCACTGCCTCACTCAAACAATTTGAGTGTCTAATGGTTATCAGATTTATGTCAGGGATTAACCCAGAAAACAAACCTGTATTGTGAAGCGCTTGTGTCAGAAGCCCACGTTACGTTACATGGCCCCGGGGCGACAGACTGGCCCCACACCTGTCACTTCTGTTCTCTCTCTCTCTCTCTCTCTCTCTCTCTCTCTCTCTCTCTCTCTCTCTCTCTCAGGACTGTGATAATTTAAGACTATAACTGCACAAACAATTTGTAACTTGTTCATATAGTCTATTCAATGCTTTCTTATTTTATTAGATAATATGTATGAATGGCATTTCAGGTACATGTCTTTGAATGCTTGCTTGGCTTATTTACCTTGCCAAGCTTTTACAGGCATTATCACAATACGAGTTCGCTCTCAAAGAGAATTAGTACTATATAGCTGTCAGTCAGATTTATGGCTATACAGACTCAGAGAGTTTAATGCTTAATGTAGCACACAGGATGTGCTGTTTTCCATTAATATTAATATTGATATCAGCTTCCAAAACATCTCCTTTTTTGTAAATTGACTGTAAATGCAATAAAAACAGCAGAGTTTTTAACGTGTTTCAATGATAAAATATAAATACAATTAAATATACACATGGCTTGGAAAATTTATAGTAAAATAGAAAACATTTTTATTAAGATTTTGTTCTTTACCATAATGGAGGTCTCAATGTGGTTGCTACTAGTTCATATAGTGGAATGTATGAGTCAATCATTTAAGTTGGATAAAATGACCAATGACCCGACCAATTAGCAACTTCGTTTAAGATTAATTTATGCTACTGTGCCCTTGTGTATCAATGTTGATTCATCACTACGCATTCTGACTTGGGTATCATTTCTTGCATCAGCTGCTCACATGGTGGGAAATTCACAATGAAATGTGAAGATAATGTCTTCTTGTCATGATAAACATCTTATTTTAATGCACAAGCCGATTTATTTTTTGTCAGTTCTCTTTTGAAAATGTAATGATTCCAACTCAGCAAACTTTGAGTTGATACTAAATTTAAATAGTGATGAAATTTTACGTTGACACTGGATCCAAAGAACTTTTTAGGTTCACATTGGATTTGAAGAACAATTTAGATTCACACTGGATTTAGAACTAGAAGTTTAAGCTTGCACTGGATTCAAAGAGCTCAACAGTCAGAAGTGAACAGTTGGTCTCATAGAGCATAAACGGTAAAAAAACTACAGAACACCATAAAGGTTTAGCTAAAGAACTGAAAAACAATACAGTCTAAACTTTTTGATAATCTAGGATCAGTGTCTTTTACCTAAAGCAATTTTACATAAATCCCATTTCACTCTACTAAAAAAACACAAACCAGTGTTAAAATAGCTAGAAACAGGAATCCTAAGAGACGCCATGCCGTATGGCCCTGAGCTGAATACTCTATTGATATATTTGTCTTTACCGGCACCCCCATCTAATTCAATAACCTCCCTATGCCGTCGCATCTGCTTTGATGCCCAGTCAATGGGGAATCGCATCCAATGTAACGGATACATTAATATAATGCAATCAGCAGTGGGGAGACAAACAGGATCTAAGAGGAGAACTCTGGTACACCTCCTGTGCTCTGACATTTTCAAATTCATGATTCATGATAATGGAGCTCATTTAAAGCTATGAATTTGGTTGTCAGCTGGTGGAAATGTTGTTATGACCTGACATGCGTAATGTCGGCTGGAACAAAGAGATCTGGGAGGGGGTATGTGGTAAATTATGATTCCTCTAACAGAGGCCGAGCACTGTCTCATACCTAAGGGCATTCATGAATTCTGTTGTCCCCCTGATTTGGTTAAAAACTGTTTAAGGAGGGCTTGAACTTGTTATTGAATTTTACCCCAAAAGGGCACGTGTGGACTATGCATAAAAGGCACCTGTGAGACAAAGCAATAAACAGAATGGTACACTTTGTTCTCCCACAACACAGACACAAACAGAAAAGGGCAAAAGTGCATTGTTTGGCATCTGTGTAAGCCCAGGGCAGATACGGTAGATATGAATCTGCCAAACAATTATTTTGAAAACATATAAAATGTGCACTTTGTTGGTAAAGCTGGATATCACTTACAGATCAATATATGAAATTATACAGAAAAGTACAGTGTGTTCACAACTGTAAGTTGTTCACAAGGGATTGCAAATTCTGTGTTAATGCATCAAGACACATGATTAAACATTGATTAGTCCAATTAAACTTTAGTTAGTCTAATAAACTATATTACTTGCCTAAGGAATCTTTTTTCGGATGATTTTGAAGTGAACTGGAAAAATTGGTATGTGTTGTCGTGGTGCTTTTTCTTCATTTTTCCACAAACAAAAGACCTGTTAAAGCGACAGTTCAGCCAAAAATGAAAATTCTGTTATCATTTACTTACCCTTAAGTTGTTTCAAAACTGTATAAATGTATTTTTTCTTGCTAGTGTAATCTATGAGGCCTCAGAACTTTTTGGTTATGAACATTTGTCCAAATAGCTTTGTATTCAGCAGAACAAAGACATTTATACCGGTTTGGAACAACTTGAGGGAGGGTAAATGATGACAGAATTTAAAGGGATAGTTCACCGAAAAATGAAATTTCTGTTATCATTTATTCACCCTCAATTTACTTCAATCTGTATAATTTTTTGTTCAAAAGAAAAACATTTATAACCAAAAAGTTCTGGGGCTCCATAGACTACTATAGTAGGAAACTAAACTACTATGGTAGTCAATGGTGCCCCAGAACTGTTTGGTTTCCTATGTTATTCAAAATATCTTCTTTTGATATCAGAAAAATCTCCATCTATAACACAATGGCATAGAGTTATTCTTGAATATGCTTCTTCAGACTACTTGACTTGTGTCACTCATAGCAAAGATCATACATTTCACAGAAGGTGGGAACCATATCTGACATATGGGACTAAGCATTTCTTCTATCTTCTCTAGAGGGTTTGTTTAGGGAGATATAACTTTGTAATACAGAGATTGTTGTATTAAAACTTGTCTATTGCTTTACTGATCGAATTAAGTGGTGAGATGATTATTTTATTATATGATTATTTTTTTGTATGTATTTACTTTTATTTATCTATTTACTTTGTTTATTTGATAAGTTGTTGTGTTTAAAAGTTGAAAATCAATAAATATATTATTTAAAAAATATCTAAAAATATCTAAAAATCTTCTTTTGCTTCCGACAGAACAAAGAAATGTATGGGTAGTTGACAAGTGAATATGCAAATGTATCCTATGGTGTGACATGGAAAAAAATGTAGAGAAATAATATTAGATTAGCATGCACAATATTTGTCTTCATAGTTATAGGTACAAATTGCATGAGAGAGGTTTATCTTCGTTGTCCAAGTTTTTCTGATTTTTCTTGTCAAACCATAGGACACATGCACATTTTGTTTGTCAACTACCCTTACACAGATTTCACACAACTTGAGGGTGAGTAAATGATGACAGAATTTTCTTTTTTTTAAGTGACCTGTCCCTTTAAAGCCGTGCTTTACAGGGATTAAAGGTATAAGAACAACACTTACAATGGTAAAAAACTGCACTATACTAATGCAAAGCCTCTTAACAATATAATCCTAAAAATGCTTTCGGTTTACATCATAACACATGTGTATGACAATTTTGTCAGTGCTGACTGACTAGATTTCCACCAAGATGACCTTCTTCCTCATAGGTTTTCTATAAGACTTCCGCTCTTCATCACCGATCAAAGCTTTCTTTTGCTAATAACTGCAATTGGCTAATCAGGTCAATACTGAAACCAAACTCTCAACAGACTAAACAAAGAATTTCCCCTGCGGTCCTAAACAGATCACAGACATTGTTGCTTTCAAATTGCTCCCTGCATGGGCCATAACCTCCTTTGTCACAAAAAGATCCGTGCGGCAGGAACCATGTTTATGCTATTAGCCATATCTACTTTTTGCTTAATGGATTACTGGTTATTGTGAGCTCTCTGCTGAGTTCGAAAACAGGGACTCCCAGATTTATTCCTTATGACAAGGGTTTCCCCCAAAGGGCTTTAAAAGGTCAGGCGGGTCAATGCGTCTGCCAGTTAATCAGTACAGGAGCCATCCACCCGCCGGTGGCTAGCATGCTCTCCACTTAGACTGCGTAATTGGTTTAGATGGACACACTTATTTTGTTGACTGGTGCGCTAATTGTCCTCAGGATACTCCGGGAGGAAATCCTCAAGGTTTTTCTTGCAATAAAAGGGCAATGAAGTGATCAGAACTGATTCGGATAAAGAACGTGTGGCCTGATTCCTTTTTTACGGCTCTCTCTGGTGCTGTCATGAACTAATGGCTGTCTCTTTCACAACTCAATAGTCAACAGACAGACATATTAGCTCGTGTACCTCAATTATGTCTCGAGTGCCCTTTGTCAGTCAATGTGGGCCCAATCTATTGAATGGATGGTGAAATGTATAAAAAGTGATACCACATTACAAAATTAAGGATCAACAGCATTAAGGTGGATTTTGAAGAGAGATTGAAATGTGTTCTCAGGGTATCTTTCATAAATGTCAGATTGGGGTAAGTTGTCACATGTGTTTTAAACATTGTAATTTATACAATATGTCAATTATATATGATGTGACAACATGCCCCCACTAAAAAGGTCAGATGTATATATAGTGAACTATATCCTTTATACAGGGCAATAATCGTGCAATAAATGTTCAATTGTTTTTTTTTGTGGTATGAAATAGACTTTCATAAATAACACCAGCCTGAGAAATCTTTGCTGAAGTAAAAGTGTGACAACTAACCCCATTCCACTTGTATGCTTTAGGAGTCACTGACCCAGCTGCTACAAACGCTACCTTTAGGGACATGTTGACCTGTGTCCACAGAGGGAAGGTGAGGTCCACCTTATAATGCAATGCTTTGTGTGACCTTAGCATGCTCCTCTGCTGATGTGGCATATTCATAGAGCCTCCCATATGGTTTCAGTCCACTCCAAAATCCAAGGGCATTGTCATTGATTTACTATGTGTATTCCCCGGACACCTGATCGGACCCTAACGAACTTCAACAGCTTGTGTGAGACAAGGGCTATTAGGCTTAATGGTTGAGAGCATCAAAGGCACTACACACGCACAGGAGAAAATGAAGTTAAAGGGACGGGGTTGCAGACTTCTAGTCTGTGGCCGCAGTCGTAATTTACGACAATGCCCCTGAGCCTAAGCCTGGTCCGGAGTTTAATGTTTGAGACTTCAAACAATGAGAGCGTCCAGACGCAATGGAAAGAGAGACAGATAGAGAGATAGCGAGGAATGAGGGAAAAACTTGTTTTCTTTTAACTGGCTGCCCAACCGAAAAAAAATCTTTTCATTTGCCTTTATTCTCCCGTGACTACAGAACATAAACAGTAGTAGAAAGACAGAAATTATGGGCTTTTGTATGGCGTGTCTTGATCCGTAAATCTTTGTGACATGCTGGAAAAATATTGTGTCATCAATAGGGAAATGTAATCACAGTTTGTGTTCATTAGTCTAAATCTATAACATGCAGAATTTTTGGCCCCGTTTCTCTGGTTTGGAAAAAGCTCGTTTGAATAAAAAACAGCCAAAACCTGACTTGAAATAAAAGAAGGGAAATTGGCATGTGGCACACTTTCTCTGATGACACAATAATTGCTTACCAGAATTGTGTTTACTAGGATGCATGTCTTGGGAAGGTGGTGTGCAGGAGTCCCGACTGGCCTACTTTAACAAAACGTTCACAAGAAAATAAAAATGCTGTCAATAGTTACTCACTCTTATGTTGTTTGTTTTGTTTTTGCATGGATTGGTCTCATTAGTTGCGTCTCATGTTTCATAGTCATTGATATTTCACCACCAATGAGATTGTGCCACCATATTTGATTTTACCACTACTATGTTTTTGTTCTGTTTTTAGTTTTGCTAAATAAGCTTAAAATATTAATAGTTGTCTCACACCGCATTTCAGAAGACATTTATTTAACCCCCTGGAGTCATTTGAATGACTTTCATGGATGCATGTTTGTGGTTTTTGGAACTTAAAAATGTTTAGTACTGTATAAGAACATAAAGGTAACTAATCCTTTGGTTTTGAAAATATGAATCTATAGACGGTTTCAAAGCAATAACACAAACAAACGTTACTGCGCATGCATGCCTTTGTGCCCCAACCTAACTTTCGGGTACACATACGCAAAGAAAAGAGATTGTTTCTGATAACAAGCAAAAGAAATAACAAGTAAATTACATTAGCTAGCAAGTTAAACGTATGTCTAGCCAGTATCATTTTGGGTTACCAGTAGAAGAACGTTACTTGGCGAAACTTAAATGTGATGAAGTTACACGACCCATTCAACAAATTGTTTATTTAATGAAATTAATATAGAATAAAATGTCGAAATAAATATTAATACAAATCGTTTAAAATATAAATAGTTAATATAATAGAACCTGCTAAAAGTCCCATTTTGTGTTGAATAAAACAGCATAACAACATAAGGTTTAATAAGTAATGACAGATTTTTCTGGTTTAGGTGAACTATAGCCGCACTGCAAACTTTGCAAGGGGACAGCATAGCCAGACCTGCACGTAAGCAGTCTAAACCAGCCTGTGCCAGCAAGGATATTCCTGCTGGTTTCATCAGTTTTTGTGTTGTTGAAGGTGAAAGTTCTGTGGGTGTTGAACCCACACACCCTCTCTAACTCTGTTCAAGCTCTCAAGGCTGATGTACCACAGAATCGTTACTTTAGTGAAGCACCTATTGTCTTGTTAAAGTAAATCAGTCGTCTGTTAGGGGACTTCTTCAGCATCTCAGTTAATGTAGTGTGAGTCTTCGTGGCTGTCTGCAGGGACCGGTGAACTCCATCACGCCGGCGCATGTCAATAGCGTACGGCGCCTGTAGTCATCAAGCCCTGGGACACAGTCCTCCACACAGACTGTGTAAATTGCCTGTCATCAATTATTAAAAGAAGCATTTGCCTTCTGATTGATCAGCCCCTAATGCATGTTCTTATAACTGCAGTTAAGGGAGTTTTTTTCTGCTAATCAAAAACGGTCGAAACTGAAAGGTCTGCTCCAGCTTGGCCGCAGATGAGTGTTAAAAGCATGACTGAGAACTGACATTTTGAGAAGCTGGGAAAGCTTGAGAAACTTTTGGGAAGACACAGGGATCTTTGTTTATGCACCTCTTACCATCAGATCATTTGATTGATCAGCTGATAGATTTCGCCTATATACACAAACTGTTGTTTAGTAATCAGAACGGATATTTTGTGGTGTTTTCAAGTTTCATGTTTTCAAGTTTTGATTTTTATGAAAGATTATGAGGGCATGAATTTAAAAATGTAATGACCCACACAAATAAATGATTTATAATAAACACTGCAATATTAAATGAAAAATAAGAAATGTTCATTTTGATGGTCTGTTTATGGTGAAATATTGAACACAAACACTTTAATGGCTGATATTACTCACAACTCAATGCGAGAGGGATGCTAGATTAGAATGAATCAAATGAAATGTAGAAAAGAAAAAGTGTGTAATGGTGAGTTAGTATAATCATAAAATTAACTTGTTACTTCACCATTTTTAATGTAGTTTTTTGCAGCATCATAGTTAGATTCTGTTTACAGGGCCACAAGCGATACCTGATCTTTCTTTTGATTCGATTCTTTTCAAGTCAATTCATGAATCAGTCTGAATGATACATTAAAGGCGCAGTTCTTGATTAACAGCGGCCACTAGCGTTGTATTATAGATTTGCCATGAATCGCTCAGTCCAAACACGACGGTGGCCACCTGTCACGGATTGGCAGAAGAAGAACCCAAGCGCAGGCAGCAGTGAAGGGGTTAACAGATAATATTTATTACCAACAAAAACAGAACCAAAACACCCACGAGGGGGTAAACGAAAAGGTAACAAAATAATAAACAAACAACAGGACCTAGGCTAAACTAGACAATACTTGACAAATGGCTAAACTAAACACTTACTAGGACAGGGGATTCACAGCAAAACACCAGAACACAGGACACAGCGAACATGGAGCGTAGGGTAGACATCAAACTGTGAGCACAACAAACGCAGTACACGCAATACACGAGCACAAGACAAAGAAACAAGAGGGTATTTAAAGGAAAGACAAACGAGGGATAACAACACGGGGCAGGTGTGGGAAATCAAACACTCAGGGAAAGATAACAAGGAAACGAGAGGAGCGGGACCAATGACAAGACACTGGAGAGAACGTATATTATTGTCAAAAGGACAATAATATGTTTCTCTCCACACATAACCAAAAGCTTTGCCATGGCTCTGCTTCAGGACCAAGAAAAACATGACTAAGGAAGCAGAGCCATGACAGAAGCCCCCCCTTTAATGAGCACCTCCAGGTGCTCACCAAGGGGTAGACGGACAAGACAGGGCAGACTGAGACAGTGACATGACAAGACAAAACATGGAAAACAAAATCAGTGGCAGACAAGACAAAACAACAACAAGACTAGGGTGAGCCAACAAAAACAACAAACATGGGAGGGGGGGTGGGTCCAAACAAGGGCCCATAGGGGGCAGTCCAAAAGGGAGGTGGGGAGAAGTCCCAGTCCCCGGCTGCGCTCGAGGGCGCGGAGTCCTGGGGGACTTAGGGGGAGTCCTGGGGGGACAGTCTTTGGCCCTGGGAGTTTCCCAGGGGCCAGCTTGGCTGCCGGACTGGGGACCGGCTGGAAGGCCAGCATGGCTGCCGGACTGGGGACCGGCTGGAAGACTGGCTGGAAGACCGGCTGGGCAGGGCCTGACCCCGGCTTGACAGGGCTTGACGCCGGCTGGAGGGCTGGCTGGACAGGGCTTGACGCCGGCTGGAGGGCCGGCTGGAAGGCCGGCTGGGGCGCCGGACTGGACACCGGACTGGACGCCGTCTGGATCACCGGACTGGATGCCGGACTGGACGCCGGCTGGATCACCGGACTGGACGCCGGCTGGATCACCGGACTGGACACATGACTGGACACAAGACTGGACACAAGACTGGACACAAGACTGGACGCCGGCTGCACCGGACTGGACGCCGGCTGGACCACCGGACTGGACGCCGGACTGGACACCGGACTGGACGCCGGCTGGATCACCGGACTGGACGCCGGCTGGATCACCGGACTGGACACAAGACTGGACACAAGACTGGACCCCGGACTGAACGCCGGCTGCACCGGACTGGACGCCGGCTGGACCACCGGACTGGACGCCGACTGGATCACCGGACTGGACGCCGGCTGCAAACAACAGGACCTAGGCTAAACTAGACAATACTTGACAAATGGCTAAACTAAACACTTACTAGGACAGGGGATTCACAGCAAAACACCAGAACACAGGACACAGCGAACATGGAGCGTAGGGTAGACATCAAACTGTGAGCACAACAAACGCAGTACACGCAATACACGAGCACAAGACAAAGAAACAAGAGGGTATTTAAAGGAAAGACAAACGAGGGATAACAACACGGGGCAGGTGTGGGAAATCAAACACTCAGGGAAAGATAACAAGGAAACGAGAGGAGCGGGACCAATGACAAGACACTGGAGAGAACGTATATTATTGTCAAAAGGACAATAATATGTTTCTCTCCACACATAACCAAAAGCTTTGCCATGGCTCTGCTCCAGGACCAAGAAAAACATGACTAAGGAAGCAGAGCCATGACACCACCACAGTACAAAAAGATGTCGTTCTCATGTTGACACAGGGAAGAGATTTTGCGGGCATTAGAAGGACTGTAGAAAGAGCGATGTCTTATGTATTACATAAAATAAAAGGTTTGTGGATTTTAAGTTTAAAAAGAAGGATAAAAGTCAGGCAGGAGCAAGGACCTGTGTTAATATTATAAAGACTTTACAGCAGAGACGCCTTAAGACCCGCGGTACTAAAGCTTTTAGCAGAGATACTCACAGATATCTATGGAGATACTTTCCAGCAGAGAGAGATCGTCTAAAGATCACTCCCGAGGATGCTTTGATTCGGATCAGTACGTGAGTAACATACTAACATACCAAGATATGTTGTTGTTGTAATGTTAGCTGTGTGACGGAGCAGTTTTGAGCGTCATTGTTTATCTGGAACCGCTTTAATATTGTACTCATCCAGATACTTGAGAGAGAGAGCGAGAGCGCGTTGGAGCTGAATCTGGAGAGCGAGCGAGAGTGCGTTTTACTCTTTTACTCAATGATGAATAAACTTTCAGTTAATCCGCGGGTCACATGCGTTCCGCACCGGAGAGCACGATCCGTACGAGTCACGGATCTTCCTGACAAGAAAAATCAGAAAAAAACGGATCTTCACCACGATACCACAGCGGAGAGGAAGAGGAAACGCGCGTTGTAGAGTTGTTTGTCCATTTAGGGCTGCCGTACAAAACATGGCGGCGAATTCAATGTATGAAGGGCCGCTCTGTATGTAGATATAAACAGCTTATTCTAAGGTATTACAAACATAATGGTTCATTACGTAAGGTCTTTATACACCTCTGAAGAAATAGTTTTGTATATTATACTGCATTTCTGTCAATAGATCCTCCTAAAAATGCCGTATTGTTCCTTTAAGTTCACTCACGCAAAATCTTTTGACGTAAAATAATAAGAAACTTTTAAACGTAGAGACAAAAATAGCTTTTACCTATAATCAACTAAACCAAACCTGCAATGATATTATTTGCCAGCAATTGGAGTATCTTTGGAGGATCTTTATTGTATTCAACACCTGAATGTGCTGCCTGTGTAGGATTCTGACCTACCGGTAAAGAGTTTTTATGTTCACAAAGACCCATGATGTCCGATAGTATGGTTTGTGTCAAAGTACCATGATACCATTATTTACCATGGTACCAGCTGCCACAGAAGGCTAATATGACTGATAAACATGAGTATATCAATAACGGTGGTGTATTTTAACATGCCATTTTACAATATTAAACTTTAAACACATCTGTGCTTCATTGATGTTATTATATTGCTTGTTCTGAATAACGTATCTAGCAGTGGTGAAGTGCTCAAGTTTTATACTTAACTGCAAACAGCTACTGCACCAATATATTGCTTATACACCTTAATTGTAAAAAAAGTATGTTTTTCCATTTTTTTATAAATGTATTTGAAGTAAAAGCAAATATGGCACATAACCGTATCGTGTCGTATTTACATTACAGAGAAGAAATATTAATTTCAGTGAGTGGCCATATAATAAAAGATCTTGGTTACACTTTATTTTACAGTTCCCGTGTTACAGTGTAATTATACATTTAAGTACTGAGTAATAAAAAGTAACTTCATGTACTTACTATAGGGTTAGGGTTAGGATTAGGGTTTGGTTCAGGGTTAGTTACATGTAATTATGCATAATTTATAGTAAATACTATAGTAAATACTTGTAACATGTGTAACAAGGGCACTGTAAAATAAAGTGTTACCAAGATCTTTAATGCAAAACAGCCATAATTTCCTGGTATTACAGATGTAACACTGTCAGTGTGGTATCAGGGTCACCTTTTAGAGCAGTACTGCTGTACTGGGCAACCCAGAGTCTTCATCTGCCTCAACAAGGACCCCATGGCCTTTTTTGTGATGTTAATGCAATGCTTTACCAATTGAACCACATCTTGTTGCAGACTGTGCTCAGGTGTCTGCGATCAAAAGTCTCTTCTAAACCAACTCATATCAACTATAGGTCCTGACCCTTTTGGAAAACGTAAACAACAACGTTATGTCTTTCAAAATGGTCTCTGAACAATAATATTTTAGATCTTTACTTTTTCTTAAAGATGTCATGTACTGGCCTTTTTTATTGTTTTAAACTGTTGCTTGAGGTCTACTTATGACGTTTGCGTGGTTTTTACATTAAAAAACATCAAAATCAATAAGTAATAGGCTATTTTCTACCCAGGTTTTGAGGGTGTCTCGTCAAATGCTCTGTTTTAATGGGCGTGCCGCATTGAAGACTTGGAAGTAAACGCCCACTGCTATGATTGGATAGCAGTTTGCGTAGTAAACTTAGTTGGAGCCTTCTGTGAATTTGGTTAGACACGTAATGTTAGGTTACGCATTATCAGGGCATATCAAGTGATCTTTAACAAAGCAATAGTGACGCATAGTACAAATATGTTTTACTCACATAAGATTGCTGCGCCATTCCTATTTGATCCAATATTGACGGCACAGCACTGCTTTTTAATTTGAGTCTCTCTGCAAATCCAGCGTCGACCTGGGCCTTGTTCACAAAGGAATCCGCGGTGAAATGAAGCGAACAAACGCTCAATGTTTTACCCACGTGAGCTGGAAAGTCTTTAACAATAAACTTCAACCACGCAATACTAATGTCGGAATCCGAAGGAAGGTTATGCAGCGACTGTGTTCTTCCAAAACAAGGCACTGCACAATATTTTGTGATCTTTAACGGCATGTTTATTGCTTGCTCACTCTATCTGGTTTCGCACAACTTGTGTTACTTACTGTCATGCGCGAACCAGTGGGCGGGGCTAGAGAAGAATTCGTTGATATTCTTCTGTGGAGGCGGTGTTGAACCTATCTATAGATAGGTGCATTCCAGGACCTGCCGTTCGCTGGGCCTGGTGTCAATAACAGTTGTAATTTCAGTAACAAGGGCGTTTTCAGTTCTGACACTTACAGGATGTTCGCTTGAATACGATTTCCTCTTATATAACAAAAGCTCGGGTTAAAATTGATGTCTTAATTCATGACACCTTTAAGAAATATTAGGGGGAACCCTGGAACAAATACATCTGAGCATCGAAGCAAATAAATTTAGTCATGTGCACACTAGGTTTTCGCACTTACAGAAAGACAGAATTTCAGAATTGCAAATGAAGTGATCTCTCAAGCTGTTTTATATCGTAGCTTTATTGTATGAGCTCTAAAAAATCTTCCTCTGCTCTAACCCACGAAAACCTGGCCGTTCTCACGCTAAGACAGGAAAAGAAACAGCTGTTTTTTTCTGTTCCTTTAGTGAGACGCCTGCATTGCCTCTACCTACCTCTGTGCGGCTCCATGCCAGCTACATTAAAGTCTCTGTTGCACAGGCTCTGCCAGCACACACAGAACCAAGTCATTCTTGCCAAGAGCTCGCTGGAGTGGCCAGGCCTGCACTTTGTCTTAGAGGTTTAACAGGGATGAAAAAGTTAAGGCTTAGGCAGACCTTCCCAGTGAACATTTCCCAGGATGCATGACTAATTCTATCCATAAGCCCCAAACCTATAACCTGTGTCTTCCTGTTGCTCAGTTGGTAGAGCATGGCACCAGCAACGCCAAGATTATTGGTTTTATTCCAATGGAACATACATGAATGCACTGACACAATTCACTTTGAATGTAAATATAACCCTGGAACCAGCTGATATTGATCCTGTCTTCAATTGTAGGGTTGTTGAATAGTTAAGGTTTGTCAAATTCGTAAGAGACTTTCCTCTAACAACACTGCAAGCCTCTCAGACTGGTTTTTCTCTTTTTTCCACGCCATTGTTCCTGTAAGAGTGAGGTCATTGAGGGCCTGACCCCTGATCGAAAGCAGTGATCCCCTTGTCTCCTGGGTAATAGGATTACCTTGCGCATGTGGGTGGACTCTTATTTCTCTTCAAAGGAGGCAATGGGTTTTCCCAACAGGACAACATTATCTTTGCCCGCAATACTTAAGATGCCTTGTATGTTTCAACGACTTCTTACTCCTAATTCTAAAGCAGATGTCTTTGTGCAAACAAGATGCTAGCAGGCTAGTAGGATTTTTACTGTTGCTTTGTTTAGGTTCATTTTAGATGCAGTTTAGTGGTGAATTTACAGGGTTTTAAATGACTTGAGTAATTAGACTTCATTAATATACTTAAGGGCAATTTCATGCAAATGTAAATCTTAAAAGAAAATCAAGGTTTTACGAAAGGTTTTCACTGTGCTGATAGCTCAAATGTCAATATTTGTTGGAATTACCCTTATGTAATATACAGATTTCATAATAAGTGATATGTAAATAAATATGAATGAATTTTACATTATTATTTAAAACAATGCAAACAAAGTGGCAAACAACTATAAAATCAGCTGTGTCTGAGTTTAATGTTTAACAGTTTCAACCAACAGGTTGTTGATATTCAAGTTTCAGTTTAACAGTTGGTGTGTTCAAAGCCATACACAGTCACAATGTTGAGAAAAATTGTGATTAAACAAGTAACTGTGTTAAACAAGTGAACTGTTATTAGAAAATATCAACTGTCTAACCAATCCTGTCCTCCAACCCATACGACTGTGTATGTCGTTTGTCCCTTCCTAAAATACGACAAACACGAGCGTTTACTAAATTAGCGCCTCTCCCGGCTGCAGGCAAAACTATCGCCTACCGTCATTATAAAATGTACATTTTGGCGTATTATTTTGCAATAATAGCATGGGTTTTGGTTTGATTTTCATTTCAAAATGTCGTGATAACTGTATTTACATTATGTCGATCACGCCACCTGCATCAGCGCTTTCACCCCGCTACACACGTTCCCGCTCACCCAAATACTAATGACTTTCACCTGCACTTTATCATCCGGACACTATATGTTCTCCCTTTACCCAGTGTTTGTTGTCTGGTCTAGTTGTAAATTTAGTGTTACCTAGTTCCAAACCTGTTTCTCCCGTGGAAGTTTACCCTTGTATTCTTGTTCCGTGGATGTCTTTGCTCGTGTTTTTGTATCATTCTGTGGATTACTCACCTTTTTGGATGTTCATGGTTTTTGCACGTTCATGGTTTTTGCACGTTTTTGCCCTGTGGATTATAATTTTGTGGATTACAGTTTTTTTGTTCCTGGTTCCTGTTTGTTTAATTAAACCAATTTTTACCTTCACTCTACCACCCGTGGCATCGTCCTTAATCTGTGTACTGTTACAGAAGACCAGACCATAACTAACGATGACCACACCCACGAGCACTCCATCTTCTCCCTCCCTATCCACCCCAGATTCTGTCTCAGATCTGGTCAATCTCCTACGGCAACAGTTCACCCTATCATCGGCTGCTGCACCTCACCCTTCTAGCGCCAGTCCCACGGCCCTGCCCAGTCGCTTCTCGGGATCGGTAGAGGAATGCAGGTGGTTTCTATTGCAGTGTGAGCTGTATCTGGAGATGCACCCTCTCCAGTTTTCTTCGGAAAAGGTGAAGATCGCCTTCATCATCTCACTACTGAGCGGTAAGGCCCTGAGTTGGGCACAAAGCATTTGGTCAGTAGGAGGACCTCTCGCTACCACATTAAAGCTTTTCCTGGAACATTTCCGTAGGTTTTTGGGCAATCTGTGAATCCGCTTACAGTGCATGATCAACTTCTCCAGTTACGGCAAGGAAGGACATCGGTGGCAGATTATGCTGTCCAGTTCCGTACCCTGGCGGCATCCAGTGGGTGGAACGAACCAGCATTCAGCACTGTATTTCGACAGGGATTGGAGAGTACCGTTCATTCACAAGTTGCAATCTACGATGACACTGTAGGATTGGAGAGTCTCATTCAGCGGTCGGTGCGCATTTCACAACATCTCACCGCGTGTGTTCCTCGCCGACCCATTGCATCTTCTCCACCGGTCCAGTTCAGTAACTCCAAGAACTCTCCAGAACCCGAACCCATGCAAATCGACCAATACCGGATAACCCGAGAAGAACGAGCTCGTCGGATGGCTAATAGAATGTGTTTGTACTGTGCTGAGTCTGGACATTTGCTAGCTACTTGTCCCATTTGTCCTGCCCGACCCTCGGTGAGTACGGTTCATGCCACAGCCATCTCAGATCGACTTGCTTTAACTGACTGTAGCGAGGAAGGCGGGGCGAGAGCCGTGGTGCGGGTAAGGCGGGGCCGGCGGCGTAAGTGGCAACGAGTGTCAGCTGTGCCACCGCCGGTCCCCGCATGCCTCACGGGGGAGCTCGGGAGCATAAGAGGACGAGCAACCGGACCATCGAGAGAGAGGACCCGGGCCCGGAAACAGTTAAGTTTGTTTATGTGTTCGTGTGGCCGGCAGTTGACCGTGAGGTGGCTGCCGGCCCGTTATTTGCTGTTTATTGTTTATTTATTTTTGAATTAAAGTTTTATGAATGTTCGCCGGTTCCCGCCTCCTTCCTTCCCTACTTTGAACTTTGCTACACTGATGTTGTTGTAATGTCTCCACTTTGCTCTCTTCCAGCTAAGGCCCTGATAGATAGCTGGAAATTTTATATCTCACAAGTTACTTACGTCCCTGGGAATGTCCCGTAGGAGGAATGAACACAACCTTAGAATTCACAACATCCTCGGAAAGCCGTTGGGTCGAGGCAGGATTTGTTTCCATTCTCCGCTCATCACCGTCCGGATTGGCAAGGCTCACTCGGAGGAAATCCCGTTTTGGGTTCTGGAGGGTTCCACGACTGACATTGTCCTGTCCCCTGGCTGCAACAACACTCCCCCATTGTGGTTTGGCGGACCGGTGTGGTTTGTTCATGGGGAGATTGCTGTAGTTCATCTTGCTTCAAATCCCGAGTTCCCAGTGATTCTTCCCCTTCTATCATTCCGGTCAATACCACCTCCATGGAAAGCCCTGAGTGTGTTGGACGGGCCACCATTCCCATGGAGTATCGGGTGTTCCAGGACGTGTTTTCAAAGCAACTCGCCACTGAGCTTCCTCCCCACTGGCCGTGGGACTGTGCTATAGAGCTGCTACCTGGGGCCGTCATGCCCAAAGGACACATCTACCCCCTGTCAGTCCCGGAACAGAAAGCCATGGAGGAGTATGTTACAGAGGCCCTGCAGCAGGGATATGTTTCGACCATCCATGTCTCCTGCCGCTTCCAGCTTCTTCTTCGTGGGCAAAAAGGACGGAGGTTTGCGACCGTGCATCGACTACCGGACACTGAATGCACACACCAAACGGTTCTCCTACCCCCTTCCTCTGGTTCCCGCGGCCCTAGAAAAACTACGTCATGCCACCATCTTCAGCAAACTTGACCTCCGGAGCGCCTATAACTTGATACGGATCAAGCCTGGAGATGAGTGGAAAACCGCATTCATTACCCCTACAGGACATTACGAGTACAAGGTCATGCCATTTGGTATAGTCAATGCACCAGCCATATTCCAAAGTTTTATGAATGAAATCTTCAGAGATATGCTGGGCAAATTCCTGATCATTTGCATTGATGACATTCTCATTTTCTCTCTGTAGCGAGGAAGGCGGGGCGAGAGCCGTGGGGCGGGTAAGGCGGTGTAAGTGGCAACGAGTGTCAGCTGTGCGACCGCCGGTCCCCGCATGCCTCACGGGGGAGCTCGGGAGCATAAGAGGACGAGCGACCGGACCATCGNTCCCCGCATGCCTCACGGGGGAGCTCGGGAGCATAAGAGGACGAGCGACCGGACCATCGAGAGAGAGGACCCGGGCCCGGAAACAGTTAAGTTTGTGTATGTTCGTCCGGCCTTTTATTTGCTGGATTATTGTTTATTTATTTTGATTAAAGTTTTGTGAATGTTCGCCGGTTCCCGCCTCCTTCCTTCCGTTTTATTGAGCTTTGCTTTGCTACGTTCAGCACGTGACTAGTGTCCTCAAGAGACTCCGCACTTATAGTCTGTACCTGCAACTTGAAAAGTGTCAGTTTCCACAATACACTTTCTAGGCTATGTCATCACCCATAACGCAGTCAAGATGGACCAAAGGACGGTGGATGCGGTGCAGGAGTGGCCGCAACCTGTTTTGTTTACTGCTTTATTCAAGCTTGCGCGCCTCACTATACGCTCACGCAACTCTAACGTTACGTTCGCTGCGTCATGCCTTTTTTGCTATTTTTGGCCGTATATATTCAGTGGCCGAACATTCGGTGCATCCCTACACCCAATACTGGTGGCCGGGTATGTCTCAGGATGTCTCCCAGTTTGTCAGGAAAACTCATGTCATTGCCCATTCCCCAAAGGCCTTGGTCTCACCTAGCCATAGACTTCAACACAGATCTGCCCCGGTCTGACACATATACGTGCATCCTTGTAGCAGTGGATTGGTTTTCTAAGGCCTGCAAAGTAGTACCCCTTTCGCAACTTCCTACAGCCTTTGAGACAGCCGAGACACTATTCAACCATGTGTTCCGAAACTTTGGAATTCCGGAGGATATCGTGTCGGATCGAGGGCCCCAGTTTATATCCAGGGTCTGGAAGGCCTTCTTCAACCTCCTTCAAGTAACTGTGAGTTTAACCTCGGGATATCACCCCCAAGCCAATGGCCAGGCTGAACGCAAGATCCAGGACATTGGGAGATACCTGAGGTCATATTGTCATACCAACCAACACAGCTAGCACAGATACTTACCTTGGGCCGAGTATGCTCAGAACTCCCTTCGACAGTCTTCTACGGGACTGACCCCATTCCAGTGCATACTCGGGTACCAACCTCCTTTGTTTCCCTGGTCAGGAGAACATCCATGCCAGCTGTCGACCACTGGTATTGGGAGAGTGAGAGGGTATGGCTCAGCTCACACTCACTTCCAACAGGCTGTCCGCAGACAGAAGAGTAACGCAGACACACGCAGGGCTCCCTCGCCACAATATGAGCCTGGACAGCAGGTCTGGCTTTCAACCCGGGATCTTTGTCTGCGGCAGCCCTGTATAAAGCTGAGTCCCAAATTCATTGGTCTGTTCCCCATCCCGAGACGGATCAACCCAGTAACCTACCGTCTTCAACTGCCCCACACTACCGGATCTCCCCTTCCTTCCACATTTCACTCCTCAAGTCCTTCACTAATCCTGTTCCTTTTGTTTCCACAGAGCCTGGTGTAGCGGTGGAACCACCACCTCCTCCACCATTGGACCCCTCACAGCAAGTATACAGAGTTGAGTCCATCCTCGACTCCTGACGACGAGGCGGTCGCCTCGAGTATCTCATCGACCGGGAGGGGTATGGCCCTGAGGAGCAATCCTGGGTAGCTCGAGATGACATACTCGATCCTCAACCTCACTCGGACTTCCATGCAGCCCATCCTGCGTGTCCTGCCCCTCGTCCTCGTGGTCGTCCTCGTCATCCTGTGAGGTCCGCTGGAGCGGACAGTGGAGGGGGGGTACTGTGACGGTCACGTCTCCGCAATCGACCACGCCCCCTGCATCAGCGCTCTCACCCCGCTACACACGTGATACAGATACAAAACTGTTAAAAATTACAAATACTCCAAGTGTACCGAGGTCAAATGATGAGGAACAAAAGCAATCACCATCTGCTGTCTTCCGGTTTCTGCTGTGTTTCCTGACATTCAAATCTGGCGCCATGTTACGTCAGTCTTAATAGTGAAATATCATTGGCTTTCGTCTGTCTCGTGACAGACAGCGTCTGTTTTTGCTTGGAGGACAAGCTCCAACTGTTCATGATTTCAATACTAAGTTAATTTAAATTTTACAATTAAACACTTTAAGTGTGTTTATGTGATAGGTACTAAAATTGTGCAATTTCTATAGTATACTTCACTTAACTGCATTATCTCAATCTTCTTGCTCTAATATTGAGACATTGCTAATTCAGCACTGCTCCTGTTTATCGCCTATATTCATAAAGAGTCTAATGTCAGTGGCATAGTTACAGGAAACCTTTTAGTATTACTGAAGGGCGTCAACTAGCAATATGTACCATACTTTGGTTTCTTTTCTGTTGTGTATTGTTTTAAGATCATTAACCCAACTCTAAGTTTTGAAGCTACAAATTCAGCCATCGGGTTGTAAATTGAAGTTGACATGAATGCGGTGGTAAGAGGATGAACCTGAAATCACATACTGTTTGTACCCATGGCCGAGGCTTACCAGAGATTTATTGTGTGTATTGAAAAGGACTGCTCTCGATCCACATGTTGGAAAAGCAGACACACCGCAAGCTTGCCAAAATGTGGCGTAGACAATGCGGTTCCCAAACACCATCTCCGTGTGGCTTGTGCCCTTGAAGAGGCCGCTCTTAGGTGCACTTAGCTCTGAGTACTGCCTCCTCACACACGGATCTGGACTACAGACATGCCACACTGTCTGAGGTGAGAGGCGACAGGGGGGCTGTGAGACCGTGGGTCCATTAAGTGCAGACAGACCTAAGGTTTCTGTACGCTGCCAGAGGGGAGATATCGCACTGGACCGCATCCTCCTCTGAGGGTCTGTGAAGTGCGAGGAGAAAGAGTGCACGTAGGGTGGGATGGCGAAAGCTGGGGACCTCTGCAGGTGTCAGGTGCCACATCAGTGTTTGCGCTCATAGTGGTAGTGACAGTGAGATAGTAACAAGCGATAAACAGAAAAACGGAGAAGGGAAAAAAGAGACTGTAGTTCTGTAGAAATTTTTTTAGATTTACTTTTTCCACTACGTTATCTCATAGTAACAGTGTTGATGGTAACTTAGTTGACATTCTATCATTATTCGATTAAATATACCCAAAACATCTTTTAAAAATCCTTTTAACTTCTGCTGTTTTTGTTCAGAGATAATTCTAGCTGATTTAAAATCTGGATTAGCGCTTTTTCTCCACAGACAGCATACATATGCCTGCATTATCACAGTAAAAACATGTCTTATCTCTGTCACCATGGCTATGGTGCAACAGATCCTGACCCCAGGCTGCATCTCTCTGATGATTGCTTTGATTCATACAGCTCCTGGTTTTCTGTTTCGCTCATCCACTTCCTTCCGTAGAGAGGGAGGCAGGAGACAATGGTTTATTGTGTCCTCAAAGCCGCCTTATTAGCGAGGCTGCTGAAAGCTTCTGCCTCCGTGCGGAGACACTTAATAAGGTACATAATTCAAAAGCTTTTTATGAAATTTCCAAAGTGACTCAATTCTTAAGTAACCTGTTACATGATGGTACGCAGGTGAACGTTTAGGAAAGACAGACAGATTGTTCATGGAGTGTTTTTGGAAAGATATAAACCATGTCACACTTTGCATTATACTTAGCCGTCAGCAGCGTTGAAGTCGCAGTGCTGGTTAAAAAAGTGATGACATTAGTGAAATTGTAAAGGAAAGTTGAATAGGTCATAGTTTATGGGTCAGGGTGCATTGACACAAGCAAGTTTGTTATCTCAGGGGGGCACTGTTGTTCAACCTTTGAACCATCACTGTGCCTTTTCTTTGAAATTAGTTAAAGGGATAGTTCACCCAAAAATACAAATTCTGTCATCATTTATTCCCCCTCATGTCTTTTAAAATGTGTACATGATTCTTACGTGGACCACAAAAGAAGATATTTTGAGAAATGTCTCAGTGGTTTTGTGTCCATACGGTGGAAGTCAAAAGATCTTCTTATGTGTTGTGCAGAAGAAAATAAGTCATACAGGTTTGGAATGACATAAGGATACGTAAATGATGAACGAATTTGCGTTTTTAGGTCACCTATCATTTTGCGATGTATAAACTCATATACAAAGATGTTATGGGAAGTTTCATGATTTTTTTAAAATGTAAAACAAAGAAAAGTATAACATTAAATACATAAGTGTCTATAAAAAGTAAGCATAAGGCAGCATACCTGCACCAAATACTATGAAATGCTGAAATCTTATTTTTGCTTTTCAAACCATGTTTTCCTATTTGCATAATATATATTATGTGCATACATTGAAAAATAAAAATTCGAATTAAAAAGTTATATTATAAAACTGCAAAATATAAGCATTTTCACTGTTTGCCTCAGACTTTTGGGTCCCTCTTGTTTACTCTGTGTTAAGATTTATTTAGCTGACTTCAAAGTTAATTATAAATTAATTTATTAAACCAGTCTCGCTGCTGTCACCTGATGTTTCGTGCAGAACCGAATTCAGCTGTTGTTACTGAAAGTTTCCTAAACTTTCTCCTGACCCTTAGCTATGTATTAATCTCTATAAGTGGCCCAGCACAGAGCGGTGAGCTGAGAGCGGCCGAGTGCCGCCAGTCCAGATGCCCCATGGTGAGAGGTCTGCAGGCGGCTAGTTTTAGATAACAGCAGGGGCACTGCCGACTTCAAACGGTTTTAAAGTCTGCTGTCAGGTCTGATCAGAAATAATGAGATGTGTCTGTTATCGCCACAGTTGCTTCTGAGAAATCCAGAGGAACGTTCCAAACAAGCCTATCTGTTTTGAGTTGTGAAATGAAGTATCTAAAACAAAGCGAAGGTGGGTGATACACGTGTGCGAGAACTTTAATGGGTCTTCTGAGGGAAACTGTGAACAGGACAGTGCACCCAAAAGTAAAACAATATTTCATCATTTACTTATCCTGTCTCATGACGTTCTTACTGCTGCAGAACACAAAAGATATTTTGAAGAATGTTGTTAACAACACTGGTCCCCATTGACTTCCATAGTATGGACTCAAATTGAATGTTCCACAGAAGAAAAAGTCAGATTTTAAATGATATGAGCATGAATAAAAATGTCAGAATTTTTATTTTTGCAAGAACTGTCTCTTAAAAACAGATTATAATGTTTACTAAAGAAAACCCTAACTAGTACTTGTTTGTACAAAAGTCACAACGTATTGGTTTATTGCCATTTCTAAAGTGTAGATAAGATAAGAAATACATTTTTATTTTGTTACTGTGGTGTTACCAGGTCCCAGTCTGAGTATATAATTGTTAGTCTATAAACACTGGGTTCCTTCATCAATTTAAGTTATTGGATTTTTTTGGCTACAATCATCCGATCCCTTAGAAAAGTAACTGCCCATCTCTCCCCAACAAGCCGCATGATTAGAGGTATCATATCACAAACAGTTCTGGATCAGTTATGTAAGTAAAATACTGCCTTATCAGACTTTGTGTACCCTAGACAAATTTAGCTTTCTGTTGTGACAACTGTTTACCAAACCAAGACTCTAGAACATCAAAACAAACGTTTGTTTATAATTCTTCGTAAGCAACAGTGTTACAAAAGGAAACATTTTATGCTTGACCTGAAACAAAAAGCTGTATAAGTAAAACGTGTTTATTTCATAATACATTCTTTTGCCTGGCTTATTTATATTTCGATCAAAGACCTTTTCAACGCTACAACCTTTACTGTGACTATCACTGTTGCGGATCTGACTCGAAGTAAACAGCCTTAAAACGTTAATACACAACACCTGACGGTGAAGGGAATAGTCACCAAAGTTTCATTTAGTCTCCGCTTAAACACGACCCTGGGAGATCTCAATGGTCTTAGCTACTCGCATGAAGACACAAGAGTATTTTGTCTAAGGCTGCATCCCTGACGGCAGCTTTTCGTAACTTGGCAGTGGATTTGCTATTTGTTGCTTTGTCACTCACTGTCTTCATCCTTTTAACCCAGCCAGGATGTCTCTGTTTATCCGAGATGTTACACACCAGCCCGCATATAAACAAAATGCCTCGACAACGGTACGAACACCAGCAGTTCATTCATTTCATTTCACAAACTAAACTTGTGTTTAGAACTTAGAGACTTAAACACAATGAGACTCTCTTCAATGAAATACATGTTTTAAATGTTTAAGATGGATATGTAGATGTGTTTTCTTGCTATCAGTGGGATAAATTACTTGCCAAAAAATAAATCTGTTCTAGATAACATCCTCGTTTTGGAGAATGGGGAGAACTTTGATATAAATTTGAACTGAAAGTTGAGTTGTTTTCATAAAAGTAAGATCTGGCAATTTCACGTGTTTTGATTTGTTGTTATTGTATACAGTTGATAAATTAGTTTCTTTTATCCTAGACATTGCTATTTGTTTGTATGTTATATGTATTGTTGTTTTGTGTTTGCTAAAAGGCCATTAAATAGCATAGTTCATGTCTGATAGTGTTTTTTTACTGTAGACGGTATATTGTATTTCATAGAAAATGAATTGCCAAAATTAGGGTCAATAGGTTCCCATTGTTACAACTGTGACAGTGATATTGGGGCATGTTATTACAAAATATCCTCTCAAAATGTATTTGTTTTCTTCATTAATAACCATAGAAATGTTCATTATCTTTATCCAATACCTTTATTAATTTGTCCTAGAAAGTCTCACTGATTTAATATTTAGTGCTTCAATGTTCACAATCATTTTCTAGCACATCATTCTGAAGACAATGTCTCTCTTTAGACACTGTACTCATAGTTGAATTACACATTCAGTGCTGCATGCTGACATTTGGTGCTTGTTTGTGATGTACTGTTGTGTCTGCCCCTCATTCTTTCTGCGTTTCGTAACTGCGCTCTGTTGAATGTGAAATATTTCACTCTGCCTCTCTCTTTGTTTAAACTTTCGAATGGCCACCCAGTGCTGCACTGTTTAATGCGGCACCGTGTTTCAACGATAACTGGAAATCGCCGTTCACAAAATGCTCTTTTATCCCACTCGTATCTGTGTGTGTATTCTAAATACTGTCAAGAGACAAGACTCGCACGCACACACACAAAAGCCTATGGTCTTCTCTATGTCTGACTCATATTGACAGAAGACATTGTTGTTTAACAGTCTCTCACAGTCTGCCGGTGTCAGTTTTCATGGGGGGAAGAAAAATCGGCAAACAGAAGGAAGTTTATTTCATAAATGAACCCTTTATAGTGAGAATGTTGTAACAATCTAAAATATATATTTTCCTATATTAATTTTTTGGACATATGGTAGCTCCAATAACTTTACTACAGCCAAAAAAACTTTTTTTTCTGAAAAAGTATACACTTATCATTGTTTCCCCAAACCTGTTAATGTTATTTTATTTGATCTCCTTTAAATTTAAATTGTGTGTAATTTTAAAATGAGTGAATCATTATGATTCTTAAATATGGCTGTCAAAATCAAGCTCATCATCACTATTCGAGTCAATTGTTTATTCTTCGTCTTTTAACGGAATATGACTGTGTTCATATTTATGAATCCAGAAAACACAAATCAGAATTGTACACCATTCCTGTAGCTTAAATGGTACGGTAACAATGCCAAGGTCATGTGTTAAATTTCTAAAGCACACACAAACTGACATAAGATGTGAAAAAAGTTGACATGCGTACATATAGTCGAGTTAATGTAACAGTGATAGAAGAATTAGAAAATAAGCTACATTCAAATTTTAAATGGGGGGTTCACCCAAAAATGAAAATTCTGTCATCATTTACTCTACTCCCTCGGGTTGTTTCAAACCTGTATACATTTCTTTGTTCTGTTTTACACAAAGAAACATAATTGGAAGAATGGTAGATATTTTCAGTCCTGGGACATCATCCACTACCATAGTAGAAAAAAATACTTTTTTGTTCTGTTGAACACAAAGTAAGATTCAACAAACAGTTGAAAGAAAACAAACAGTTCTGGGGAACCTTTGACTACCATTTAATTTTTCCTGCTATGCTATGTCCCATCAGATAAAATGGCTAACATTCTTCAAACTAATTTATACAGGTATGAAATTAGGCTACACGAGGGAAAGTAATGGAGGCTGAATTTTCATTTTTGGGTCAATTATCTTTTTAATAAGATAATAAAACGTTTAAAGCTAGGCCCTGGTGAACAAGTGTGTTTTAAGATACATTTTAAAAGTCTGAGTCAACAGTTTGTGAAAGAAAATGTTCATCTTAAGACCATAATGAATGAACACTGATTTACGACTCTTTAGCCTTGTTTTTGTAGATATTATCAAGGTATGTAGGGGTGTGCACGGAGACATTTAAAACTAATAGGATCTTAGGATCGTTTTTAAGCACACAGCCGTTGAAGGGATGTAAGTCTGGATCTGGAATGTGATTTTAGTCGAGTCAGCATTTGTGCAGCTGTTTAATAAAAGTTTGTAACGGAGCTCTAATAGGTAAGTCGGTAAACTGCAGAAATATACTTGATGTTGTTACTATCCAGGAAGACTCTCACCCAGGAAATGCATTACTGCAATTCCAGTATGGTATTGTGGTAAGGACTGTATGGTATAGGACTGAGTAAACCAAATTTTCGAAATAGCAAGAGAGCAAAGTTGCCATATGACAACACCATACCGAGAGTTAAGTCATATGGTAAAGGCTGAAATTCTGTACAGCTGTGAGCTTTGACACACTATTGCAGGGCACGAAAGCAAACCATAATTGTTTAAAACCAACAGTATTTCCGTGCCTGAACAATTAGCATGATAAATAGGAAACTGTGATAAATGGTTAACTGCTGTTTCATTATAGACACTTTGTGTTTTCCGCGCTCAAAGGAAAATCTAATCCCTCTAAATTACTGTAACTTTCCCGTCATTGTGCTTTTTCAAACCTTACCACTAAATCAAGTTTGAGGCTCAAACTACATTCTCCTTGTACTGGGAGCGACAGTTTTTACTTTCGAATGCCAGACACGTTTGCCTGCCTAAAAGAAAACACTTTAATTCAAGCTGACAGCTTAATGTTTTGAAGCAAATTCAATTCCTTTCTAATACTCCTTATTGGTCATTTTTGAATTGTAAAATATCCAGAATTCCAACTCTAATGACTTGCAGGACAATGAACGTTCGGGTTATATTACTGCTAGCATAATAAGTGTTCTCTGATCTTCGCATGCCTGCAAAAAGCTACAGTCATTTTTCTTTCCCACAAAATAACCTGAGGCGCCGTGGCTTTAAGACAGAGATTCACTTAGAGATAATGGGAGAGCGATAGCAAGACAGCGGGCTCTGGGGTCATAGGTCAATCTACTGTGTGTCTGAATTCTGGTGTCCTGAGATATTGAAGGGCTTTCCTGTTGTCTGGACAGCTATCAAACACATGTACAAACAATTATGTTGGGTCACAGACAGAAATTAAGCTCTCAATAAAGGAATGCAAAGCAAACAATTCAGAATAGTGTAAGCAGTGCTTGCTTAGGAAATCATCAGTTTTAACATTGGATAGACTTAATATTTACCTCAAACCATGGAGCCTGGAAGGATTTATTTGATAAAAGCTGTAATTCTTTTCTTTTCGCCATCTCTGTTTGAAATGTAAAATTGCTGTTTTCTCATTCAAAATTACTTTACATCTTAACATGGGTTTAAGACAAATTATGTTAAACGTCATTGTTAAAAATGTTAATTTCTGTGAATTTCTGTGAAATTTAACCCAACAAATCAACTGTATTATAAGCTAAAAGTTGCACATTGGGGTAAAGAGACAATTTGAAAGACTGATTTTTTTTTATTTTACTTGTGAATTTATAGATTTTTGTTTATTTGAACAAAAAAGGATTGCAGAATTAACTTAAACAGCTTTAATATTTTTTTGTTTTGTGTAAGATAAAGTGAAAAAAACCCCCGTCTTATAGCCTTGTATTGAATAAGCCACCTGCAGCAATCACATAGCAACACCCTAAATCACTCAGACCCCCTTAGCAACTGCGTAGCTATGCCCTGGCAACCACACATTTCAGAAATGCAAAATCTAGTTGGTTTTCACATTACATATTTTTTACATCGAATGGAAATAAGTACGTAAGCCCTTTCTCCTTAGGAAACTGCTGAAAGACATCTATTAACATTGTGTGTTGGACAGTCAACACTTTCAGGGGAAGGGGTTTCCCTAATAACTACATGAGGTAATGCGATATAATTAGTCAAATGACACGGATCTTGTTTCAAAGTGATGGGAATGTCAGAAGGTCTTTGTTCAGTTGCATTGCTTAGTATTTATTTGGGCTAAATGTAGTAGTTCACCAAAATATGTAAACTCTCTTATAATTTATTCACCCCATGCCATCCCAGATGTATATGACTTCCTCTCATTCAGCCAAGCACAAACAAAATTGTTATCGACGTTTAGCGTGCTGGTATTTACTTGTTTTGGTTTAAATTTAGCTACATAAGTAAAAAATATATTAAAGAAATAATAAAGAATAAGAATAAAACTTCTGTTAACATTTGAAGAGTTTATTTCCAAAACCAGACAACTCTGTTTTTTTAAATGTTCAAAAATCACGATTGATATTACTTGGATATAATGTCAATGGATTGATATCATTTTTGAACATCCTAAAAACAAAATGATCTGTTTTTCCAAACAAACTCTTGACTTATGTCAATTCAAAACATGTGTATGACTGGAACACCAAATAATATTTTTTGAGAAATGTTCAAGTGGTTTTGTGTCCATACAATGGAAGTCAATGGGGTCTGACATTCTTTGTTACAAACATTCTTGATAATATCTTCTTTTGTGTTCTACAGAAGAAAGAAAGTCATACAGGTTTGGAATGACATGAGGGTGAGTAAATGATCAAATAATTCTCATTTTTGTGTAAACTATCCCTTTAAGTAACAACCTTTATGTTCAGCTAAAGAAAGGAAGTCCTGTATATTTACTGTAGGATAAGGGTGAATACATTTTGAGAGAAATTTTATTTTTGGGTGAACTAATCCTTTAAAAATGATAATGACATACAGTAAAACATGTAGAATTCTTCTTATGAGTCGTGTCCTTAAGCATGCCTTTAGCTCCTCAGTCAATTCATTTCAAACACGTTTAGAATAGGAGATGCTTAGCATGTGACATGATTTAATCTTTGTGTCCGGAGGCTTTCCTGCAACATCCATGATTTTACACACAGTACTTTGTAGGACAGTCCAGTATTGTACAGCTAAACACAGTAGCTAGTAGTGAAGAGTTGTGAATGGCATATACTACTTTAAATAGTGTAGACTTTTGAAGAATACAGTACTGTACTAGAGAAGAATGCTGTGCAGAAGAAAAGTAGGGAACAACCAGATAAAGCAAAAAGGAGAGGCAGAGTCGCAGAGTCGAGAAGAGGAGTGTGGAGTAGGGTAGTGAAGAGTAAACTTGGGTTGGTGGGTGGGCCTCCTCCCCGCTGTTGTAGCTTCAGCCCAGCACGCTAACGCCTCTACCGGTCACAGCCTCTTTACAAGCCTCCTGCCGTTTACAACCTACTGAAGTGTTGGCTGTCATTACCCAGGAGTAATTACTGTGTGGAACACCTCAGGGCAAAGCAGGAGAACTGGACGGACTGAACAGCAAGTCCATTAAAGTGCAGAAGGGGGGGATTGGGGGGTGGTCCATAACCAGATGAGTCTATGCTTAATTTGTCAATGACTAACATGACTGGCCTGCTCACGCTTCAGCCTTTGATGTGGCTCAGTAAACATTGGAGAGGGAGTGCAGCAAGCGCCCGGAGAGTGCCATTATCTATTCCAGAGTGCACTGGAGAACTGATAAGGATGTCCGTGGGGCGCCTGGCATCCGTGGCTTATCTGCGTGGCCGCATGACTCCGCTTGTTCTTGTGCATTGACAGATCTCACTGCTCTGACCTAAGCTCGCGTGGGTACATAAAACCCCACCTGGCACACGCCAGGTACCTAAACATCTCTTTAATGTTGGGCTAAGAGGGTCAGCTTTTACTTTGAAATCCATTTATTGTTTGTGGCCAAGTCTGAGTCAGCTAACCCAAAACAGAGCTGAGGAGCACTTAGCACAAAGCAAATACACATTCCAGCACTTCTTACCAACTGTCTTTTGGTGTTCAAAGAGTTGAAGATGAAGTGTTTCATTATTTTTATGCCAAAATACTTTCTTGTATTCCAGGTTAATATAAGTAATTGTAAGTTATCCATTGGTAGGGTGATTTCCCTGACAAACGCAAACATTGTGGATCAGTGGTGCTATGAAAACATTGCTCTTTGTTTGAGCAGCCCAACACAGTGACATGGGCACAACCAGTGTTTGTGGGCGGGACCATATGCCTTCTGTCCAATAGTTAGGTTAAGGAAAACTGCGTGAAAGGTTGTTTGGTGATGGCACAAAAATACAGAAGGTTCCTAAAAGGTTATTTGTTGGGCTATATGGTGGAAAAAGATTCTACTAAGACAATAAGCCCCAAGAAGCCATGGTTTACGGTGCTTTTAAAACAGCTAAGGGGTGTTGTTGGGAATTTTACAGCTGCTTAGAACACGGCACAACCAATCAGAATCAAGGACCAGAACCATTTTATATAGAGTATTAAAAGGCAAGATAGAAATGGATCTTTTAAGAACCTTTGGCTAAAAGGTTATTTGGGCAACCAACATTTTTATCTCATCATTGAAACAAATGCTTTTAAGCTGCTTTATTTCTAAGAGTATAATTGCAGCTTTTACCCATTTGCCTTCTTAGAAAAAAAAAAGTAAATGCCCTGATTATTAAAATTTTCTATTGCACACAAGATTACACAGGAAAGTGGGCAGGGAATAGGTTCAGATGGCACTGGTCAGACGTCAGGGATCCTGTTGTCAGCTATGTGCATATTTATGTAAATTGAACTGGGAAAACAACCGTGCCTCATCAAGATTAGAAAATTGTGGGAGCCCTTTGGCATTAATACCGACCAACTATGTATGTGCAGCGTACCACATTTAACCTCTGAAGTCAAGACTGTTTTATCAAAACCGCATGCATACCTGTAGCTTTAATCACCGCCATCCGAGGTAACAGCTACCCCAAAACGGAGTCCCATAATCTAGAGGAATGCAAGCGTCTATAGCGATTACCTGCAAATATAGCAATTATCCCTTCACTCTCAGAGACAGACCCTGATAAAATTTGGCACTCCGATTCGAGTCTCTTGTTGACCAGGTCCGGCCCGTCACCACTGAAGTGGCCTGTTCCGCCAAAGCGCCGCAAAAGTGACAAGAGACGTCTCTATTTTACGGCAGGCCATCTGAAGACCGGAACGATAATGAGTGCCCCTCTCAACCCCCTCTCCTTTGTTTGAGCTGAATGTCTGGAATATTTGGGGAGATTTTATCAGATCTGTTATGTTGCTAAAGGAGGCTGTCTGTCTGTGGGACAGTCTGAATGGAGCGTTGAGTCGTGGCCTCAGCCGTGGCAGATGAGTGAATTAGTCAGCGTGCTGGGCTGTCAGCACTCTTACCTTTCTGCCTCTCGGCTGTGTCGAATGGAAACTCGGTCTGGGTCAAGAAACAAGACACATTTTACATGTTTGGAAGATTTTAAAGGCAACTGAAAATGATTTATTGAGTTATGGCCTTGAATTTTTAGTCGTAGGCAGTAATCCACTAAGAATGAATTGCACCTGCTGATAGCATCCAGTTAAAGCCATGCAAATCAGATCATTGTACAGAAACACCAAAGATTTAATCCCGAATGCAACTTGAAAGAAATAATTCTTTAGGCTGGTTAGTTTTTTGATGAACCATGCACTAAACTCCCATAAGTGTTTATCAGATTTGTTTGCAAAAATTGTGTTTTCGTCCCATCGCATGCATAGCTTCATATAAGCCATAAATGTGTGATTATATTGAGACATCAGAAATCAGACTACTACACCATCACTGTCAAACTAGCAACTGTTAGGCCTAATTACCAGTTCCTAAGTTTTCCCCAGTGTGTGCTCTCATTCCTTAAGACTGTATTAATTACTAATGTAGGCTGGTGATATCAGAGGGCTGGAACGCTCTGCGTCTCATAGCTTGGGCCGTGTTGTAAATCAGTCCGGCTGTTCAAAGGGAAGCCATGAGGTTCACCTGTCAGCACAGGCAAACTTACACTCGCTGGAACTCCCCACTGCAGACTTATGCTTTGTGAAGATATACACTGATTTTCTGAGAGTTATAGACAATGGTATGGCTCTTGAGAGCTTTCCTTTATCATCACAGTAGTTAATACTTGTTCAATGTTTGTGGAATTTAATTTTTTTGCAAGACTTTATAATTTTCTAAAAATCTAAGCCGTTGCAGTGACACACCATATATACGTTATTTTCCTATAAAAAAATCTGTTATTATAATTTTCTAAATTATTGCAGTATCCACAACAAAATGTGTGAATACAAATGATTACAAAAACAAATGATTGCAAAAAAAAAAAAAAAAAGGCAAATGCTCTTTTATATAAAATGAAAGTTGTAGTATATAAGGATATTTTAAATATTAAAATTTAAAAATGTTTAGTAACTAATGTGCAGTGCAGAGATAGTGAAAGCATTGACTTGGAACGGATGTGACGGTGCAGCAACTGAAACTTTCATGCTTGTTTATTTCATGCTTGTATATTGGCAAAATGGACAGTTCGCAAGTGTCAAGTTGAATCTTAAATAAAAATGAGAGATTTGCAAAACGTTTGATATGTCTTTGCTTGTGCCATTATATTTAAAATAATTATATTTAAAATAATTACAAACTGTAATTGTAAGTGTGTTGCATTTATAATGTGTATGATGGAGATTGATACTGTTGCATGTATATTGAATATTAGTAAGTATTCTATTTATTATTTAGAATCAGAATCAATTGTGATCACACTTTGTTCTTTTTTAACTAAATCACTACTAAAAAATAACATGTAGGGAACACACGTGCTAGTTGTCACCATGGAATTTGGTACAGGAGCTATTGCTCAGTAATATGGTTTGGAGCCAAAAGTCCTATGGTGTTTTTTCCAGCTGTGGCTTTATATGTTATTTTCAAGCACATACAACTAAAAATGATTTACTGTCATTTTTGATGTTGGTAAATAAAAACAATTAAACTCATGGGGGCAAAGCAAATGTGGGCAAAGCTCAACTATATAACAAAGACATACTGAATTTGAATTAAAATGATGAAATATGTTCTCTAGAAAAGAAAAAGTCAAGTTGTCACAATGTGTCAACACTGTTATTTACAATCTCTAACAAGTAAAGTTTGTCAAATAGATATTGTATTAAAAAAATAAAACTGTTTAAGTTTTGCTGGCAAGCCGATAGACTGATTAACTTAAGAAATGAAGTGATCGTATGTGGCCAAAACTTCCTACAGACTTTTAAGTATAGACCCGGATAACTTTTGTGCTAAGCTCTGTCTGGCTTGTTCATTTGTTTGATTTGGTTGGAGAAGCTTAGTGAGAAAATTCTGTTGCATAGAATAACCTAGGAGGGGCGCTGAAACTTCATCCAGCCAGAAAAGCACAGCAGGGCTCTGAACTGCAAAGCTGTTATTCCACAAATGAACAACATTATCATGTGTTTATAAAGCATATCAAGCAGCATCATGAAGTGTAAATTACATAAGTACATTCAAGAATATGAATAAGTCTTCATTAGACTGTTTTTTTTAAAATAAGAATGAATAAATAAATAAATAAAATGACAACTAAAATGTGTAGGCTATAATTAAAAAAAAAAAATTAATTATATTTTTTACATTTTAATTCAAAGAATTATTAATAATGACATTGATTTAAATCTAGGTTTTTGTTATACTGACTGATGTTTTGAATGTTTGTTCTTTGTTCTTGGAGAATGACCAGTATCTAGTTTTAATTTGTACACAAAACAGAGAATGTTGAAAATGATTGAGTTAAATGTCTCACGTATGTTTTTTTGAGATATTGAATTGCTTCAGGGTCCTGCATGAGATGTAAACTGAGAAGATGCCCCAAATCAAGATACCCATTTCATAATCCTCATAGGCCCTGTTGTGGTAAATCTTAAAAAAGCCAAATTAAACTTTTCAAAACACGGATAAGCACGAATGCTTTTCATTCCATCAATTGTAACGTCTCTAAATCCTTAACAAGCAGGTAACCTTTCCTGTGTGAACACAGTTCTTAGGCACAGAGGTAAGCGATTTCCTGGGATAAGCTGGATAAACGATGGGGTTTTAGGGAGCATATGGTTTTACAATGATCACATTTTACAAATGTAAACTTGAGCTGTCAGATATTTGACAGTGGGGCAGTCGCAGCTCAACGGAGTGGACCTGAAGCCCTCAGCCAACTCGCATTGGATGAAAATGGAAGGAACGGGACAGGGTTCGAGCTTTATTGCCCTGCATTAAAGGGCTCCATGTCTTTGGAGTGAGGAGACTTTCAAGCCATGAGTTATGTAAATATAAGCAGCTCACTCCTGCCTTTTGAAGTCCCGCTTTGTAAGAATTGAGCCAATTTCTTTATCTTGGAATTGTTTAAACAGCTGTTAGTTTTAGTAAGGGATGTTCCCGAGATTGTTCGCTCCTCTCTCTTGCTACTTCCTCTTTGCTTTCTGTTTCTTTTTCTTCTTTTTTCTCTCTTCTAGTTTTTTTCCTTTTTTAACCTCCCCAGGAACTATTAAAGGAGATTATAGATGCTTGTCTGACCTTCACTCCATAACTCGGTTTGTACATTTGCTAAGCTTCAATGAGACACTTTGATCTTCTCCTGTTTAGAGCGCCATAAAATATGTTGATTTTAAGGCTGTTGGTCACTTTCTGTTTAATTGTCTGAAAAAAGGTTTTAATGTTGAATGTTTAGTTTTGTCCATCTAGCTATTCTAAGAGCTTGCATGGCTTCAATGTTTTGTTGATTTAACCTGCTAATATATTTTCTTTAATAAACATCTGGCACACTCAATATTGGTCTATGCAACGATACCATTTTTTAAAGACCGAGTACGTGTGCCGATATATTTTTTCTGGTACTCGCCGGTACCGATGCCTACCTGTTTTTTTTGTGAGGTGGCAATTTTCCAAGCACAACACACTGAAACGAATAAAAATACAATAGCTTCATATATACAAACAACTCTACCTCAAACACATTATGAAAATATATATAATTTTATGTGCTTGTCACAAACTGTCAAAGCACAAATTTCAGTCAGTTCTGTCAGGTATGTCACACGAGGTATCGGTAAACCCACACCAAACCCCTAACCATAATTTACCCCAAAAATCAGAGGGAAATTATAGAAACAATGGTCTAGAAGCACCTAATCCTGGTTGTAAGATTAAACTTAAAATAAACTGTAAACATATTTCTGAAATCTGATTGGTTGATTTAAATGTTGTCCCAGGGTCAACATGATGTTGCCCTAAGGACATCAACCACTTGGAAAAATCAGGAGAGCCATATCTTTACGAGTATGAGTACATGAGCTTGGCATCGGTGCATCCCTAATTTGGTCTAAATATTTTATAACATTGTTTTTAATTACTTTGCTATATTTTAAAACTACCAATGGTAAAGGTTCTAATGGTAAACATCTACTGGTAAAGGTTTATTTAATGTAACATTTTTTGCATTATCCTGGATCACAGAAAATGTATGTGCCAAGAGGAACTGGATTATAAATAAAACTAGTAATCATGTCTTTTTAATACATATGAATATTGCTAATATTGGGAATATTTTTCATATTTTGTACCGTACTGTTCACTAATTCTTTTAGTTGTCACGAATAGCTGAAATGTTAGAAGTAAGTTAAATTCTCACCCGTTAAACTCTCTTCAACTAGGTAGATAATTTATTGATTTAATGTTTCATGAATAACTTTTCATTATAATTCATCAAATCATATTAACTTGATAAATTACATTTTTTTGTTAAAATACAAAGGCATCAAAGCATTGGATGGAACAGAAAAAATACTGGACATCCAATGAATACTTCATCGTGTCTCAATATTAAATTGTGAAACATTAACAAACAGAAAACTAATATTTGTCAGTATTTGGGATGGAAGAAATGTAGCGTTTCAGTTGCCCTATCCTTAATTGTTCTTTTCTAAATGCTTTCACCCTTTCAAACTAAATTCAAAGCGGCCTTGCTTAGCATTACCGGTTAGTGAAAAGAAACGGTTAACCAGCTGAAAAGTGCATACACATCAAACAGTGTAGGACTTCATTGCAATTCAAAGGAAACAACTCCGGGTGACCTTGGGCAGCAATCTCCATCTTAATGAAGCGGCCGTTGCTTAATTGAATTTCACATGTGGCGAAATGTACTTGAGATGTTCTTGTTTTCTTCTCTCCTTGCTTTTTGGAAGCCGAGATCCTTCATGACTTTAATAATCAGTGTGGGTACCACATTTGCTTAAGTTAGTTGACATTATCAGATTATGCTCTCCTGATCAGAGCCACATGCTGAGGCCCATTGATTATATCTCGGCCCGTATATGTGCCGCTCGCTCGTTCACTAAATGGGGCTCTAACTGCATTTCCTGTTGGACTTATTGAAGGGTATAGAAACAGCACACGAACACAACATCCAAAAAAGACTTTTAGTGTTGAACTACCCTTGTCGTAATAAAAAACACATTGTAAGTTGTATTGATTGGCCGGTGATTCCCAAACAGAGGTTCACGTAACCAATTTACGCAGGTTCCAGGGGGTATTGTAGAAAATATTTCACTTTTGCATAAAGAAACAGAAAATTTAGCTTAAAATAAAATTATTTTATTTACGTTTACATTTATTTATAAAAATATTATTATAATTGATTATTAATATAAAAAAAGACAATAAGATCTTTTCACTCACTGATTCAAAGTAAATGCAGTTTTTTGTAATTAGTAAATACTAATATTTTTATTATTAGCAATTATTCCTTTAATGCTAAAAGATATCCATTATAGTGTTTATATAGTTTGTAGGAGAAGGAGAATATATTTCTGTTTCAGTCATGATATAGGGGGCTGTGGAAGTCAAAACAGGTTTTTGAAACACTGGATCAGCTTATTGATGGAGTTTCCTTTTAGTAGTATCATATTGAGTCCGTCTGTGTAACAAGAAAATAAAAGGAATCTTACAGTAAATGTCAAAGACTCAAGAAATAAATGAAATAAATCTTGCATATTGTGTTTTTGCATCTTCTGAGCTTTTTAATGTTTCCTGTTTGCTTTTTGAGGAGAACCAACCGGTGAATTACTAAAGAAACAACATAGATTTCCAATAGATGGTGATATAATTTGTTTCATTGTGTCTGCTGGGAACAGATTTTCATTTGCTGCTCTTCTATTTTATAATTGGAAGTGAGTAATGTAGCAATGGCGGTTTGGGGAACTTGAAGGGGTCGCTTTGACATGATGGTGTTTTTCAGTGGACAGTCAAGGTTACTGTTGAGACAATTACTGAGAATAGGAACTTCATGATTTCCAAACATAAAACTGCACTTTAAAATGTATGAATGTGTTTGTATAGTGAAAACGAGGCATCTACCAAATCGTTTTTTGTTCCTGAAATGTTTAGCTTGAGAAGTGTGCTTGGGTTTTTTGTCTTTTATTAAATTTAGTTATCAAAGCTATGACATTTTTTAAGCGTGGCCGTTATAATGTCAATATGACCATCAATTACATACAATCAATTCCTATATTTATTGAAGGCTCGAATCCAAAGTATTGGGTTAAACGTCTTTCTGGGAGTGGTGGATGCTGGATTCATTAAGGATTTTCCTTCCTCGTCTCTTCCTCTCAATCCATCTGAAGTACCATTATGGCTTTTCAGTCTGCTTCCTGCGGATTCCTTTCTGTCCTCTCCCTCAGCCTTATAAAAGGTGCCTTCGCCGATGGATAGTTTGGGCGGAGAGGGTTTTCTGACGTGAAGGGTCCTCAGAAGCTGGGCTTTAGGGTTTGGGTATGTGTGTGTATGTTTGTACGCTGCTGTGATTGAAGGCAGAAATCTTAAATGGGTGCCGTGTGATTAACTACATGGCTGGCATTGCGCAGTAATAATGAAAACCAGCATAGTCGACTAATGATCTAAACTCTCTAAGCTTTCTCCTCTCCTTTCTCTCTCCCTTTGTCAATATCATGCCCTCTGTTTTTTTTCTCCATAACTTGTATAAACACTGCTCCTCCCCTCTCTCTCTCTCTCTCATTTGGTTGTGTTTGTCATCCTTTTTTGTTTTCATCTTCTCTCTAATTCTTATTCTTCCACTTAGTTCTGGTGACCTTGTTCGTTTCATGTATTTTCTTTTATGTAGCAAAAGTGCTTTGGACGTGTTTATACTGACGGCTGTGCATGTTTCTTCTCACGGAGCATCAACTAAATAAAAACTAGAAATGTTCCATTACATACCGAGTATTTATTGTTTTTATCATTGCTGGATTCTAAGGCAAGGATCATTTCTGTTGCTCGATTTAGGATTAGTGATGATCTGAACAAACCAATTACCTTAAAAATTATATTTTCCAAAAGGAAAAAACAGAGATGACCCTCTTTAATATCTCAGTTTCTCCCATAGACACAGAGGCGTATTAAGACCTCATGGTGCCCCTGGGCAACAGCCCCAGAGGTGCCCCCCCATCAACCCACACGCAAGAATCCACTCATTAAATGATTTATATATTAAAAGATTTTATAAGAATGAAACTCAGCAATTTACAATATACTATTTTACAAGAATTATACATTAACATGACACTTTTGTAGACTATAACACAAAAACAACTCTTTTCCATTAAGTATTTTTAACAATTAGGCCTACTGTAGTTAAGGGGCACCTGCTTTCTGTTGTAATGTTACATTTCAGGTTTTGATGTAATTTTAAAAAATCACTAACATTTTTTTAACAAGTGTAAATGTTGTGCGTGCCACAAAATGGGGGTACAGGGACACACACACACACACACTATAGTTTGCATGTATGTATTCACATTAGGGGGACAATGGAACAATGTACAGATTTTCAGGACATTGGGACTTTAATTCACCAAAGTGGCATTCACCAGATTACAATGTATAGCAAGGTTATTCATAAAAATAACATGAAACGTTATTGTTTCTATTTTAACTGCTATACAGCTATTCAAACGCTCTATTTAAGCACAGTATGTGTACATTCTTCTTACTAAACGATCACATAAGTACTAAGATAAAAGTGTACTCCACTAAAAAGGACACATATGAATTGATTGCTATAGTGATGACACCGACCGTTCTTCACTTTCACTTTAAAACCCAGGTTTGGATCTTCAATAGTGGCCTTACCTCCACGTACTATTATTAGCATTCATTATCGGCACTATAACATCTTATTTCTGACGCATGCCATGTATATATACCTTTATTAATCAGTGCTAATCCCCGCATTTTTAGGCTCCGCTACAACAATGCGCTCTGCATCGTTCCCGCTTCCATCTGTTTGAAGATTAAAGTGTAGGCTACACGAAAGACGACTCGCCTCATAACACTCACTTGTGATTGGCTGAATGTTAATTCACTCAAATCTATGTAACTAACCAGATAACATGGGCGGGAATTTTGGCGGAGGTGTGTCGAAAAAGTGCGGAGGACAGAACCATTTTTATCTGAAAGTGGGGGTATTCCCGCACATGGTGCCACGCCTATTTAGCGCAGATGCGTGACTTAAGTCTTAAAAAACAAGTGCTTATGTACATTTATAAAAAATATATATTTTGTATTGCGGGTTTATTTGGTGCCCCTAAAGTCTTGGTGCCCCTGGGCACTTGCCCAATTGCCCATATGGTTAATCCGCCTCTGCATAGACAGCAGTGAGATTAAGAACAAATGGAAACGTTAGCATTCAGATATTTCTCCTGAGAAAAAGTCCCACAAGACTCACAAATGTCACCATCGAGTTTTCGAGAAGATCTCAACAATGACATAAACTTTGATCTGCTATCAAGTCAATTGTAATGATTTCATATGCAATTTGCATTCATTTAAAGGGATACTCCACCCAAAGATGAAAAATTTGTCATGAATTACTCACCCCAAACCTGTATACATTTCTTTGTTCTGTTGAATAAAGATATTTGAAAAAATGTCTGGGGGAAAAACTGAGATGGGGTAGTCAAAAAATGGTAGTCAGACTGTTTTTTTCCTTAAATTCTTCAAAATATCTTCTTTTGTGTTTAACAGAACAAAAAATACATATAGCCCTACAATACTTTTTTTCTACTATGGTAGTCAATGGTGCCCAGAAATCTCAGTTGCTAACATTCATCCAAATATCTTTCTTTGTGTTCAACAGATCAAAGAAATGTATACAGGTTTGGGAAAACTTGAGGATGAGTAAATAATGACAGAATTTTAATTTGTGGGTGAACTATCCCTTTAAAAGCTCCATGCTTTTAAAGCTCAATGTATTTTGACAATTTGTTTCTATTTTTATTTCTTCTAAGCAATTTAATTTGAAACATCTGAGACTAAGGTTGTTTATTTTAACAGCTTCTAAACCTTTAATGGCTTCTAAAACTTTTTTGTTTCGCTTCTGTCTGCCATGAAGCATGTGTTATTGTATATCAGTCTGATATACAAATGTTTTATCTAATTTTACCTTTTACCTTATAATGATCTATAGATCTATAACAAAATTCATTATTGGTTTTGACAGCTCATTTAAATTGACTGATTAAATTGAACTCATTTTAATGCTTTAAGTACAAAACAATAAGGTGGAGTTTTGTCAGCGCAGGGCTATAACATGTGTTATCATCATTTTCTTTCACATGCACCCGGTACACACTAAATTCACTTCAAATCACACCAATTAAAAGCTGTCAGAATGTCAGATCCAGAAGCGCCCAGGTGTCCACACAAAACCACAACTGTGTACCTGATTAGTCTTAACCACTGACATCTGTCGACCATGCAGCGTTATTCTTTGAAAATCTATTTTCCACAATTTTTAGGTACGTCTTTAAATAAAAAAGCATATTAAAATATTCAATATGGCTAATGCACTACTGCCATTTTTTAAGGCGACAAATGTATATGAATTTGTACAATGTAATTTGTTTCATTTTATCTGAGATCATCCCAGTGACATTAGGTTCAGGGAGGAGGCTTTTTTCCTGCTTTGTTCTAATAATTGCAAGTTTTTGTACAATTTGTGTCTTTACCACCTTGTAAAATAGGCTTGTTTACCCTTGAGATAAGGTAAAAAAAGTTCAGCTTCTTGCACATTTTGGACGTCAACAACTAACAAGTCTCATGGCCAAATGATGCTCCATATCTTTTTTATCATCATTTTTTGTTCCACATTTGTGTTCAATGGGGAAAATACCAGCACATGGGTTTAGAACAACACAAGGAAATTTAAACAATTACATCTTTTTTATCTTTTTTGTTGTGCATGGACTTTATTCTTCAGTCACATAGCAAATACTATGGGTACAATGTAATCAAACATGGCAAAAACTTGTTAAAAATGTAAACTGTTCTTTATGATTTAATCCAAATCATGGTTGCTTTGAGTATAATAATGTTAACAGGGTTAGGTTTTGGAGTAGAAGCAGTGTATAGTAAATCATTGTCTTATTATGAAATCATTGCGTCTATATGAGAGATCCTCACTGATGTAGCTTAAATGGTCTGTATTTGTGTTTTCTCTCTTGTCCAGACGCTCATCCCTGTGTAGTGATAACTCTGTTCCGGATGATCCCAGTCAGTCGGATGTTTAATAATCAGAGTTTTGACATGCTCACTTCCTGCTCACACATCGGGGTCTGTGTAACACTTCCAGCAGTGGTCCCCAGTCAACGGTGGAACATGCTGGAATGTGTGCACCCCGCCGCCCCCAGCCTTGCTTGAGCTTGGCCTGAGGTTACAGCGAGACCCGTCGAGGCCCCGGGCCAGCACATCTGGAAGTGTGCTCCAGTCTCGGCCATTCATGTTATGATGTGCAGTGCAGATCCCATTTGCTCATCTTTAGTGATTATACCAGAGCATTATAAAAGTGCTAAAAAGAAAGTTTTTGTAAAAATGATCTTTCTACTGCTGTTGGAGTGTTGATGTTATATATCTGTGGTCGTCCGAATCATTTGAATACTGGCTTAACAACAGTATGTCATGTCATGAACGGGTGGTGAGACAAGGAGAGAGGACCCAAACGCAGACAGCTGGTAAGGGGTATTAACAAGACATTTATTAACAAAAATACAAAACAAAGACCCACGTGGGGGTAACATAACAAAACAGGGGAATATACAACAGGACAGGACTAAGACTAATTACACCTAACAAGACTAAGATTAACATAAACATGAACTACAAATGACTAGACTAGACTAGACTAGACTAGACTGACACGGAACAGGGACTCACCATACAAGTGACACATACACGCACAATGAACCAGCACAGGACAGAGAACAAAGGGGCATTAAATAAGAGATCAAATCAAGAGGGGACAGGTGTGGGGCATGAAATTATTATGAGCAATAATGAGGCAACGAAATTGCGGGAACAGAGACAGATCGGAGAGAGAGTATGGAAGGCCAACAGGGCCAAAACTCTCCCTCCACATGAAACATGGGGTTCTGCCATGGCTCTGACACAAGACCAAGAAAAACATGACAAGAGAGGCAGAACCATGACAATGTCAAGTGTGTTTGTTTTTGAGCAAGTTTGATGTGACACTACAACTTATTAATTGTTATTAATTATTATGCATGATTTAGGCTAATCCATTCATTTCAACAATTTCATTTCAAGAATTTGGCTTTAAGGGACAACACATATGGAAGACCAGGAATAGATTGTTCTAATATTGATCTGATTTATGTTCTCTGACACATTCCTTGATGTCTCGAACATTCAAATATTATTTCCCAGAACAAAAGAAGGATTTTTACAATATATAAATATACAGGTCCCATAGGTACAATTGGAACCTACAGTTTATTAAAGCAGTTTTAGAATTTGACCTTTCTTTGAAATGATTACAAATCTTTAAGGAAACAGTCTTTAACATATTTGAAACGTATTTGCTGCAACTTTTTCAGCAAATATTTAATCAACGAAGAAACAACAAACAGCAAAAACAGATACGTAACATACATTTAAATGAATATTCTTTTTTTGTTTGGCAAAGCATTAATAAATGAATACAAATAAAAATATGCTCACGAATAATAACATTCCAAGAGAATCCAAATAATTTATAAATAGATTTGTCACTCCACTGGACTTAATAATTGTTGAGAAAACATAAAAAGGTAATATTCCGGCAGCTTGGGCACCAGAAAAAGTCAAACTAAAGTTAAATTATTTCGATTTATTATCTATTTCTCTAATTTGACATTTTTATACTGCATTTAAAAAATATGTGAAAATTCTGGAAAACTAGAGTTCCTTTTCTGTCGGTCTCTCGACGTTGTGTCGAACCGACAGATAGGGTTCGTCCTTGAGAACCAATCACTTCCGACTTCTTAGAAAAGGCCAATGAAAATTGGCAAATGAAATTTGCATGCCGGACTCCGCCCCCGGATATCCGGGTATAAAAGGGAGACGGCGTGCCTCATTCATTCACCTTTTGTTCTTCGGAGCCTTCGCTCATGATCAACAGACTTCGCTACACGACTGCCGGCTCTACGACGTGGTGCAGCGGACTGTCCCTTCCTGCAGCGACTTCCCCTGGGCGTCTCGGCGGTTCCAGAAGTGTTCGAGTTTTTTTCTCTAAAAGAGCAAATTTCTCCAGCGTGGCATGTCCCGCTGTTCTCTTGGGTGCAACACACTCATCGAGGAGGGGGACGGACACGATGTCTGCTTCCAGTACGCTGGGGCAGATGTTGTGGGTATTATCACAGCCGCTCTCACCCTCTGCACGACGGTGTTCGGCAACTCGACGTTGCGGCAAGACCCAATGTCGAGGATAATCATTAGCCTAAGCACTCTCATTCGATGGTGCGTTGTGCTACATCTTCGCCAGACAGGTAAAACTGCAGAGCCGATCTCCTCCCCGGGGGTCCCCCCCACGGCGAGGGATCCGTACTGCCAGCAATCGAACCACCCCCGGGAGGTCGATGAAGCAGAACGTACCCCTAGCCTCCCTGTCGGTCCCTGGGAGCCTGACAAGAGCTTCCCAAACCGTCACGGTGACTACGGGATACGGTCCGTCTCGGCTACGCGATCCAACTCCCCGGACGCCCGCCCAAGTTTCGGGGCATCCTCTTAACCTCAGCAGAGGCAAGGATGCCCCGTGCTTCGGGCCGAGGTCGCCACCCCTCTGGTGAGGAAGCGATCGTGCTTGTCCTTCTAGCCGAGATGTTCAACGGGTTTTACAGCCCGTACTTCATCGTGCCCAAAAGAGCGGGGGTCGCTAGATCTGCGTACCCTGAACAGGCACCTACTCAAGCTGCCGTTCAGGATGCTCACGCAGAAGCGCATCCTGGCATCTGTCAGATGTCAAGATGGATTCATGGCAATCGACCTGAAGGACGCTTACTCTCATGTCTCTTCTCCCTCGTCATCGCCCGTTCCTACGGTTCGCTTTCGAGGGTCAGACATATTAGTACAGAGTCCTCCCCTTCGGTCTGTCCCTGTCCCCACGAGTCTTCCCGAAGATCGTGGAAGCTGCCCTCACTCCTCTCAGGGAGAGAGGTGTGCGGGTACTAAACTATCTCGACGACTGGCTCATTTGACACACTCGTGAGATTTGTTATGTACACACAGGGACCTAGTGCTTCGGCACCTAGATCGATTGGGACCACAGGTCAACCGAAAAGGAGCAAGCTCTCCTCTGTGCAGAGCATACTCTTTTTTGGTATGGAACTCAACTCTGTCTCGCGACTGCGCTCAGTCAGTGTTGAACTGCCTGGAATATTTCAAGCAGTCAGCGGGAGGAGGCTCCTGGGTACATGGCATCCTCGACGGTGGTGAAAACCCTCAGGTTGATGCACATGAGACCGCTCCAACACTGGCTACAGAGTCGAGTTCCCTGGAGAGCGTGGCACACCGGCAGCAGGCGGATGGTGATTACGCTTTTCTGCCGACGCACCCTAACCCCTTGGTCTTCAATGACCTTTTCTACGGATGAGGGTCCCTCTCGGGCAGGCGAGACGCGTCAGGGTCGACAAACGCCTCCCTGCAGGGTTGGGGTGCCGTGTGCAACGGGCACGCAGTGTCAGGGAGATGGACGAGCCACCACCTGAGCAGGCATATCAATTGCCTAGAGTTGTTGGATGTGCTACCCGCACTGAAGGGGTTACAACCTCTCGTGCAGAACAAGCACGTGCTGGTCCGGTCGGACTGCACAACTGCCGTAGCGTTTTTAATCGCCAGGGTGGCGTTCGCTTATGGCAGCTAACACGACTCGCCCGACGCCTCCTCCTGTGGAGTCCGCAGGGCCACACATATCCCAGGTGACCTGAACCAGACAGCCGATGTGCTCTCTCATCAGTTGACGCCTCGCGGAGAGTGGCGACTCCACCCCCGCTTAGCCAGCTCATTGGGGACAGTCAGGGCGGGCTCAGGTAGACCCCTTCGCCTCCCTGGACACCACCCATTGCCGCTAAGGTACTCCCTGCCTCGGCACGGAGGCTCTAGCGCGTAGCTGGCCGTGGGACAAGCGGAAGTACGTCTTTCCCCCAGTGAGCCTCATTGCACAGACCCTGTGCAAGGTCAGGGAAGAGGAGCATCAAGTGTACTAGTTGCGACATACTGGCCCAACCGGACATGGTTCTCGGAGCTAATGCTCTTGACGACAGCTCCCCCCTGGCCGATTCCCCTGACGAAGGAACAGCTTTCCCAGAGGAAGGGCACGTTATGGCATCAAGGGCTAGACCTCTGGAACCTCCATGTCTGGCCCCTGGACGGAACGAGGAGATCCTGATTGGCCTAACCCCTGCGGCGGTTAAGACCACTACTCAGGCCTAGTGGTGCCTCTTCTCATCCTGGTGCTCTTCTCGAAGAGAAGACCCGCGGAGTTGCTTGATCAAGTGGGTGCGGTCCTTCCAGAGACTCGAGAATAATCTCTCCCCTTCCACACTGAACGTGTATGTAGCCACTGTTGCTGCTCATCACGACCCAGTTGCTGGTAGTCTCTAGGACAGAACAACCTGATCATTTGGTTCCCAAGGGGCGTGGGAAGGCTACCACCTCACCCACGCTCCGTACCCTCTTACGACCTTGATGCGGTCCTGGAGCCCCTCGGAGATGCTGCTCTTTCTCACTTCACGATGAAGACGGCTCTCGGGAGGATGCTCAAGAGGGTAGCAGACCTACAAGCATTCTCCGTGTCCACAGATTGCCTAGAACGCGGGCGCGGTTATTCTCACGCCATCCTGAGACCCCGGCCCGGCTACGTGCCCAAAGTTCCCACCACTCTCCCGAGACACCAGGTGGTGAACTTACAGGTGCTCCCCACCGGGGAGGAAGACACAACCCCATCCGTGTTGTGTCCAGTACGCGCATTGCGCCTCTGCTTGGACCGCACGCAGAGCCGCAGTAGCTCTGAGCAGCTCTTTGTCTGTTTTGGAGATCAGCAGGGAGGGCTGTCTCAAACAGAGATTGGCGCATTGGATCATGGACGCCGTCACTATGGCGTACCTGTCCTAGTTCGCCTACGCCCACTGGGTGAGAGCTCTCTCCACACGGAGTACAGCCTCCTCATGGGCACTGGCTCGAGGCGCCTCTCTGGCAGACATCTGCAGAGCTGCAGGTTGGGCTACACCCATCACCTTCGCGAGGTCCTACAGCCTTCGCGTAAAACCGGTCGGTGAGTCTTGCGGGCATCAGTCAAGACCGGCGACCGGTAGGGTGTACGCCTATGACAGTACCTGACCCTAGGGGGTCAGCGTACTACTAGCCTCCCTTCTTCCCCCACTGGGTGAAGAACAGGCACTCCATCCATCACTAGCAAGCACCTCCTGTGGGCGGGCTGGGCAGAGAAGCCCTGCCCCTTAGGCCGGGTATCACCAGAGTTATTCGCAACATAGCTCTAACCAGACCTAGTGCTACCAGACGTTGCAACCCCCCAGCAGGGCGGTTCCGTCTGATGTATCCTCATGCTGGTTCCCACCTTGGTAACCCATGACCTCCTTAGGTGGACCTCCACCTCGCGGTTAACTCCTTCAGTCCGCACTTTCTTCCCATGAGTTCTCCCCCATCGGTGAGACCATGTTGGTATCTCCACTAGTCTCCTCCCTGTGGTAGGAAGTGGTCTCTGTAGCGCATCCCCCGCTTGAGGAAGTAGCGCTTACCCAGTGGCCGTACGGTTCCGGGCGGCTTCTCGCTGTTAGAGAAACAAGGCCGCCGCCTGTGAGGCCGAAGGTAGGGGCCTTCCCACCTTTCTAGAAAGCTCTGGGACCCCCTACCTACCCACTGGTAGGTTACAATTTCGCGGTAGCGCTCACGGCTGACACGCCCAGGCCAGTCACCGTCGCTTCGTTGAGATTGTGACAGTGCACCGTGCTATGGCATTTTCCATTGGAACCCCATCTGTCGGTTCGACACAACGTCGAGAGACCGACAGAAAGGGAACGTCTCGGTTACGTTTGTAACCTCGGTTCCCTGATGGAGGGAACAAGACGTTGTGTCCTCTTGCCACAACACGTGCTGTCCACTGCAGCAGTCGTGAGAGGTCTCAGGCTCCTCAGAACTAAGGTGAATGAATGAGGCACGCCGTCTCCCTTTTATACCCGGATATCCGGGGGCGGAGTCCGGCATGCAAATTTCATTCGCCAATTTTCATTGGCCTTTTCTAAGAAGTCGGAAGTGATTGGTTCTCAAGGACGAACCCCATTTGTCGGTTCGACAAAACGTCTCGTTCCCTCCATCAGGGAACCGAGGTTACAAACGTAACTGAGACGTTTTTTACAGTGTTGAAATGCATGACAGTATAATGCTAAACGATGTTCCGTTTTTAAATATTTCTTATTGTAATACATTTCTTTTCATGACAGTTCAAACTATGGACAATTTTCACATTGACATTTGACTTGAATTTGCTGGAATCAAATCACAACTTAAATAGATAATTTGTTTACAGACGAAATCTGCATTTGCTGTCCCAAATGATGAAGATCAGTGAAAGTCTAAAATGATTTTTCTCTTCATTACAGTAAAATGACATGTCATGTCCACTGCTCATTTATCTAGATAACCTCAGAGTACCACCCAGCACCAGAGATGTTGTCTGTGTACCATATCACAGCAGTGTCTCCTGTCTCTTCTGGAATGGCAGGAAGCCAGCAAGCACAGCTAAGTACTTTTGCCTGCTGTTGTTTATTTATTCTGTCACATGTAAAGCACCAAATGCAACAGTCTGTGCAGGCACGAAGCCCCACCTGTGTACTTGAGTGTGTGTGTGGCCTAGTGCGTGTGTGTATAAGCCAGTGTTGACGGGGTTGAGTAAACACATGAGGAGGTGAGCTGGGCGCCGCTGCCTACATTCTCACCAGAATGTGTGTATGTGTTTTGGATTCATAAGTGAACATACAAATGACTCATTGATGCCTTTGCAGGTCAGCCCGAGTATACAGTAGGTATTTTGTCTGATCGAGACAAATAGTTATTAAATAGTTGCCAGATAGGCATTATGATGAGAGAAAGAGAGGAAAGAGAGGACAAAGATTGCCTGGGGACAGAGTTTATACTGACAACGCTTGTTTATTTGTCTATACATCTCCGTCTGTAAATACATGTTGAAATAGTGAAGACACAATGCTTGTGTGAGAGGTTTGTTTATGAGTGATGTTTTGCACAGGAAAAGCTCACCCAGTATTCTTCTGAGGAGGATAAGAGATGCAAACCATAAACAGTTTACAACTCTATCACTATCTCTCACGGTTCAGGATAAATACAGGAAAATGGAGTCACAGGGCATGTCCTCCGGTGAACATTTTCTTTTTCTAGGTTTCGCAGCGTCTGTAACTGCTTGCCTCCGCCTGTTTAACCCCCAAGTTCTGTTGACATTTTTAAATTTAATCTAAAAAAAAAGTTGATTGTTTGGCGATAATTTGACCGAAGCAAAAGTACAATTAAGAAAAACACAATAAAAGTAAATGGGCTAAAAACTGACAGGTGCACTGCTAAATCATTTAATCAATATTTTGTACAAAAATTATAGTTTTAAGATAATATATCTTCAATTGAGTTTTTTGACTCCAATGGACCTTTACCATCCGCAATCCAAAACAATATTATGTTGGCTACGTTTGTTATGGAAGACAACACTTATGTTATCAAGTTAAAATATTTATAATCAGTCACAAAATATCAACCTGACAAAGTGTAAAGCATGTGTGTTCAAATTTGAGCTATTCAAAGGGTCCTGGGCCCCAAACAGAACAATAATATAGTCTTTTATAGCCCTCACTGTAACTGAGGGAAGTTTGGGCTTAAAGTAGGATGTTTTTTTCCCTTATAACCACAGAAAGCTGTCGTCATTGATGTTCAGTCTGCACGATTCATGACTTTTTTTCACACTTAACCAAACTGGAAGAGTATCTCTCCCGTGAATAGTTAATTTGAACTTCAGATGTTTATGGAAAGAGGTGGTTTTGGACTGTTATGAATGAGAACGAAGGGAATATTAGTTCAAGCATGATGTCACTATGTGGCAACTAAGAGGGGCTCAGGTCTGCTGTACTTTTCCAAAGCATTGGAACTTTTTTGTTTTCATTTCCGTTTCCCTCCTTCATACTCTTTTACTAGGTTCTTAAATGCTGTAAATACTTCAGCACACTCAATTTCAAATTGACCAATATAGGCTTCATATATTCTATAAAATAGTACATTTAAATCATATTACTACACAATTTATTTCATAAGCTCTTTGGTCCAAAACCAACAGAAAATGTGGACGCAGAAACTCCCGAACGCCATTCCGAATACTATTGGGGCTTATGTCGCGGTGAATATACTTACCCGTGCTGACCTGTTCTTGTATCATATTTTCTCCTCTTAGTTATTGAAAACAGACAGCTGCAGGTATGTGTAAGGTACTTTTTTCAAGCAAAGTTTTAACAGTAATTTATGGATAAAAATAACTCCCTAAAATGGCCCTTATCTGACCCTCCTCCGAAAAGTGCTGGTAATCTCATTCGCTTTCCCCAAAGCCTCGGCCCTGTTCCAGGCGAAGAGCAGTTTTATAGCATCTCCTTGAATCTTGAGACACACTCTATTTTTTCATCCACAGCAGCCTAGCAGGGGAGTTTATTATTTAAAGAGCGTTCTCCTCCACATCAAGGATACTCCAACTCTCATGTCTGTCCTATCTGTTCCGCTTTGATATGAGAATGTAATTTTAGGAAATTGGGAGAGAAAAGGAAGCAGCATGTTGCACTTTGTGAACTCCATACTTCCCGTGTTAAACTTTGAGTGTTTGATTCATGTCTCCAGCTGGTGTGGATGATGCTAGTGCTAATGCTTGATCTAATTTCTTGACTTTGACCCTAACAAAGATGGTGTTTATTATCCAAACATTCAGCAGTGAGGTATGTTTAGATCTTCTTCCACACAAATGTCTCCATCGGCCAGCACCACCGCCGCTGCAAGCGCACATGTCCAAACTTCCCTCGTGCCCCGTCCAACACTAATAAACAATAGCATGTTGCATTGGACGCTTTCTCTTCCTCTGTGGGGCTGGGGTTATGTCGAGAGGGCTGAGGTGGTTAGCACGTGGTGGGCTAATTTGTGCCTTATTGACAGTTTAGAGACATTGAAAGTCGTGAGGTTTTTATGCTGTGACAGGATTGGAGTGTATCCGTGCAAAACGGTGTTCCTTGTCAGACACCAGCTGTCTGTATCATTTTAAGTTTTACACTTTTGATACAGACATATCCACCAGAAAGCTGCATGTTGAATGACCCCAAGAATAAAAAAATAAAAAAGGTTCCTTTTAGTAAATGGGATTAAGGCTGCCACAATATTTTACTACATGATTATCAAAATAATTTGCATAACAATATAATCATGATACCATGATATTTTCTTTTTTTTGCCAAGGAATCTCACTCAAAATACAAGTGTAAGGAGTGTGAAGCGAGTATTGTCTTAAGGCAAAATGTGAAATACCATCACCTACTATGATGGAGTGTCAACCAGGTCCTGACACTGAATTATTAACAATATTTTCATATGTGTATTATTAATACAATATCAATAACCACAGTTATTATTATCATGGTAATTGTCACATTGCGACACCCCTAGTTAGGACCATATTCTAGTTTTCTTCCCTAAGTTGACTAAATGGTTTTGGTAGATAAATGCATTTAAAACGTGCAGTATTAGAAACCCTTATAGAAACCTACCTAAATATTTGTCCAAAATATAAACATCCCTATAAATGTCTGTGCTCTGTTAAACACAAAGAAACAGTATTTTGAAGAATTTAGGAAAACAAACAGTTCTATGGCACCTTTGACTACCATTTACATTTTTCTTACTATGGTAGTCAATGGTGCCCCAGAAATCTCAGTTGCTAACATTTTTCTAAATATCTTTCTTTGTGTTTAACAGAGCAAAGACATTTATACAGGTTTGGAACAACTTGAGGTTGAGTAATTCATGACAGAATTTTCATTTTCAAGTTTATTATATTTCATCTTCTTCCAGTATAACATCCTCTTTATTTTTCCAAGAAATGCTATCTGCATAAATCCTTGGTCATCATGCAGCACATTAGCTTATTGTGTTTCCATAAAAGAGTCATAACCCTGAGTATTTGGCAGATATGAGACTCGTTCAATAGAGAGTATCCTGTAATCATAATGCATTCAACAATTCAAATTCACTTTCATGGCTGAAAGGCGAAGGCTTTTTTCCCCCATTTTCCTATAAGAAATGAATAGGCTGAACCATGCTACTGTTCTGAGATCAGTTCCATATGGTGACATACAGTAACACACAGCTCAGTTTTTTCAAGGTCAGGTTTCACGAGTACCAGTGTTAGCATACACGGTCAACCAATATTTTTTCATTTACTTGAATTTATCTGACATCTGCAGAGAGAAGCGATAGGACCTTTCAGTATGAAGTCAACGGCACACATTTATCACTATCTGAGGTAATGTAACCCAGATGCAAGGCCCTCATTTGCCTAAGCATGCATTACATGGCAATGCAGTACTACATAACTACAATACAGTTTATGACATGAATGTCTTTAAATTTACCTTATTCATTTACTACATTATTACAACTATTAATAAAGGACATTACGCTCTGTAGGCTTTATCTGTTTCGTCCTTACCCAAGTTGGGGCTTGAATTAGCGCTGGTGCTGGAGCCTGTCCCATCATGGGACTGAAGGTCTGAAAAAGGAAACACCATGGACAGATGGCCAATTCTGTTTAATCTTGTCATGTCAATTTTTATTTCAGCCATTATTCAGTCATTTTTGGAACAGTTTCCCCAAAATTAAAATCCTTTCATCATTTACTCACCCTCATGTCAGTTCAAACCTGTATGACTTTCTTTCCTTTACAGAACACAAAAAAAGATGTTTTGAAGAATGTTGGTAAGCAAACAACATTGAATCCCATTGACTTTCGTTGTATGGACAAAACCACTAAGACACATCTTCCATTGTGAATAAGGTGAGTGGAATAACACAATAAAAATGAACAAATCCAACATCCTATCCATAGTTTTCAGTCACGTGGTCTACTACGGGGGTTGGAAATCGGCAGCTTACATTGGACTGTCCATAGAGACACAGCAATGTTCCTTATGTTTCAAGCCACGATTATTTAAATCACCTCGTAACAGAAGATAAATGCAGATATGGACACACACTACAATTATTTGGGCACTTGCGACCCATATACAGAACCCGCTGCTTTATTTTAATCACTAAAAACCAGCAGATTCCTGTCAGAGCTCCTCTACGGTGATTACTGTATTACGTACATCATATTAAAGGGATATTTCACAGGCAAAACAAAATTTCCCCATGTTTTACTCACCTTCAAGGCATCCTGACTGAATATGTCTTTCTTCTTGAAGAATAATACAATTTAAGTTATAATACCACGTATCATTTTACTTCCAAGCGGTAGAATGGGAGTGAATGGGCGTCGACTTTTTGAAGCTCCAAAAGTGCATCCATCGATCAAAGAACTGCTCGACACGGCTCTGTGGTCTTAACAAAGGTCTTCTGATGCGAATCGATGCGTTTGTTTAAGAGAGATATCCATATTGAAAGCGCTATTAACGTTGATATCTAGCTTCCATTATCCCTCTGCTGCGCGTAAACCTGAGGCTTGTTTTTCCAGCAAAAGATGGCTACGAAAACTCCCTCGCAGAAATGGGGGAGATTTTGTTTTGCCTGTGAAATATCCCTTTAATGAAAAACAATAAAGTTCATTCGGAACACAAGTTTAATACTCTTAGTACTACATTATGGTCAAATAAAGGTGCAAAAGGATTTGCAAATCATATTGCATTTTCAATTTATTTACTGTACGTCTAACACAGCATGACAAAACGCTCTAGCTAACTTGTATGGCACAAAATATACAAATTCCTCCTTTTTGGGGTTTCTTTATTAGACGGGATTCTGTAAAGCATTGCTCAGGCTTGTCTCCTCAATGGTCAGTGCATGTCATTGGACGACAACTATTCGTTATTTAAGCTAAACAATAGAAATCACTGACATATTGCCTTCTCTTGCCATCCAGGGGGGGCGTTCTCCTAAGTGCGTTACGTCACATTCAAATGATGGCAAACCGAAATGGGCAATACAGTATATACATTACACATACAGTACATGTACAGTATAGCATAGCTCAGCTATGTCTTTCATTTGCATCAGAGATTTTCCTGAACAAAGGGTAATTAAGTCTAATCGGTGAAGTCTTTTTGTATGACAAGTGGCAGCTGTGTGCACAGTGTAAACATACTAAATGAGTAAATGTGTGTTTAGACCACATTTGAAACCAATTAGGACAAAAAAAGCATCATTACTGCCTAATATCCTTTAATGGTATAGCAACCAACAGAAACAAACTGTTGTAGTAAGAATGAAAGGAATACATGAATGTGTCTACACTCACTATTTTAGGTACACGTTTTGGTTAGTATGTAGAGTTGAAGCCCTTTTGCCTTAATTCACAAAGTGCTGAAAACATTCCTCAGAGATGCAGATTAGTCAGATTTATAATGCGAATCTCCTGTTCCACCACATCCCATAGGTACATTATTAGATTGAAATCTGATGACTGTGGAGGATATTTCTGTCTTTGACCAATCTATGTAAACCCTAGTGGTTCTAGTGCGTGATCTCAGTAGATCAGCACTTTCTGAAATATTCAAACCAGTCTGTCTGGCACCAACAACCATACCACGTTCAAGGTCGCTTAAATCACCTTTCTCTTTCTGCCTGGTGCATGGTTTCAGCATGCACATAACATTTGGTCATATACACCTTAATACATTATGTTGCCACACAATTAGCTGATATTTGTGTTAACTCACAATGTGTACCTTATAGAGTGGCCATTGAGTGTAGGTTACACTAACATTGTTAAAACATTATAGTATTTTTAAAGTAATAATAAGGAGACTATCATTGAACTTTTACTGTTTGGGTGGAATCCCTGGACCTCACTGGACCATCAACTGTTGTATGTCCGTACTGTGAATCGGGTGAGTGAGTGAAACATGAGCTGGACAGATATATCAGCAGCTTCAGTGCTGGTCCAGCGAGAAGCGATCATTAACACAGTTAATGATAGAGTGAAATGCTGAGAGCTTGATGAGGTCTGACAAGCTAAGAGTGGAAAGTTTCATCTCACATGAGAAATCAAAGCAGATGGTTTCACCTGAGTTGATCAAGTCTCTCCTGTAGGGCTGCCAGTATTAAAACTTTTAAATTAAAACCCAAGTCTGCAATCAAAAGTCAGATATTACAATATGATCTCAACCATTGTCATTCCAGTTCAATTGACCTTACCAATGCTCATATTTTAGCTGTGGGCTTCACCTGGGTTTTTTTGTTACCACCGGAATACCACATTTTATTCGTAGTTAAATAAAATGCATAAATTCACTGGTTTGTTGTATTGGACCAGGAAAGTGAGAATTATGTGAATGCTTCAGCAGTAAAATCCAAGGACTGGAGTTAGACCGGACTTGGTGTAAACTGCTCTCCAAAGGAGTAGTGTTAACATGGCCTTGTGTATTTGATTATCTTTTAAATTGGTTTTGTATATTGCATTAGTCTTGAAACAATTTTCAGAGATTTTGTCTGAACAAAACATACTCTCATTACAGCATAGAATAGTTTGCACTGCACTTTGTTTGCATCACGTTCCAGCTGATGTTCTTATTTAAACAGTTATGGTTTTCAGCCCACAAAACATCTAGAAACTTTTTACAGGTTTCATGTCCAAGCAAAACTCTTTCATGACAGGGAGCTCGAAACTGTGTTTCCTAAAATTGACTCCATGGTAAGGGGACTGTTTTTCAGTGAACTAAAACTATATAAATCCAAAATAAAATAATCAAAATATTATTTTTGTTGATATCAACATTGTGCCTTTTCTGCTGTTTTTAGCATTTTCTTTTTTGTGTGTTTTGTGGAAGTCATAAGATTTCAAAGGTGAGTAAACAATAAAATAATTTTGGGTAAATAAATCAAGTAAATATATCATGTCACATCAGTAAAATGTGTTGATATATATATATATACTGTATATATGCTGAGTACAAGATCTATATTCACAAGATCCAAAACTAAGCCATAACGAAACAGGAGGCATTTATCTGGTCACACTGTCTGTATTGGCAAGAAAATGTTTCCAACATATAAACAACATGAAAACTTACTTCTCCGCCAGATTTGACTGAAAGATGACAAATTTCAGAAATTCATAAACTGCCATTCTGCTTTTAGATTTAATCATCAGATACAGTAGATAAAAGGCATGAAAAAGCAGAGTGTGATAATTTGTCTGTCCTAAACTACCCATAATGCCTCTGTTCTACGGATGTGCGTGGTAATGCTCACAGCTAGTACTTCTCAGAATGATGGCGGCATTAACACAAAAGCCCAGGGCATCTCACCCTCATACTCTCATTCAAGGCCCCATTAGCGTTTATTTGCTGAGCCAACACAACAGGAGCTGTGAGCTATTTAGCGTGGAAGAGATGTTAGAAGCTTTACTTTGGGAATCATAAGAAGGCTGCCCATTAGCTCAGTGGGACAAAAACAAGAAGGATTGGACAATATGTATATGTGTGAGATTGGGCATTCTGTCACATAACAGCATCTGAAGTGGATTATCCCTGGAGTGAATTCACCAGGGCCGCCCGGCCGCCAATGAAATGACAGATTTCACAACAACAGTCATTTCTAAACACTTCTATATACATGGCGGCAGTTGTCAGTCCTGTTATAGAGTGTTTGGTAACAGGAGTAAAAACTGACTGCATTGTGTTATCACCATATGACTTTTACTGATCCAACAAACACATAGGTGTTTGTTATGTAAGGGATAATGTACACGTAGCCGGTTGTTATCGCAGAAATAATCCCCGACAGTGTGGGGCTTGTTTCGCAATAACAACTGGCTGCTTGTACATCATCCAGCTTATTACACGGCTACTTGCCACATTAGAAAAAAACTGGACATGAAATGTGAATTTGAAATATTTTATTAGCTCATTTTTACTGAATGCAGACCTTCCGCGAGGAAAAGACATTTACTTTCGTAAGAAAATTCATTCAAATGTCACGAACAGGCAATTTGGTTGAATTATTTGTAAATATAATGTCATATATGGTATTAAAAGACATATTTGTATTTAATTTGTCATAAAAACCTGTCAAAATGATTGCATCCGGGTTACCGTGTGTTAATAGCTTTGAGCGGTTGTTATCTGGGAATAACAAACCTGGAAATGTCGCGACTGGCCAATCAGAATCAAGCATTCCAACGAGCCGTGTTATTAATGCTTATACTACAGTATATGACACAATTCGATACAGCTGTCAATCACAAACTGTGACTGTGTGAATGTAGCCTGTGTCTCACACATACACAGCAACTCTTAGTTGATCTCCGAAGAGATGTCTGAATCGTCTTTATCTTGCTATCATGTTAGGAAGATAACCCAATCACAACTGCCGCATGACGGCGTACTGTAGAGTTGGTTCCTCTGCTGATACGATTTGTGTATATGCTAACAAATTTGATTAAATATATTAGATAACATCTTATCTAGTGGGTCATACCTCCTGTATTTTCAGCAAGGGTTCACAGTAGGCTGTAGGCTACTATACAAAAGGTCAGAATTTTAGCTCTCATTCATTGTAAAAGAGTGAAATCATGAAATCTTTGTGTACTGCTTGTGCGGGCACAACAAGCAAAAACAAAACAATGATTGTGGACTGTGAGGTGCAGGTTGAAAGGCGAGTGTATGGTGGGAATAGAAATGGTTTGATTGTGCATGGGTATGGGATTTTCTCATGTTCAGTCAATGAGCTAAATAGTCTTAATCATATAAGGGATGGAGCTCCATATTCCCGGTTTATATTTTATATGTCAATGGAATCAAACACATTTACCTCAAATTGTTATTCTCATACAAATATGCCTTTAATGGGCGCTTAGGTTTGATTAAAGGGATAGTTCATGGAAAAATGAAAATTCTGTCATGAATTACTCTCCCTCTACTGGTTCCAAATCTGTATAAACTTTGTTTGGTTTAACACAAAGAAAGATATTTGGAAGAATGTTAGCAACCAACAATTCTGAAGCACCATTGACTACCATAGTAGGAAAAATGATTGTGTATTTGTTTTGTTCTGTTGAACACAAAAGATATTTTGAGGAATTTAGGAAAGCAAACAGTTCTGGAACACCTTTGACTACGATTTTAATTTATCCTATTATGGTAGTCAATGGTGGCTCAGAACAGTCAGTTGCTAACATTCTTCCAAAATATCTTTCTTTGTGTTCAACCGAACCAAATAAAAAATACAGATTTGGAACAACTAGAGGGTGAGTAATTCATGACAGAATTTTCATTTTTGCGTGAACTATCCCTTTAATCAAACCTAATCAAACCTAAGCGGCCATTAAAGGCATATTTGTATGAGATTAAGAATTTGAAGTGACAGAAATGTAAAAGCATGTTTAACAATATGTTTAAATAAAGGACGAAGACATTCAATCATTCGTTCGTTCGTTCAGTGACGTAAAGTACAGTAATGCACTGTCCTTGTTACAGTAGGATACTGAAAACCGTAAAATGAAATAATCACCAAAATTCAAAACCGGGTTCCCATGTTTTTAATCTAACCATGTTTTATTGGGATTAGAATTTATAATCTCCTTTATATGAAAATAAGGGAAGTCTATGAGATGTCCTCTTTAATTTAGTGAAATAAAGCTCTCTTTGTGTGTGCATTCCCTGGTGCCTTCTGTCACTTATCAGAATGACTGTGATTACTCATCATCCAGAGGCTTGAGCAGTGCGGCGCCTTCTCTTATCTGAACACATCACACTGTCTTACCTCACTGTCTCTGAGGTGACTTGGACTGCTGTTTCTGAGCCATTGCCTGTGCTATTTACCTTTATATTCCTATGTGTCTTTCTGCTTTATCTTCTTGTTTATTTATTTCTCTCCTCCCTTTGTAAATTCTTTCTTTCTTACAATGTTTTTCCTCAGACTTCCTGTTTGAGGCCCACATAGTGTTTCAAACAGTGCATGACACACAGTTTTTCTCAATTCAAAGCACATTGTCTGGGTGTGATTCTAGTTTGGTTTTATTCTGTGAGGGTGATGCATTAACCCCATTAGACAAAAGAAAAAACACACAGCATATGTGCCCTATAGTTACGTCTTCCTGATGGGTCAGAAGAAAATAGAGTTATCATAATGAGTTATCATAATGCACACCGTCAGTGTGTATGTGCATCTGTGTGTTTGTATAATACTCTTGTTTTAATCTGAGTGAAGTCGGAGTGTCTCGGTTTCACTTGATCAATGAAGCTCTCAGACAGACTTTTCCGCAGAGGCTCACTGTGTGCTCGAGGAAAAGCTATAGATTTTATAATGAGAATAGAATTTAATAATAACAATCTTATCAATGATCTGATTATATTAATATAGTAACAAACATCCTTTCAGTTTTTGCCATTTATGAAGATTGATCCAAAATAAACATTCACTAAGTGCTAAGGAAACAACATTTTACATTATCTATTGACAGATCTATCTACTGTATCTATTGAACCATGGCTCATAATCAAACTGTTTCACAATTACATGCAAAGTTCACCACAAATATTTAACGGTCCAGTATGTGAAATTTAGTGGCATCTAGCGGTGAGGTTGCGAATTGCAACCAACGGCTCACTCCACCCCTCCCTTTCGAGGCACTACGGTGGCTGACACAGGAATAAACGCTTCTTTGTTGAAGGAGATAACGTATTTACGAAATGCGCTCTGTAGAGTTTGTCTATTTAGGGCTACTGTAGAAACAACATGACGAATTCCACTCAAGCAGACCCACAGTGTAGATAGAAATAGCTCATTCTAAGGTAATAAGAACATAATGCTTCATCATGTAAGGTCTTTATACACCTCTGAAGACGTAGCAATGTATATGACATTGCATTTCTGTCAATAGATCCTCCAAAAAATTACACACAGCACCTTTAAAGGAAAAAATAAAAGTAAACATCCATTTCCTTCATGACAAATATAAACACATAATGGGATAAAAGAAAATAGTTTCATGGACTGTAATAATACATTTATAGCCAATGCATATTATGAATTGACCATTGGCAGGTGTTGACAAAAGGCTAAATCTGGAATTCATGGGGTCATTTATTCTCTTGGTTTTTTTTGTTTCTCGTAATTATTACCCTGCAGCTTCTCAGATATTGATCAAGTGGTGAGTGGAAGACTGTAATTGATAAGGTGGTTGTTTCCAGGTACAAAGACCCTTGTTTCTGAAAAGTAGAAAGGTGTCCCTCCAGCTGCCTTTCAGTGTTTTTGTGTCATGTAACAGTGCCTGGAGGCTTCCTCTACCTCTGGGGGTTGTGGGTGCTTTGCCAGGACCCTTTGGTAATGGATACGACTGAGCCCAAGCCTGTTATTAGCCAGTCTTGCTTCATTAAAGTGGCTTATTGTCTGATACATTGCTCATATTCAGACCTGCAGAGGCTCTTTCACAGAGAAGCTTTTATTTATCAGCTCTGATTGGAGACTAATCTCGTGACCTTTGTACCTGAGAGAAACCCTGCCGCCCACATTCTCAATCTCTTCCTTTGGCTCTTTCCTCTCCAATTTGATTTCTGATGCTTGCTTTTGTTAGCTTCCTCTTTCTCTTTACCTGGTCACATTCAACTCTTTCTTCCCATGGTCTAGGATCTCAAAATGGGGTACAGGTGCTACCTGTTAGCTTCTGATTCTGAAATATCTCAGGAGATGCCTTATAGCCTCTGAGAGGAAGAGCATGAACTGTTTCCGGAGGGTCTTGGCTCTTCGGATGGCTGTCAGGGCATTCTGCATGTTCCGGGCAGTCGGATTTATAATCCAAACTCAGCTCTTTCTGCTTTTAGATGGCTTCTGGGACCAGGACGGCAAATTGCTTCAACACATGGAATGATTCATGGATTCAGTGCACGCATGAAATCGTCTCAAAATGGCGGCTGATGATGAAACAGAATGGGAAAGGACTTTAGAGTATGGACGTGTGTTATATAGTAGGTCTAATGTTATTGACAGGTTGGAGAGGGAATGCTTAGGTCAGATGGGTGTTGATTTGATGGGGTGTGTGCATGTAAATAGGAATTAGTGATGCTTGCTAATGCAATCGCCTTTAGTGTTACTAATATTTAGGGTAACACCGTTACCACACCAGACGTGATGCAACATCACAACACATTAAAAAGGTATCTTTTATGTCACACATTTAGACACGGAGTTGGAGGCCATGGCTTTTTGGAAGACCTTTTACTAATTTTCAAGTGATCAGAAATATTATTTTATTCTATTTTTTATTTTATTATTATACATATTCAGCTTTCAAAGAGGTTCACATGTTGACATACTGTGAACTAGCTTTAACTGTTAGATGGCTAGAAATCGCAAAGAAGGATCATTATTAAACCACATACCATTAGTATTGTGTATCCAAGCATACAACTGTATGTCAACCCATCCACACTTTCTATCCCTCCAAGCCAGTATCACGTTTGCATGGTTTTGGGGTGACAGGTCGTTTCCTGTGAGCGTTTATTTGTGCAGGGTCAGCATTAAGGGAAGATGATATCTAATCACCTGTTCCTCTGACACAGAGCAGGTCTTTGTGTATTCATTCTGAGTAATTCAGCCATACACATAAAGAGCCACAGGCAGGTGACAATAGGGAGGAGATTGGTCTGCTTTTGTTTAGACCATAAAATACACAAGCGGGCAGTTGAAATGATACGGAGGCAGCGCTGGACTAGGACGTTAATTTGGCCCTGGCATTTTTGACCAGCTTCGGCCCTCCACCATTTTTGTCGGGGTTTTATTGTAGACTAGTCAAGCGTTGATGTGATATTATATAGGCTAAATTCAGGGCTGGACTCGGACGCTAAATTGGCCCTGGCATTTTTGACCAGCTTCTGCCCTCCACCATTTTTGTCGAGGGGGGGGTGGGATTTGGGGTGCATGTGGTAGGTTGTGCTGCTGTCATTGCCTTTCCTGCATACATGTCCGATTCACAATTGCATTCGAGTTCCAGAAAATTCAAGAAAATTGTCACCCAGTTGTAAAACTATTCACTTTCCATTACACATACAGTGAGGTGGAAAGTCTATCAATATTGAAAATGATTCTATTTTGGTGTACTATAAAACCTACAAAGTGAAAAGTTCAATTGACAAATAGTAATTGATACATTTTTGGAATTTCTTAGCATTTTGGTATGTTCTCCTGTTGCTTTAAATGACAGCATGCACTTTAGCTGGCATGAACCTCATAAGTCAGAGCTAAACGTAATGATATGTTCTCGCAGCATGATTTGAGAATGTTCCAAAAGCGTCTCGTGTGCTTGAACGGAAACAAGGAAATTTGACCTTTTATAGGGAGTTTTAAGAATTAATCTAATGTCAGACTTTTGAACCCCTGCCGTTTTTATTTTGATTTCCAATTTCGTGTGAAAAAAACGGGTTCATGCATTTTTTAAAGAACATTATACCTCACTTCATTCTTAATGTAAAATTAGATAACACTTCTTCATTTTTATATTAATGAAATATGTATTGTACTGGTTTTGTCATTACATTTACATTTATCCAATTTAAAGATGCTTTTGTTAAAGATGCAGTGTATGAAATTTTGCGCCATCTAGCGGTGAGGTTGGGATTTGCAACCAACGGCTAACTCCACCCCTTCCCCATATGGTGACTGACACAAAACTAAGATGTCATCACATTTTTGCTTCTTTGCTGAAGGAGATAACATATTTACGAAACGCTCTGTAGCAGTTTGTTCATTTAGGGTTACTGTAGAAACAACATGGCAAATTCCATTTAAGGGGACCTGCGGTGTATGTAGATAGAAATAGCAAATAAAACATTACGCTTCATTATGTAAGGTCTTGATACACCTCTGAAGACAAAGTTATTTTTATTATATTGCATTTCTGTCAATTGGTCATTGGACCTTTAAGACCTATTTTAAGTACATCATTTCCTATGAAATGAAACCATGACTAGCATTGCTAGTGCTATGTTTAACCATCTGAGCCACAGGAAATATGCCTGAAGTTTTTGATTTGGAATTCAGTAATGCAATCTTTCTGACACATTACTGATAAATTGTATAGTTTTCCTGCAATACAGCAATAAATGCAAACACTTAGAAATAATGAAAGAAAGAAAGAAAGAAAACAAAAACGCTTTAATGATTTGTCTGCCCTCTGCCCTCAGCTCTCTGATCTCCACTGTTTACACAAGGCAGTGGCATTTTGAGTGAGTTGCGCTTGTGTCAAATTGCCAAGACAAAATAAAAAGTCAAGCGAGCATGTGTTTCTGATAAAGCACATACAGTACACGTCAAGGTGGAATCCAGCTATTTTAAATGCCTCAGCCATGTAACGTGTAGTCATGTTACTGTTTTGTAGCCCCGTGGACAGGGTTGGAAGTGAAGGGGAGAGAGAGATGCGATCGAAAATGATTCTGTCAGTTGTGTTCGCTTGCTCTGAAAGCATAAATATGGTTTAGTTTTCCACAACTGTTGGACAGTCACGTCCTCCATATGTCCCCATTAGATTCAGTCTGTCAAAGTCCTGAAAACATACTGCGTTGAGTAAAGACACAATGGAGGATTTGTAGGAGTGTGTTAACCTTGATTCATTTGAGACAGGATTTATGTGGTCAAACTGTCTCGATGTGTTTATGTTTTGGCACTGAATGCCGATATGGCACATCCTGCGTGTTTTGTAGCTCATGTCCACTCCACCCACTTCTTAATTGGTCACACACACAGACAGAACACTACTGGTCCGTCTCCCATAGGACAATCTAACAGCCAAATGCTCTGCATGAATCAGACAGTCAGATCAGCTGCACACAATCTTCTGAATAAGCAATAGACATGTATGTGCCAGAACCCAAACAAAAGCTTTCCACTGCCAGTGACTCCTCTAAATTCCTCAGTGGGTATTCCATTTGCTTTAAAAAAAGACATGACTTTTTTGGTGTTAACCCATCCCAGTATAATTTAAGATAGAACAACACAACAGAATGATTCCTGTTATTGCACCAGGACAAACAACTGTTCATCTAAACAGACTAAACAGTTGAATATTCCAGTCACATCCATTGAGTTATAGCAGGATACATTAGATGACGAAAAAAAAACCCAGTGGAAAACATTGTTACTTTACCTGATTTTAGAGATGCAGCATTCAAGAAATAGGTACGGAAGTTTGGTAAACTTCAATGTCTGTTCAAGTTATCTGTCAGGTTTATCTATGCTACAGTGAAAGTAATGCAGAACTAATTTTAAAATATGTTTGTTGAAATTACCAACAAGTTTTATGCAAATGTATACGTTTGTGCTGGGGCTGTCTTTGTTTATGACCTATGGAAGACAGGGAAATTGCTGTTTTAATTTATACAACTTCGCATCCCAAAAGAAACGTTTTTTTTTAATGATATACTGTAGTGTAATAATCCTAATTAATTTGTGTTAATTATCATTGAGTGCAAAAGTGCACAAGTGCATAATGCGTCACTATTTCTTTTATTTCTCTGAATAAATGGTTAATTTCTAAAAAAATATGGCAACATTATTATTACACAGGATTCACAAGTTTTGCCAGATGACGTGCTTTCCTACAGAAATGTTTTCCTTTATTTAATACTGCAACAGCTCTTATTTAACTGTGGCTTTGTCATATTGAATGTCTCTTTCTGTTTTTCTGTGTGTCTCTTATGTGAGACACTTATGTTTTGTCTCCTCCAAAGATTACTGAAACATGGTTCATGAGCTAAAGAATGAGAGGCCACACAAGTATTATGTGTCCCCTCTTTAAGCAGTGTTTATATAGTTCTGTGCTGAGAGAATGCAGAACGCTCAGGAGCTGTTGTGAGAGTGGAGCCAGAATAGTTAGATCAGGATGCTGTCTGCCACTGACTAAGTCTATGATTTCCTCCAAGCTGATGATTTCTACTGGGAAATCTAACCCGCTTACAAAATTACTTCCGGAAAAAAATGTTTATGTTTTTCCTTTCCCCCTTTTTTAAGGTTACGAATGAATGATTTTGCCTTAAAGAGTTTATCATAAGCATTTAACAATAGGAAGTAACCAACTGTATCTATTCATTTTAAGTTGGGAAAAAAGCTAATTAATTTAATAAAAAAACAAGTGCACAACTTTGTTACCTTAAAGAAGTAGCTAATTTAAAATAAAATCAATTTATTCACCCTCCAAACTCATATAGTAGGAACATTTTTTAAAGATGTTTTTCAGTAAAGAATGCAGCCTTGAAATGAATAAATAGAACAATCCTATTTCTTTTAATTTTATTATCATGTCATTTTGTAATTTTTTAAACATATCATGACTATTAAAAATGACCTTTGTTGGTAACCCAGGGGAGGTGGTTTTTAGGTTGAGTCAAGTTCAAGCCAATGAATCATGATCATGTTTCCTTGGTATGGCCAATCAAAGTAATTTATTTGTGCTTTTTCTTTACAAGATAAGGAGACTTCAGTTAAATTCACAACCTGTATGATTAACTTAAAGCAAAAGCAAAAACTCAAGAAGACAGTCACAGGACTGAGCTAAACTGAGTTGTCTCAGATAATAGTCGGAGGAGGCAATTCTAGTCACTAGTCTAAAGTTACTGTGTTTTGCCTTTGTGGTGTTGTTTAATATTATATTTGGAAATGGAAATAGAAAAATTAAGATGGCCAACCATGGATGTTAGACAGGACATTAATGGAGGGTTAACTCCAAACGCGAATTAAGCGATTTGTGCGAGTAATAGACGCAATCTCGTGGCAGGCGATGCGAATGACGCGAATCGGGTGGCGCGATTGCCGAGAATGCGTGTCAATCTCATCTTCCTCGCAAGTTTAAAATATTTGTCACATCGCGTCACTAACAAAATAACTTTTACCGCGAGTAATAAAGAGAGTAGAGTGATTGTTTGCGTTTGATGTGAACCCAGCATAAATATTTGCTTTATGAAAATTTTTAGGCCTGTCTGCACTCTCCATACTGAAAATAAGACAGAAATTTTCTGTAAACTGGAAAAACAGAAATATACCGTAAAATAAAAATTTCCCCTGTAAAATTATAGGATATAAGGATATATAATAATCTGTTTTCCCCATTTTTCTTGTAAATTTGTTTTATTTGTCTGTATTTTTATAGTTTCTTGTAAATTTGCAAAACGGTTTTGACTGTATTTAAAAAAAATACCTACAATTTTTTATTTATTTTACGTGGAAAATTTGTAATTTGTAAATTTCAGTCAAAAAACAATTGACTGTGCACACTAAAGACACACACGTTTTATATATTAACACTATAATATTACTTGCATGATTTTATCTGCATACACCTCTGAAAACTGCATGCCTAAATGGGAGTTTGGTCATGTTTTATAATGAAAAAGCTATATGACATTTTTCAGCCAAATATTAGCGCTGATACCTGACCTTAGACAGCGAACCAAAAACTCCCATCATTTTTTCTGTCAAAGGGAGGGAGTGTGTTTTTTTTATTCATCAGTTACTAGATATAAGTGACTAAACATTTGTGAGGGTGGACAGAAGAAAATGATTGTGTTTGTGTGTGAGTTACACAGCTGTGTCTGAGTAATACCTGCCAATGAGTAACTGCTCTCCAATGATTACACCTCTTCCACAGTGAAATGAATTCATCACTTGCATTGTCACCTCTGCAGTGTTCTCTTAGTCAAGATGTTCCCGCAGTCAACCCGCAAACATTTGTTGCCACATGCTTGACTGAATATGTGAACTGAGAAATTTTGTAAAAGGTTAATGCAGAATAAGCTCATGAAGGACCTACTAACAAGTGTGGTCTCTACATACAACAGCACATAGTTGCAGATCAAATAATGTCTGTGTGACATGTATGTAATAGATAAACAAAGTCAGTTCCCTTTTATTTTCTCATAATCGTCTTGAGTCTTGGAACTTTAAGTTATTTTGATTATGGTCTGACTTCGAAAAATGGACAATTCTTCCGCTCTGAACTAAGTCAGGTCAGTGCACACTGGAGACAACAAGCGGGGTTTTCACACACTTCTTCCTCATCTGTTATAAATAATGGCCTCCTGTGACACGCAGGCATGGGGTTAATGAAAAACGATGAGTTGGGGCTTCCCAGGGGACCAGAGATCTCAAGGATGTTTTGGTATAACTTCATATTGTTTTCTTTGAACATCTTATTTACACATTGAATGTGAAGTCACAGACATGAGCAATTTGTTAACTCATCTCTTAACTCAGTCTCCCCTCCCACCTATTTTTATCTTCATGCTTGAACATCTGTATGGAATCACTTGTGTGTGTGAAAGTGTGACTTTATGAAAGTGTGTACTTATGTGAAGATACACTTTAATGTTTATTCAAAAAGTTAAACAAAATGTGTTTAGCTTGTAATGTCCAGAGGAAGATTTTATTGTTCAGTGTTGCAGGTTGATATTGACAAAGAAGACTTAATAGCGTTATTATTTATGTGTAAAGACCATACACAATGAAGCGTTATGTTTTTATTATCTTAGAATGAGCTATTTCTATCTACATCGGGGTCCCCTTGCATGGAATTTGTCATGTTGTAGCTATAGTAGCCCTAAACGGACAAATTTCTCTACAGAGCACATTTCATAAATATGTTAGCTCCTTTGGCAAAGAAGCGACAACGTGACGACATCTCAGCCCTGTGTCAGCCCCTGTAGTGCTTAGAAAGGGAGTTGTGGACTGAGCCATTGATTGCAATGATCAGGATGAATTCGCTTTTAAGAATATAGATTTTTTTCCTTTTTCTGAAACTCTAAAAGAAACGCTCATTATTTTGTCAAGAGCAAAATCATAAACGCAAGACACTGGTGTCTCCATTTGCTCTCTATTTAATCTTATTGTTGACTTGTTGAAACTTAAAGATATAAGATATTTTTCTTTTTTTGGGGTTAATCAAAAGTAGCAGTTCATCTTTTTTCCTTCCTCGACACATCCTGACAGCTCCTCTCAGACGCCTCCTGGTGCTGGATCACCCATACATCTGGAATCGGGCACGTTCATAGCGCCTCCTCTCTGGTTTTGTGCTTTCAGTTGATTATGTTACCCTCTCCGAATTTTTTTCTCATCTGAGAGGGAGGAAAACAGAAGTATGAGCGCCAGGGTCAAGTGGTGATTGCTGATGTTGTCTCCTCTAAACATATGTTTAGTCCTTGCTGAGCATATGCAGTTCCCCCACAGTTTGGTAACCATTAAGGGACTTCCTAAGTCAGTTCCGGAGTCAGGTCTCGGAGGACGAGAGGAAGGGAGGGGGGTTATGCTGGGGTTTAAATGGGGGAATGGGGCACGGGGTGGTTGGGTCAGGTTGGTTGCCTGCATGGCCCTGCGCTTGATGTAGGGGTACAGCAGTCTGGGCAGCTGCCTCGGCCCTGGGCAATCTCACGCAAGTGGAACTCAGACAGGAAGTGCGTTATGATAGCGACTTTAACCGTCAGAAGACCAACTGTGAACTTCACATGCAATGCGAAGGGCCACGGGGCTCAGCGCTCAAGCCTCAGGGCAGAGGAGTCTAAGAGGAAATGAAAGGATCATTTAGTGCGGGAAAGGCGAGGCTGGGGGGAAGGGGGAGGTTGTGGCACAGACACCCATCCCAGCCACGAACAAAGACAAACAAACAGCAAGAAAATCATAAAATCATTGCCCAAGGCTGCGCAGGCTCCTGCGCCAGCTCCGTTTCGCATAGCATTATTGTGTATCCGAGAGGAATCTCACAGGGCCTTTTGGTAAACAAACTGGAGCCAGCCCATCTTCGTCTTGCTCTTGTTTAGAGTAAAAGGTTGCAGTCTGGAATCTCCAGGGCCTGATCTTTAAAGGGCTGTGAAAGACATGAGTGAATAACTGGTGCTCATGGTCAGAAGCATGTGGTGTAATTTCTTTTCAAGCTTCAGATCTTTGTAAACCCCAATGACAATGACATTGATCTTTTAGACTGTGCATGAGACTTCATCAGTAAATTTACCCCTTAACCGACAGCCCATTTAACCAACTGGTTCTTAGCTGGGAGATCTGTGATTCCCTTTTTGATCTGGACCACCATTGGTTATAATAGGACCAATTATGTACTAGCTGGTTTGTGTTGCATTTAGATTTGTTGTGGAAACTGTACTTGGTAAGGACATTTTATTGCTATTAACTAGAAAGTTACTAGTTTCTAGTCTGAGACTAGAATAGGCCAAGAGACCAATAGGTCAAGGGTTGGTGCTAGGCCCATTTTTTCCTCCCAGAACTTCTCTCACACTTTCACAGTATATTGAAGGCATGTCCTAATTTCTTTCTCTTCTTTCTTTCTCTGTCAGATTAAAGACCCCAAAGAGCCAAAACTGTGGATATGAATGCTGGGATTTTGTGTTGAATATTGAGGTTCGGAGTGTCAATGCCCACATGCTGTTTAGATCCAGATGTGATTATAATTGTGAATGAGATGCCTAAACCTGTTCATATGTGCTAAGAAGACAATTTACCCAAAAATGAAAATTCTGTCATGAATTACTCACTCTCTAGTTGTTCCAAACATGTATACATTTCTTTGTTTGGTTGAACACAGAGAAAGATATTTGGACGAATGCTTGTAACCAAACTATTCTTGAACCCTACTGACTACCATAATAGGAAAAATGACAATGGTAGTCAACAGTGCCCCTTGAACTGTTTGCTGTCCTACATTCTTCAAAATATCTTCTTTTGTTTTCAACACAACAAAAATAAATAAATAAAGTATTTTTTCCTACTATTAAATGGGGTCCAGGAACTGTTTGGTTATAAGCATTCTTCCAAATATCATTCTTTGTGTTCATTCGAACAAAGATATTTTTACAGATTTGGAACAACTCGAAGGCGAGTAAATGATGACAGAATTTTTATTTTTGGGCGAACTATCCCTTTCATTTCTCTTTTATAGCTAAGAAGAATTGATTACATTATAATTTGTATTCCATTTTTATGTAAGCTCAAACAAAAACAGATCAAATAGAAAAATGGCTATACCCTGAGAGTATAGAGCTATCCATGAATGGGGCTGACCTAGGTCAGATAATTTGGTTTTGAAAGAATCTGATGATATGTAAATGTGTGGGTATATTGATGAATTTGAAGTCAGATTAATATAATTTGAGTTCAAATGACTTGTAAAGCCATTTTGATTTAGAATTCATTAATCAGAATATAATCAGAATATAATAATCGATAATAAGGAAATGATGTTCCCTATGGACATGTTTGTTATCCACACATGCTGCTCATAGTTGCAGCTGTGTAGATTACACTTGGCATTGCCCTGACCAGCTGTCCTATACTCCTATCTAGGGAGATGAAGAGTTCATGTACATGATCCTTACTGAAGCGTTTATCCATGCAACTACTCATTTATCTACAGTAAATCTACAGTATTCTTCTGATATGGTACATATCTGACTTGCTTGCCTGGTTCTCCTCTTTTCTGCCCATTAACCCTCTTAAATCCATCAAAAATAACTGAAAGCTTTACACGAATATTTGTTAAGATAAACGTAACAACTTAATCTGCAGGCAGCAGATGCTTCAACACAAGCAGACCACGGCAGAACGTAATCATGTGGCATAACTGCACAGAAGCTGAAGTGACAAAGAAAGCAGCTGTGGGCACGCTGTCAGCCATCCCTGGAGAGCCAAACGGAGGGCGTATGGTGTCACAGATGTAGCCCACCTGATGCACCTCATCCCATCCTCCACACAATGAGGCATCAGCTATTGTCTCATGTACCGGTAATGTGTTCGTCAGTGATGCTGATGAAATGGTCTACAGAGCTGAGCTGTAAACATCAGTACTGTATACATCAGTATAGACTGGTGTGTAAGTCTGGCTCGCTTGCATTGATTGGACCAAATTTACTGGTGATTTATGTCACTGCTTACATCATGTAACTGGATTTATTTACCGTCAGATTACAGAAAAAGACTGCAAATTTACAAGAAATATAGGATTTTTTAAATTTAAATAAAAATATTTTAAGGAATATTTCCGGCTGCCAGAAAATTTCATTTTTTTACGGGATTTTTTACAGTGTTAGTTTGAAAGATGATGCATCTGATAGACATCAAATGTTATTGAAATAAAAAAAATAGAAGATTAAAAAGCCAAAAAAAATATGAGAACTAAATATGCTAAAATGAGAAGCACAAAATATCCAAGATATCAAATATGTCAAAGCGTACATGTTTTTCATGATCCTAGAGATTAAAATGTGTTAACAGATTGCTGAGGAATGTGGAATAAATGTGAGGCGTGTGGATGAGTTGATTCTGAATTGCGCGTAGCATTTGGCTGAATGGGCTGTCATCTGATTTTACGGCCTGGGACGGAAATGTGTGTGGGTCACCAGATGTCCCATGTCTCTCTCAGATGTCACTTTAAGCCTGATGTGTTGTTTTATTCTCTACTGTACAACCGTGCACGCACACACAACAGAAGGGCCTGTCTAAATATTTATCTCGCTCTAAAGGTGATGTAGAATCAATGCTTAATATGTGAGCATCGGAATAACAAAATGAGTGGACTAGTTTACAATAATACTGAATGTTTCAAGTAGTGGCTCCTTTCAAACTAATGACGTGAATGAAACGGAAGATAATACACCAAAACACACTAGGCTACGCAAGATTAATTGGAAAACATTGTTGCATTCTGAAATGTGTCAGAGATTAATTTATAGCTGAATGCAAATGTGTGTTGCATTCTCAGTGTTGTCAGTAAAAGTACATGCTTTTAACAGATACTTTTATACAAAATGATTTACAGTGCAAAGTATACGTTTTTTATTCAGTGTTCCTTGGAATTTGAACCCATGAACTCATGAGAACATGCAGCACATTTATTTTTAGAATATGATATAGCTAGCATTAGAGTTTATAGCATTATAGTTTACTGCCATATAGGGAAACTATGGGAGTCAATGGGGGATGAGATCTGTTCGGTTACTGATATTCTTCCAAATGTATTCCTTCGTGTTTAGCAGAACAAAGAAATGTATACAGGTTTGTAACAATCTGAGGGTGAGTAAACGAGGACATAATTTTCATTTTTGGGTGAACCTTTAAGGTGCAATTATTTATGTAATGCATTTTTTCTTACTCTTCACAAGAAGAATATATCAGCTGTTGGTATCCTGAAGTCCATTGTCGGTCCTGAGGAGTTAATAAGAAGGTGTTATGACCACATTTATTGTTCATCCCACCCTTGTATAGATAAAGGCATCATGAGGGTGAAACGGATCAGAGTCAAAGGGTGGAACAGTCGTATACAGTAAACACTGCACTGCATGATTTGAGATGAAAGATGCAATCAGTACTGAGACCCGGAATAGATGTTTATTTAAGACTTGGGTGAGAGGGTGGGTGTTTTTTTGGGTTATGGGAGAAGAGGAAGTCCTGGTATGAGAGTGTGTTGTCCTTTGGGTACAGTAGAACATTGGCCAAAGAAAACATACTCCCTACCCAAGCAAGACAATTCTCATGCCACTGGAGGTATGGGCTGGCCTCCATCAGGGACGTACAATCTCTGGATCATTAACGGCTCTCACAGAGGAATATGTATTATGCCGGCCCACGTCGTCTCCACGGTGACCTCAGCATGCATGAATCTTGCTGGTCGCACATATTTGTTAGTGTTACTGTACACAAACACATCGTAAATACCCACTTCCACACCCACACATCCGATCGCACCACAAACATCCCGGTCTGTTTGACATTTTGATGTTATTAACCCTTCCTTCAGACTTTACTCATGACATAAATAACCTCTTCCTGTGTGATCCTTCATTGGGACTCCCTCCGCACTACATAGGCACAGTGCGGGCCAGCACATCCTGCCAACAGCCAACACTATTTCACACACTCCAGTGTGACTAATTTCTTACTACACCTACGATTTTTCTCACAATGAACATCCTGCTCTTTTATAGTCTGCTCTACCAAGAATACAGTCTAACTCAATGAACTCAATGAATATTTTAGGTTTCAGGGATCACCAAAAAGTGAAAATTCCCCCCAAAAAACTGAATTTACTTTACACTCATTTGTTCCTGCCTGATTTTTATAGTGTATGGTTTAAATCAGTATGATTTATAAAAATGTCTTTAATAAAAAAAAACCCACGTGTGTTAATTTCAGGCATTAAACATACTACATCAACTTGTAAAACAAGGTTATTATAGTTAACTAAAACTATTCAAATGTTTCTGTTAATTAAAATCAAATATCGGCCTAAACAAGACTTCATCTGACATAAAAGGAAAAAAGTTAAAGCATAGGCACTAAAATTATTAGCTGAAAATAAATAAATAAAATGTAAACTCTGTAAATGTAAATGTAAAACTGAAATAAAAAGTAACTAAACGTATGGCAAGATAAAAAATACAAATAATAACAATGCCAAGGTCGTGGGTTTGATCCCAGGGGGTTGCACATACTTAGTAAATGTATAGGATAATGTAATGTAAGTCGCTTTGGATAAAAGCGTCTGGTAAATGTAATTGTAAATATTTTAAGGCACTTAAGTTATATTCAGTTAAGACCGGTCACGCATTAATTTTAGTCTGGGACAAGCCTTAAGCCTTGTCTGTGAAACCGGGCCTTAACATACCTGTGGCTAATTCTCGACTCTCGACTGTGAAGACTAATTCATTTTAAACTACCAGAACACAGTTAATGATAGAGTTAATAATGATTAATCGGAGTATGAATGTTTCAACCATGTGTTTCTGTATCATTTCGTTCAATGCATACACATTGACTGTCGATGTCACGTGCCGTAGACTTCGCCAGTGGCTATCTTGTGAGTGTGTCAGATTATGTGAAAATCTCTGCTGTCAGTGTGTACAGTATCAGCTGATACTTCTGAACACAGTGGTTCTTCTATAAGGCTCTCTCTCACTCCCTCTCACTCTCTTCCTAGCCATCACCTTGTCCATGTTTGCATGATTGCTTTTAATTGTTTACTTGCCTGTTTTTACACAACTACCAAGTCATGGCAACATTCTGCATCATATAGAATTGATGTGTAGTCGCATATTGTCATGGAATGCGAGCATAAACAATGCGCACGACGAAGAGTATAATCCAATAGGGTAGTTTAATAAATCCAAAGGCAGAATAACAGGTTTGCAACAACAAAGAAAACCAGGCAAATAAAAAGCCATCAGCCTTAGGAATACGCCCTTTTCACAATGTCGTCACTTAACTTCCGCCTTTTTGCAAAGCAGTGTATCATAACATCCGTCTTGCAACAAACAAGAAGAAGAAGAAGAAGAACTTCCGTTTTGCCGTCGCGCTGGAATTTAACAGTGAGAAAAAAAACTGACAGAACACGTATTCAAGTACTTATCCTAGCACCTTCGCTAACACAAAAAGAAAACAAAACACTTACCTTCGTAATCAAACAGGTACTGTTCAACGAAGAATTTGTATCCTTTCTCTAGCTTTGATCTTGTCGTTAGCGAAAGTCGCGAGTTGTCTGCAAGACGTCGTACATCATCTAGCCGTATTTGTGGCAGATGTGCAAGCCACTTGGTAAACTCCATTCTGAGGCGCTAGCGGAAGTAATTTCTTCTTCTTGAGTTTTACTGGCGGTTGGCAAACCAGCTTATAGGTGCATTACCGCCAGCTTATGAACTGGAGTGCTAGCGGAAGTAATGATACACTGCTTCGCGGCAGAAAGGAAGATGCGTGACGTCATGTGAAAAGGGCGTATTCCCCCCCCTCGATCATGTCCCGTGAGGTGATTACGTCACATTAAAGACTATTTTTCAGGCTTTAAATTTAGGATATTCTTATTTTTCAAAATAAAACGTTGATTAATATCGACCAAAGACAAGGCAGGGAGGCCAGCGGAGGAGGGCAGAGAAACGCCGCAGTCAGAGGGGCCATCTTCCTCAAGGACGAAAAGAGGCACATCCATCAGCACTGGAATCAGTTTGATGAAATTTGACCATCTGTAGTAATAGTTCATATTTTATGTATAACAACAAGTAAAGTAATGAGTAAATAATTATAAAATAATATTATGTTAGACTGTTCTCTTTTGTGTTGTCATAATGCACGTTTGGGTAGAATAGGTGCATGTGCGCATTTGCGCGCAACGTTTGTATACTTTAACCACCTCCGAGGATAGTGGGGGTCTCGAGTCACTGTTATTTTGGGTGTCGAGGGCTGAAAAGTTTGGGAACCCATGCTTTATAGCGCGTTTTTGTGTGGACGTGTTTTTTTTTAAACAAAGAAGGAAAAACCTGTGAACCTGTGGACTATGCCTTGGTCAAAGTAAACTGAAAATGATAAAAACAGACAGGATGTTACACATATATATGTTATATGTGTTTGAATTTTTTGCCATGTTGTGAAGCTATTTTTGCAACTGATACCAGACTTTAACATTTATTTACATTAAAACAAAACGAGAGAATAAACTAATAGGAACTAGTGTAGCCTACTAAAGTAATTGTAATTATTCAGAAATATTTTGACTAGTGCCGATTTTCTATTTCAATTTTGGCGTCCAACAATTATGAAAACAAAACAATTGAGGTAAAACACTTATTGTGTCGCATTCCGTTAGCAAGGATTGTCTCATTTCTTTTTATTATTTTTTATTATTTATTTGAATGTATTTTTTACATTTATTTTTTATTTGTTATTAAGTTGAATCCAGTGTTAAATTGAAAAGTTATTCATTTTTATTATCAGTTATCTATTTATTGACGTTAATTCTGTTAAATAATCATGATCTGAACATTGGGCAAAATATTTGTCATTTTAATTTTTGTCATAATCGAGCAGCCCTACTCTTGGCCTAATATAATGATAATGTAACCTTTTTCCTTTCAATGTTTTTATGTTTGAGGAAATGTTGTATGGCTGTAGCATCAGAAAAAGTAGAACTGTCTTCTGTGTAACTACCTGCATATACAGTCTACTGTTTAATGGAAAAAAGTATCTTTGTAGCTCAAGTAAAAGATAGGTCTCTGACAAAGATATGCAAAGGCCATGCAAGGGAGGTCATGTCACCTCACAGCAGTCAAAAGTAACTTTCTACACTGACTGGTCCCATCTCATTCATTGAAGCATCTCCGCTCTTGCACCGTGCATTAACCTAAATTTGACATCTTACCCAGACCCACAGCCTCATCCGCGATGTTCTTGTTACCGCTGATCTCTGGTAGGATGCAGTGTGTAATTGGATACAGATGTTACCATGGCGGCTCTCGCTAGACTGTTGTTTTAGCCTAGGCAATCCACTTTCCTTCATACCAGCCTGACCTCCCTTTGAAACGCTCCCAAAATTACATGCCTTTGTAGCGTTTTATGGGATCTTCTGATGTGCAGTGACCAAGACAGAAAGGTGAAGTCTTTTTTGGGGGGAGTTACACCAGGTGTAATCAAAGGTCCTGTCCTCCTCCTTTATCTAATAATTCAACAGTTAATACAGCTAATGCTGATATTATTGGTGTCATATCCAATGTGTGAGACCATGTCTGGTGTGTTTTGTAGACACAGCTGTCTTTACCAAAACATGTTATGCTTATGAAAGGCATGCGGCCTTGTAGCTGTTAGCTTTTTAGCAATGTTGGGGAGTACATTGCAAAATCATTTTGTTCTTTTTTTCCAGTGAATCAAAAAAACCCATAGAGCAAGGGGCTACAATGAAAGCGTTTGTGATGCTAATTTCAATAAATTTGTTGAGAGAAATTATTCACTTATTTATTACTTTTATCAATTACTTTATTACGTACACCACTTGCACATGCACAATTAAACATTAAGTATTTTTCCCAACTATATAAATTGTTATAAATGATAGAAATTAGTTTGATTTAGTTTTACTACATTAAATTAGTAACTTGGTCGTCGACAATTCTAAAATACTATATCCTCCTCACCACTGTTTGTAAGACAAAGCAATGTGCTCATGGTTTCTGACTGGGTGAAACCCAGCAGGGCATTAAGTGTGGTTATCATGGAAATGACATCCCACTCTAAATATTACCACCTCATGGTGGTGACAATTGTGGCAATAACATCAACATCGACTAAGTACACTCAAAGAGTGTGTATGTGTGTTCCCATTCCCACTCGGACAATTTGCTGCCATAACCAGATCAGAGCAGTCATTACAACTCTGAGATAACATTTATTCCTGCCAAATATTATTTAAGTATAAACTCATCAGGTTGGTTGATGATTTTGGTCCTTCCTGATTTAAGTAAACAGTATGTATTGAAAACAGCTTTCGGAGTGCTTTACTAAGATGGTCTCCAGGTGAACTGTAAAGTGAAGGAACTGTTTTTTGACTGGCTAAATTTAGCTGATGAACCAGCTGGACCACCATCTTTTAGGTGAGTGCCAAATCAGCAATAACCAGAAGCCATGCTGGACCAGAAAGTAATGCATGCTGGTCTTTTCAACAGGCAAACCAGCATATTCGATGACACTAATAATACCAATGACGTTAACATGGTTGTCAGACATACATTCTTAAAAATAAAGGGGCTTCAAAAGGTTCTTCAATGTCATATCAGAACCTTTATTTGCCTAAATGGTTTGTCTAAATAAAGACATTTTAACACCTGAAGAACCTTTCTGTTTCACAAAAGGTTCTTTGTGGTGAAAAAAGGTTCTTCAGATTATGAAAAAGTAAGAAAGAGATGCTTCTGTAAAGAACCTTTAACTGAATGGTTCTTTATGGTACCAAAAATGGTTCTTTGGCATCGCTCTGAAGAACCTTTTAAGCACCTTTATTTTTAAGAGTGTAAGCCAGTTAGTCTTTTCATTTCAGTTAGATCTGTTTCTTTCTGTGGTTTAAAGTAAAGCAATATCCCATTTACACAAGATAGCGACGTCTGGATGATGAAAGCAGACATAGTGATTTTGAAACTATGAAAGTGGGAAGAGAGTGAATGAGAGCGTTGGAGATGCAGGGGATTGTGGGGGATTTGCTCTATGCCCACGGTCATGGACTGTTTCCCATTCAAGAGTTCATGGGGTCAGCGTTTGTAACAGAGGCTTGTTGTGAGAGCATGAGGGGCAGTGAAACAGGAACACTGACCATTCATCACCACACCAGTCAGACACAGCGAAAGGAGCCACAGATGAAACAATGTGTTGAACAGGATGTGTAGCACACTCTACTCAAGAGCTTCTAAGACACAGATTTTTCTCAAAGCAAAGGCTCCACGTGATGCTTTCTCTCCTGCCACCATGTTCTCTTGAAAGTCACAGGTGTGGAAAGCTATTATTTTATATTATAATATATTATATTGTGTCTTTCAGAATTCCCAAAGAAGATAATGTTAAAAATCATGGTGTTGTTTCCAGTTTATTTTACAAACTGTCAGGAGGATTTTCATTATGGGATAGAATATTCTACACACTGCATATTGTGACAGATTTAATGTATTAGATCATCTGAGCAGCCTATTCCATGCATACAGAACTGTACTGTACTGTTCATCAATAGCTGGTTTTCATCGAAATGTGAAGTGAATCCTTTTAAAGTTTGCAAAAATAAAAAATAAACAATGTGAAATGTGTGTTTCCATTAAGGATCGGTGAAGTGGATGATGGTGGTATTGATAACCTAGTAACCAACAAACCGTAAAGACGTCATTTATAGTGAGCATAAAACCTTTTAGCGAATTAAGGGATTTTTAAAATTTTCCTTTTACATCACTCTGACGCGCTGCTATAAAATGCACATAAAACAGGGTGATGGAAACAGGTACTACGTTTGTCTAAACCTGCATCATTTTCGTCTTTGTATTTTTGCTTAGGTTACTTATTGCAAAGCGTAGGCTATTTAACATAGTGCATATACAGTATGTGTCTAGGAATCAAATTAGGCATCGTAGATAAACTAACAATGGTATGGTACTTGTTGCTCAATCGTCACAGATATTTTCTTTAGTAGACAGTTTTTATGTCCTTCATTTGGATTGCTCACATCATTTGTTCACATGAGGGAGGGTCAGATGAATATTCTCCCTACTAGATTAAAATCATGCTCCATGTTCCCAGTTTATGTTCCTACACTCTCGGATAAAAAGGTACACAATGGTACAAAAAATGTTCCTTGAAGAACAGTTTTGTACCCTTTCAATAAATGTACGCATGCCTCGTTTACACTGAGTGGTACGGTTCAGTACGGTTCACTACGGTACGCAATTTTTTCCGTTTCCACTGTGAATGGTACCAAAATAGCGAACCGTACTGTACCACTTTTTTGGGACCATTTCGTAAGGGTACCTAGCACAGTAGTACCAATAGTACCGGAACCTAATGGGTGGAGCTAGTCTCACTGCAGAACGCTGATTGGTTTACAGAGAATCGTCACTTGCGCGTGCTACAAGGGGAACCAAAGAGTATAGATACCAAGAGGCGAAACTCAATAGAACGTTCCATTGCGACACCTGCGCCCTGCGTTTCCGCCAGTGTTGGGCAAGTTACTCTGAAAAAGTAATGAATTACTAGTTACTAATCACATATTCAATAGTGTAATTAGATTACTGTACAAATTACTCTCTCCAAAAATTATTTAATTACTTTATAAATGAATTAATTACTAATTATTTTCTATATCCAATATTAAACTTGATTAGTTAAGCGATTCAAGGATAGACATGAAACGGCTCTTCTAATTCATTAAAATAAATAATATAAAACTACATTAAGTAGTATTATTAACTGACCAAAGTATTACAAATGTGAGAATTATACATTAAAGCACGGATTTTAAAGTTAGACTTTGAATTTTTATTTCAATTCCACTATTGCACACACATACTGTATATTGCACAAAGTATTTAGTTTAAATACATCAGAAGTAACTGTAATTAAATTACCGAAAAAATAAGAGTAATCCCTTACTTTACTTTTTCATGGGAAAAGTAATTAAATTACAGTAGCTAATTACTTAGTAACTAGTTACACCCAACACTGGTTTCCGCCATTTTGAGGTGAAAGCGACTCTGCTTTCTGCTGTGGCGATGGCAATATCACATGCTTTGTTTAAAAAATAAAACATTAAAGCTGAAATTCAACTTGAATGATGATAATACATGACGACAAAAGCCTTGGCTCGCTAGAAACCTTGCCAGATATCAAGCATTTTCACCCCAAAATGGCTGTTTTCTCTCAAAGTTGCGCCTCTTGGTATCTATACTCTTTGGGGGAACGACAACACAGGAAGCGCCATTGTCATTTACAGATTGCTTTGTTGCGTGAGAATGACGTCGATCGCTACCTTCCGGCATACACCAAGCCTACCTGTAGTCAGTGGAAAAGCAAGCCTGATAATGGTTACCTGTAACGAAGCGTACCATACTGTACTGTACTGAACCGTACTGCTCAGTGGAAATCAGGCGTTCGGTACCTTTTAAGGTACAATTGAAATTAAGGTACATATTTGTTCACACATCAAGGGTGCAGTAACCTTTATTGATAGATAACTCATTTTTATTACACATTTTTTTTATGAAGTTTTGAGTAATTCCCTTATAAAAATATGATACAACATTTGGTTTTACTCAATTGACTTAAAAGTTAGTTATAATATCAGTTGTAATACAAAATACTGACAAGATTATTTATTCAGTATTTAGTATTTATTGTCATATACAAAAAATACCTATGACAGTTTTAAATAAATGCTTTTATAATATATGAGAATATAAATTCGCAGAAATCTGACCACATTTAGTTTTGCACGCATTATTGGTTGCTATGATAATTATTAGGCATAGCAACAACACACCGATTGGCCGAAGTTAACCGCCACATATTGTTCCAGAATTTTCAGCCAGAGCGGAGAGCGGGAAGCAGGTTGTATGTGAGTGTTTCTTGGTGTGTCTTTTTTAGTTCAAAATAACAGTTTGGATTTGAATTATCAAACTATAATTGGACAAAATTTGAAGGTGAGTTTTTAGTTTGGTATGGTTATATTTAGTTTAAATGTCAGTCACCCGGTTAAATTCGGGCATTCACGTAACGTTAGGCCTAGGCATGTACCCAATGCTGTCAGATATATTGTTTTAAACTTTTTAAGCATTCCTGGACATTTAATAACTTTAAAATGATTTACATACAGTAGGGTCTTGACTTTAACCATGAACTTCGCTTACTATTAGGCATTGCAAGCGATACGAGATTGGCTGAAGTCACTGCCGCCATTACGGAATTTTCCGTCAGAACGGAGAGCGGGAAACCAACCACAAGCATCACCACAGCCATGGCTTTGGCGTCTTTATCATCAGAGGAACTTCTGTCAAAATTAACAGAGGCTGGGCTTGAATTATCAGAGGAAGAGAAGAGGAAATTCAAAGGTGAGTTTTATATTTTATGTTAGTTTGCTGTACGTTTTAAGTACTGCAGCACATAAGGTTGATTGAATAGTTTTACATGAATGCAGTGCTGGTTTAAAGTACGCTGCCTTCAGGTGCTATCGGAATTCAGTTAAAGAGTACATAACACATCATTAAAATTACATTTCAGCAAAGACAAACAAACGGAATGAAATATTTTTATCTGCATTTTAGCTATTCCAGGAAATGGGCCGAATGCATGACGTATCTGATTTAAGCCAGCGCTTCCAGGTTTCCTTCAGCAAAATTGTGCCCAGTGTGTTGAGGTTGGCTAAGGGGAAATCTGCTATAGAAGCACAGTACATGGATGCCAGAGGAGAAGCTGTACCAGAGAATCTCTGTGGTATGCATGATTGCTGTCTAGGCTTTGCTTGTTTTAAAAAAATATATTTTAGTACTGTTCATCTTTATACCTATTAAATGTATTTTTAGATATGGATTTCCCAGCTGCTCTGGTTTTACTTCCTGTGATATTCAGGGAGAAAGTGGACAATTATGTCACAATTGGAGTCGGACATGTATTGCCTTGTTTCCTATACATTCACAAAAACTTTACTCTAGCCCCTTTCACACTGTAAAATCAGTAAATTTATGAAAGATTGCCAGAATGACTTAATGGGTAAGTATGTGCAATAATGTGCTGTTCACACATGCGACAGCGTTCCATCTCTTTACTGGTACACTGAAAAAAATCATTCTTTAAACAAACTTAATTAAATTATGGACAGTGGTTCCACACAACAGAAATATGTTATCTCTACTCAAATACTTAATGTATGATGAACTAAACTGAACTGAGTAAACTTAAACAACCATGTCCAAATAACTTGAATCAAATAAGTTCATCCTACTAAAAGTATTTGAGTAGAGATAACATGTTTCCATTATGTGGAACCACTGTCCATAATTGAATTAAGTTAGTTTAAGGTAAGATATTAGCTGTTATTTTTAACACACTAAATAAGCTAAATAAAGCTCTTATTGTTCGGAGTTAGCCAGAAGTTGGTTTTGTTAATCTTTCGTCTTAGCCCAAGTACTTGCTTTTTTATTAAAGCAATTTTAAATCTGGTTAGCAGGTCCTCAACCCAAGCACATGCTCTACACTTTACCACAATGGTAACCCCCCAAAAACATTAACATACCAGAAACTCTTTTAAATACAAACATAAAAGAGTATAAAACATGAACAAATATCCCTGTTTCATCATTTTGATAAAAGGTCAAAATAAAACAACATTTTATTGCAACTTTTACTCTCCCTATTCAGCCCCGTGCAAAGCATGATGGGAAGTGGAAATCCTGTTCCTAGTTAATAACGCTACTTTAATACAACTAAATTAATGTATGTTGAGTTAACTTGATTTATTTTAGTAAATTGAACAAGCATCAAATATGATTTTGATCTATTTGATTGAAACATGTTAATTTAAAATGTAAACATTTAGTTAAGCCAAAGCATTACTGTTTTTAGTCCGTTTAACACAATGCAATTGTGTTTGAACATAAAACCTAATACAATGGTGTTAAAACAAAATTAATTGTTTAAATAAAGTGAACAGTATCTTAAAATCATTTTTTGAGCGTAAGACGGCATTCACACATTCTTACTAAAATACCAGTAAACTCAGTGATGTGAATTATCAGTTATTATTATTATTATTATGAGTTTCTGGCTTTTCTATAGTCATTTGGGACATACATTTTTTTACTTTTCTAAAACTGATTTTCTTCTTTTTGTTCAGGATGAACCAGCTACACCATATCCCACTGTACAGATTTTGGGAACGTCCGACTGGAAACAGGTCTTCAGTGAGAAGAGAATCTTCAGCACTGTGAAAATGGAGGGATCTGAAATTTGCCAAGCAGTTGGGGTCGAGGATGGAGTTCTTTCTGCTTTTTGTGAATATTTTGTCTTCGACTTTGCATACCCCTCGCACAACAGGAATACCCTGCTGTTTCTCCAGAGGCATGTGTTGAAGGTAACGACACTTGGTGACAAGCCATTGCCAACTGTTGTTGTCCGGATTATTAATCTTTTATCCTAGACTCAGAGGATGCCACGGCCCTATGCTTGTCCAAAGTGTTCACGTTGACATTTTACTGCAGTACAACTAATTAAACATATAAGAACATATAAGAATGTTTCAAGCACCTGTAAAAACTTCATGAACATCACTGCTTCTTTAAGCAAAAAACACCAATTCAAACGGTGTTGGTAGTTTACATCCAGAAGCATGCTGGGTGATTATGAAAAAGTTACTGGAACAAGTGTGAGCACACCATTCACATCTTTACCCAAAGAGCTTCAAAATACACCGAAAAGCCACAAAAAATGTCAAGCCATAGATTTTGCAGATAAAACAATTTATCGTGTGAAAGAGGCTTGTCTAAACAATGTAAAATATGCAACCAAAGATGTTATGCATACAGAAGAAGTTCCAATATTCAAGTATGTTTTCAACATAGACACATTGTTGATACTGTGTGGAAAACTGTTGCTTCCACATTGGTTTGATTCTCATTTTCATGCATTTCATGTTTCATATGACAAGGACTGGTTTTGTATGATGCCACGAGATGAACTGGACTACCAGGCACTTGACCTTTTATATGGTTGATGATGTTTTGTATGTAGGAGCCAGATATGTGTAGTCACTTAACAGGTTTTTGTAGAATTGTTACAATGGTTTTTGGATGTTTTTGCGTTATACATCGCATTCGTTTGTATTAGGAATAATTTATGCTTTAAAATGTTAATGTTAAAATTGTAATGTTAATGGTATAGTTCAGGCAAAAATGACAATTCTGTCATCATTAACTCAAGTTGATCCAAACCTGTATACATTTCTTTGTTCTGCTGTACCCAAAGGAAGGTATTTGAAAGAATGTCAGTAAGCAAACAGATCTTTTTTTAGTTTAGTTGTTTAATGTGTGTTATTCAAATGATAAATGACCTGTAATAGTGCTTAAAGGAACACTTTTGCCATAGTTAAGGTACAAAAGTGCTTGTCACTGGGGAGGTACCTTCAAGGCCAATATCTGTACCTTTGTCCTTAAAGGTACAAACTGGAAAGGTACAAATTTGTTTCTCTATATTAAGGTACAAATGTGTACCATTAAAAGGTACTGCCCAGGTGACAATGGTTTGTACCTTCTTTGGTACAAAATTGTACCTTTTTTCCGAGAGTGTAATAAATGTATTGGCCAACTGTTAAGTAACTCTTGCCAAACCAATTCTTTCTTGAATTTTGCACTTGGTGAGTGTTCATTTCTCCCCCTGCCTTTGTTTAAATTTAGTCACAGTGAGCTTTTTGTAACTTTTGACAAGGATGGGCGGTTTTAGGAGGGCAGGTGGCGTGCGGAACCACTGAGTCAAAATGTGACCTGCTGGTCCATTGTTCTCCACAAAGGTTCTCTGTGTGGACGAGTGGTTCCACGTCACACCTGCATGACCAGGTGAAAGACACGGGAGCACAGGTCAGTGAATGCTAGCAGTAACTAAGGATAAAAGCCTTACTGTTCTCACTCGGCACTGTCACTGACACTCATTATTAACATTCCCTGTGTAGCACTGACCAGAACGGATCCCATTCCTCGGACGTGTGCTTTAACTGTCTTATATAGGCCTGCTGTTGTTATGTAACAGAATTTGTTCTAGTTTTCTTTATTCTACCACTCTTAGTGTGATTTTGCTTCTCCTCCCCGCTCTGTGTTCACCCTCACTTCTGCAGCACGTCACAGTCTATGTGAAGTGACAGCTCTCATCCTCAGGCATGCTGAGGGAACAGACCTCCTAAACCATTAGAACATATGCTTTCCACTCTCTCCCTCGCTCTGCTCTCTTCACACACCTTTAACCAAAAAGCATTTGCTCTATTTTCTTTTAACTGCTGCAGGCACCGTGCATGTCGGTTCACCAACAATAGCTCAACGGTGCACTCTTTGCTGAATTAGACCAGTAGACCTGTCTGATCTGTGCAGTATCCCAGCCTAAAGCCAGCTACTGAACAGCAGACAGCTGTTAATATAGAGCAACAAATAAACACTGTGGAATATAATACAAGGTGCTGGAGCAAATTAAAAGTATTTTGATAAATTATTACAAATACTGTCTATCATAACTGTATTCAAATCTGGCACACAGCTCTGTAATCTACATAGCACATACTCATACTGTTGACATTTTTTTCACATACATTTTAAAGCCTTTCTTTTCTTTTTTTTTAAGCAAATGTTCAACAAACACCACTCTATATTTTGGTAGAATGAATTGAAGAATGGAATTGCTTCATTGTTTCATGGATTGGCTCAGATCAGTTTGGCTCTCTTCTGCAGCCTGCCACATGTCTGTCCATTCAAACAGCGTTTCCCAACTGTCGTGCTGTTGTTGCCTGATGCTTTGGCTAATGACACAGGTTGAGCTTAGTTGCCACCTTCATATGATAGTCAATGGGTCAGTTGCCATAGAGTTTAAACTAGGCCACATTGAGGTTTAACCTAACAAACAATTGACAAAAACCAGAGACCCAAAGCCAGACTATAAAACTAAAGCTGGAATGAGAATAAGGTGATACTGAGATTTGGTTTAATAAACCTGAAAAGGTAACGCCTGAGCACTACATAATTCACTGTAATGCTACACAGCCAGGGGCGCAAAAAAACAGTATATGCACTGTCTACACATAATTTCTTACCAAGCTAGCTAGACAGAGAACTTATTTATGTCTAACAGGTTCTTTGATTTGTATGAAATCCTGGTTTCCAAGATGTCAAACATGATTTTTTGAACACTAGCACAAAAAATGTCCTTTTAAAACTAGGTCTGACATGTTAAAAGCATTAATTTCAACACTTTAACACGCTTTTAAATAAAAAAAAAACAAGACCTCAAAAATCTCATTACCATAACAGTACAAAAATGTCAATTCCATAGCATGTTTTGCTAAAAAAAAGCCATGATGCCTTAGCAAGCTTTTTGTCATATACATAAATAAACATCAATGAAGTATATTTTTATGAAACATTTTAAATACATGTTTTTTTATATGTGGAAAACGTCTTGGTTACGTACGTAACCTCAGTTCCCCTTCAGTCGGTTTCTCGACGTTGTGTTGAGAGACAGACTGGGGTTTGATCTTGAGAACCTATCATCTCCGAGAGGAATTTTAAAACGCCAATGGGCTTGGTGAATGGCACATGCACGCCAGTCCCTGCCCCTTGCATACGGGTATAAAAGGGAGATGGCGGCGGCCATTCACTCATCCTTTGTTCTTCGGAACCTGCATGACACATATGTCAAGCGCTTATCTCTTCGAGATCCTAAGACTCTTCCAGACTGCTGGACTTACGACGCAGAGCAGCGGACTTCTCCTTCCCGACAGCGGACTTCCCCTGGGTGTCTCGGCAGCGAGCTACAGACCTAAAAGAGCAAATTTCTCACAGTTGCGAGCATGTCTCGCAGCTGTGTCCTTGGGTGTGACAGACTCATCCCTGAGTCAGATGGGCACGACACCTGCGTCACATGCTTGGGGCTCAAGCATGCTGAGGCAGGATTTGTCGATCCGGCATGTTCTGTGTGCGAGAACATGGCGATCAAGGTGTTGCGGTCATGGCTGGCTACGTTCTTTGTGAGCTCTTTGACTGCCGCTTCGGCAAGGTCGACCGCTTCGGCGAGCAGCGGGGGTGATTTGGGGGTACCTATGGATGTCGCTCTATCAGCTTCAGCTTCGCCGGCCACCCATACCCCAGTATGCTCACCTGGCTCATCCCCGATGGGCGGCGGTGGACCGTCCCATAGCAGGCAGACTCAACAGAGGGATGAAGACGAACTCTCTGTCATAGCATCGGACAGCTAGCTCCTGGCATCAGATGCGGAAGACCTCTCGGAGCTCCCGCCCCCGGGCGGTCGAGCTCAAGATGAGGTCGACGCTGAGATGTCAGCCATGCTTGCCCGGGCAGCTGAGAGCATCGGGTTGCAGTGCGTAACACCGCCCTCCCCGAAGTGCTCGTGGCTGGATTCATGGTTTCTGTGGACGGAGCATGGTCAAAAGCCACGCCCCGCCCCAGTGCCATTTTTCCCTGAAGTGCATGAGGAGCTCACTAAGTCCTGGAATGCACCATTCTCAGCGCATTCCCGGCTAGCAGGCTCAAGTGCTGTTGCTTCCCTGGATGGTGGGGCGGCCAAAGGCTATGTCGACATCCCCCAGGTGGAGCGTGCAGTCGCGGTGCATCTGTGCCCGCAGACAGCTGCCACCTGGAGGGGTCGACCTAGACTTCCTTCCGAAGCTTGTAAGCTTTTTTCGACACTAGTGTTGAAGGCTTACAATGCTGCGGGACAGGCCGCTTCTGCCCTCCACGCTATCGCGGTCCTTCAGGTCTTTCAGGCAAAAACCCTGAAAGACCTGGATTATGGGAAGGCCGACCCAACTCGCATGAGCGAGTTACGCACGGCCACTGACCTGTGGCTCAATCTTGCGCAGATGGCCGAAACCCAGAAGGCCCGCCTGGGCTGTTCGGTGACACCGTGGAGGATGTGTCACAACAATTATCCACGGTGCAGAAGCAGGCTGAGCCTCCAGTACCGTGGCCCTCCCAGACAATGGCACGCCAGAGATGCAGACCCTCGCAGAGGAAGGCATTTGCCCTGATGGGAAAACCCAGGGAGTTCAACATCGGGCCCGATCCCGGCCATTCCATCGCCCATGGCAATCTAACGATGAAGATGGCACTCTTGCAGGCGCTCGCTTTTATCAAGAGGGTGGGGGACCTCCAGGCATTCTCCGTGGCCCATGGGTGCCTAGAATTCGGGCCCGGTAGTTCTCACGTTATCCTGAGACCCTGGCCAGGTTACGTGCCCAAGGTTCCCACCTCTCCCTTTCGGAACTAGGTGGTGAACCTGCAGGCGCTCCCCTCTGGGGAGGAAGACCCAACCTCCAATGTGTTGTGTCCAGTACGCGCACTGCGCCTCTACTTGGACCGCACGCAGAGCCTTAGAAGTTCTGAGCAGCTCTTTGTCTGTTTTGGGGGACAGCACAAGGGGAGGGCTGTCTCCAAATAGAGATTGGTGCACTGGATTGTGGATGCCATTGCTTTGGCATTCCAGTCCCAAGATCGCCCGTGCCCGTTTGCAGTGAGAGCCCACTCCACCCTGGTATGGCCTCCTCGTGGGCACTGGCTCAGGGCGCCTCTCTGGCAGACATAAGGTTGGGCCACACCCAGTACCTTCGTGAGGTTTTACAACCTCCTTGTGGAACCAGTCGGCAACTGGGTTGGGCGTCTCGCTATTGAGATGAACGCCACCTTCTGTGATGGCCGTCGGTACGAGCCTCTCAGGTATGCTACTAAGTACTGATCCCACTGGAAGATTACGTCTCTCGGTAACGCTCACTTGTGACTCGCTAGTCCAGTCAGTGTCGCTCCGCTGGAGGTCGTGATACAGTTCAGCACCGTGGCGTGTAAAGATAGGTCCCCAGTCTGTCTCTCAACACAACGTTGATGCCATGCCAAAACGCTTCGCCGACCCGCTGCAGCGACCGGGAGATGCCTCTCAGGTTCCGAAGCCCAAAAGATGAGTGAATGGCTGCCGCCATCTCCCTTTTATACCCGTATGCACGGGGCGGGGACTGGCGTGCGTGTGCCATTTGCGAAGCCCATTGGCTTTTTAAAATTCCTTTTGGAGATGATAGGTTCTCAAGATCAAACCCCAGTCTGTCTCTCAACACAACGTCTCGTTCCCTGACAAGGGTCAGACAGCGCAGCCTTGACTGGGCGCACTCGGTGGTGAGGCGCACTGTTATGGTAACTGAGTCCAGTTCCATACCGAGATAAGAGGAGCTTGCTCTTGTCCAAGTTGACCTGTAGGCCCAATCGATTGAGGTGCCTGAGCACAAGGTCCCTGTGCATCTACAACAGATCTCGCGAGTGAGCCAAGATAAGCCAGTCATCGAGATACTTGAGGATATGCACGCCCTGCTCCCTGAGGGGAGCGAGAGCAGCCTCCGCGACCTTGGTAAAGGCACGGGGAGACAGGGCGAGACCGAAGGGCAGGACCTTGTACTGGTATGCTCGACCCTCGATGGCAAACCGAAGAAATGGTCTGTGCCTGAGAATCGAGACATGAAAGATATACGTCAGGATGCGCTTCTGCGTCAACATTCTGAACTGGAGCCTGTGAAGGGTCTTGTTCATAGTGCGCAGATCCAGGATGGAGCGCAGCCCCCCACCTTTCTTGGGGGCGATGAAGTAGGGGCTTTAAAACCCCGAAGACATCTCGGCTAGAGGGACGGGCTCGACCGCCCCCTTCGCCAGAAGGATGGCAACCTCCGCCTGAAGCACGGGAGCATTCTGGCCTCGCACCGAGGTGAACAGAATGCCCCGGAACTTGGGCGGGCGCCTGGCAAACTGGATTGCGTAGCCGAGATGGATCGTCCTCACTAGCCACTGCGACGGGTTGGGGAGCTGTAACCAGGCCCCCAGATACCGTGACAGGGGAACTAGTGGGGAGATCTGCAACATCGTCCCCATGGCGGGAGGAACATCGTCTCCGTGGGGGGAGGTTCTGTGCCTGGCAGCAAGGCTGTCTCGCCAGAGATGGAGCCCTGGGGAGATGAGCGGGTCTGCTGACTTACCTGCCTTAAGTCTTTGCTGCATGACGCACCGTCGAGTGGAGAGTGCTGAAGGCTGTGGGATTGGCATGGCGCAATGTCGGGTAGAGGCTGGTGCATGCTGGAAACGCCCAGGCAGGAACGAAGCTCTCTTGGTGAGAAAGTGGGCGCCAGGCCCTGAAAAGGGCCCGGATTGAAGTGGGACGAGGCAGGGATCGTCCAAGTGCAGCTCGACTGCGGTGGTGTGGCTGGAGCTGAGCCCAATGTCCTGGTCCTCCCTGGGCTGTCCCCGTCAGGGCCGCTTCTTCTTGGTCGGTTGCTGACGGGGAGTCGATGCTTTCCTCCGTGAAGTCCTCTGTCCGCGGGGTCTACTGCCGCCCATCAGAGACAGGGTAGGGGCATGGACGGTCCACGGCACTTTCTGCAACGGATTAAAGTCCATGGGAGTCCCCATATCACCACCGCTGCGGACGGCTTGGCAGCAGGAGCGAAACGGGAAGCAGACGATGTTGTGGCTGGGTCCAAAAAGAACACAGCCAACCATGACAGCAATGCCTTGATCGGCATATGCTCGCAGTGCGGGCACGCCGTATCCACGAATGCTACCTCAGCATGTTGGAGACCCAGAAATGTGATGCAGCTATCGTGCCTGTCAGGCTCAAGGATGAGCCAGCCATTTCCAAGATTATAGCGGTGAGACATGCCTGGCGGCAAGTGCACGCTGTGAGAAATTTGCTCTTTTAGGGAAATTTGCTCTAGTAGACACCCTCGGGTCGCTACCGAAATGACCTGTGGAAATCGCACACACCAGGACGAATCCGCTGTTCTGCGTCGTAGAATCCAGTAGTTTTTCCAGAGATAATGCGCTCAGCATGTATGCTCAGCAGGTTCCGAAGAACAAAAGGTGAATGGTTGGGCATGCCATCTTCCTTTTTATACCCGTATGTACGGGGCGGAGACTGGCATGCCATGCCATTCGCCAAGTTCATTGGCCTTTTAAAAGTACAATCAGAGATGATAGGTTCTCAAGATTAAACCCCATACTGTCGGTTCGACACAACGTCGAGAGACCGACAGAAAGGGAACTACATGTTGTGGTAGTGATAATCAATATTGTTGCATACACAATATGACATGGAAATATTAAACTTTTAACAAGAGAAATAGAAAGAAATCTGTTAACCAGTAGCCGTTTGGAGAGTACTGATAGATGTGTTACTTCAAACTAAATCAAGCTTGATGTAAAGATCTGTATGTGTAAACAGTCTTTTAAAAATGTTACGGAGGATGAGAACATCAGTCATGGACACTTTTTCATTATTTCTTCATTTTTAATATACAGGAATATCCAGTTCTTTTTCAGAATATTTGAATTTTGCTCTGTTTAAATTACAACATGTTATTCACTTAGGCATAGCTGGATGTGTTACGGTGATGAGATTTTCAGCAAAAATTACAATAAAACACAAAAATGTATTGTTTATTTAGATTTTTTTGTGTCATTGAATTATATGTTTATATTTCAAATCATTACATGGTGTTTCAATGGTTTCATGAGAATGACCAGCCTCATACTTAACACAGTGACATTGCGAGTATGTAATTTATTCTTATGGAACTTTTACCTCTCATTAAGGAAGTAGCGGAACCACCGCCATGATTATAATCATGACATTGTTTGACCATACGTATGTATTGCTTTCATTACAATAAAAAAAGCTGTCACATTTTACCTGTCACATTCTACATTTTACTTACAGCATTTTATAGATTTTTAAAAAAAAACAAGCCGAGATCCTGTCATGCTAAAAGTTACTAGTATCTGAACAAGCACAATTAAAAAAAATGTTTTTTTTAAATGGACAGACATCTTTTCCTAATCTTTTCTTTAGTGTTTTCCAGCATTTTCTAATGAAGTGGCTTGGTCACGTACAACTGCAGTGTTTTGGTTCAGTGGTTCAGTTAAACAATCTTAAACTTTGGAATCCAGTTGAAGTGGAGGAGGATATATCACCATGTTGCAACATAAAGTGGTTACTACCTTGTTTCACCTCATAAATACTGTTATTCTCAAAGCATTTAGCCTTTTCAGAGATCCTTAGAATAAAGTAGGAATAAATAGTGTTGTATTTATGATCAAATTTGTTGTTATATACATTTATATTTTTAGAAATATCAAAGCAAAACTATTAACACCTTAAACGGAACAATCTTCCAAGCGTTTTCTTTCTCGGCCTCGCTCTCTGTGTTCCCTGTGGGGGTGTTGTTTATAAAGCATTATAATTTATAACTGTACAGAGTGGATTTAATTTCAGAACAGAGGCTCGCCAGCAGGGCGCCAGGCTGCAATCAGAGGAATCAGCACACAGTGAGCCTAACTGAATGGAAAGTATTATCATAGGCCACAAATGGACACTGTTTCTCCTCAAACAATTCCCCGGATGCTTCTCTTTCATTCATCATCTCTGTAACAACATCTAGCCTTGACCACCACTCTGTGTTCTTCTAATGTCATGCAAATGTGACTAGAATGTGAAGAGAGATGGCTGGTTGAAGGGTATGTTCGGAATGGCATATCTACCATAGTATTATGACATGTTATGTTTGCAGTATGTTTACCATGGTTGCATTACAGTATGTGAATTTTCTATGTTTGGATGATCTACATTTGCAAAATGTGCACTACTCAACACAATATGTGAGGCACTGTATCCCACAATGCAATGTGCCCAACTTGACCTTCTATTTGCAGTGTGAAAATTCAAATTTACAGTATAGCTTACAGTATTAGCCTACAGTATAAGGAGAACCTCTCAAAGAAAAATTAAGAGAATTCGTAAAATTAAAAATGGCAGCTTTAAGAAGAAGTTTTTCGAAAGAGTGTGTTTAGTAAATGCAACCAATCGCTGTATATTTTTCAAACTTTGCCGATATTTGGCTGCCAAATTAACTAATCTTTTACATTTTGTAAAGAACTTTGGCCCAACAATATCAACTATGGTTACGAACATATTTTTTCTGATTCGATTGGACTACCAAATGTAAGACATTATATTAAAAATGCAACATAGCAAGGTCATAGAGCATGTTTTGGTTGGAAAAGTTTAGTTACACATAAAGCAAATGCTTTACATGGCATTTCAAAACGGACTATCTTGCAAGACATAAACAAAACGGATCTGGAAGCACTGTTTTAATTCACATACAGCATGTATCTCAATCTTAAACATGTTCGCTTAACATCTCGATTCAGTTCTGTTGGTTGTATTTTGTTCTGATATTTGTGTACAGTAGTTAAAAAACTCAAACAGTAAGTGCTTCTGGAACAGTGATGTTTTCGTCCCGCAATATGGTTTTGGACTGCATAATATGCAACAATAAGCTAATGCACTTGATATACTAATATTCTTCAATCTCCAATTTTTTTTCGGTCACTTTAAATTACAGTAACAGATAAAGTTTATAATAGTCTGTCATTGATTTGTATTTAAACCTCTATGGTTATACTGTAGTCTAAATAAACTTGTATTCTAAGCAAGTTTGTAAAGTATACTTTCGGTTATTACATTGACAGGTTTGTCTCCATCTAGCACATTTTGGTGATATTGATGCCCTAGTAGCAGCAGTAAGACTTAAGGGCTTTGAATGATTAGATCACTGTTGCCATCTGTGTAGACAGCTGAGCGAAATGGAGTTTAACTGTGCATGATGTACCATCACAACAGTGATAGTGTGAACATGGGTGAATGGAGGTTGAACAAATCCATACAACTGAAACGACAGCCCTCACTGGGTTATCATGTTAATTTCTCTGTAATGAAATTTTAGTTGATTTGAAATCATTCGTTTTTTATATTGACAAGTTGCCCAGGCTTACTTTTAAACTAGGCAGGGGATATTTTTTATTCAGTGGGTTAATGGTGGATATCAGCTGTCATTTTTAAAGATGAAGAATTATTAAGACAATGTGTTTTTAAGATTACAGTCCAGTGATTTTGAGAAAGAAATTGTGTGTAATCCATAACAGCGATGTAAAATATGTTTTTTTATGTAAGGGAGTAACATATTTCGAGTTTTAATATTGGGGCTGGGATCACTGTGCCAGATTTAGGCTGATATTGATCATTGGCCTTTGGTCTGGTTTTGCTATGGATATCTGGCAACCCTTTAAGCCCCCAGCAGTGTTTTCTCCCAACACTCATGAGGGAGTTTGTGTCCATAAATCTTAATTTGCTCTGTCCCTGCCTGATTGGCCAGACCTGTTATTGTCACTGCTTAACAACACCATTGCCAAGGTTCAAGACGCCCCTTCGGCCCATCCTCACAACCCCAAAGCTGTGGCAATGATATTTAAACACTGAAGGCCATTAGTAAGACGTATGACTCAGGCTCCAGTTCTCTACCCCTTCAGGGGCGTATACAGTCTCCACCTCTGCGCTTGTTTTGCCCTGTGGCCTTATAAGAATGATGAAAGGAAAAGGTTAAAACAGTTTGTAAACCCTCTTTGGCAAATTTGCAACAAAACTTAAAACGTCAAGAGAACGAAACAAATTTTAAGAAACTAATGACAATCCTGTATACCTCACAAATCTTTATGGGTTAAAGCATGTGACGAAGTTCAAATATTTTTCCTTCATAACCACACTACATTTACATTTACAGTTAGTCATTTAGCAGACACTTTCATCTAAAGCGACTTACAAATGAGGTAAACAATGGAAGCAATTGGCACAACATAAGGACAACAAAAAGCATAAGCGCAGTAAAACTGGTCTCACAGAGCCTACCACAATATACAAAGCTAAAATGTTTTTTTTTTTTTTTAAGGATAGAAAGACTAGAAAAGAGATAGAAGTCAGAACTAATCGGTCAGGTGCTAACTGAAGAGATGTGTTTTCAGCCGATTCTTAAAGATGGCTACAGAATCTGCTGATCTTGTAGCAGCGGAAAGATCATTCCACAAATGTGGAACAGATCTAGAGAAGGTACGTGAGAGTGACTTTTTCCGTTTTTGGTATGGCACTACAAGACGTCGTTCGTTTGCAGAGCGTAGGGATCTGGCGGGTACATAAGTCTGTATTAGCGAGTGAAGATATGGGGGTGCCGAACCGGTGGTGGTCTTGTAGGCCAAGAGCAGATCTTTGAATTTGATGCGAGCGACTATAGGGAGCCAATGTAACTTAATGAAGACAGGAGTGACATGTGCTCTCTTTTGTTCAATGAAGACCACTCTTGCCGCTGCGTTCTGGATCATCTGTAGAGGTTTGGTTGTACAGGCTGGAAGTCCAGCAAGTAGCGCAGTGCAATAGCCCAGCACTAGAAAATTACGAAAAAGCTTTAGGCGCATGCCAAATCAACAATGGATTGGTTATAAAAGTAACACAAACCATATCAGAGAATTGTTATCTTAATGTGCACTGTTGAATACACTGCTGCTGAAAAAAATCATTTTAAAATTACAGCATAATCCTTTTTAGAAAATACTGTTATTAACTTGTAGGCTTTAGTTATCTGCTTAACTGAATCATAACAGCAAATGCCAGATACAAGCTGTATATCAAATTGTAATCAATCGCAAAAGCATGCCAAGTGATCAATAGATTATAGACATGCGTCTGGCATGTAGGAGGAACATCCAGCCTCTGCGACTGATCTAGATCAGTGATTGAGTGGCCAGTGGGGCCAAATGCTCCATTTAGAGTAAGTGTAGTCATCCATTATAGACCTGACCCAATGTTTTCCCAAAGTCTGTACGCCTGAAAGTCTTTGATGAAGACCTTATACTGACATTGAGATGGCCCCTGCTTAGATGAACAGCCAGCTGTGTGTCGAGGGTCATTTGAAAGTGATTGTGACCCCCTTGTGGACCCCAAAGTGCCACGCCGCCTCTTTTGCCGTAATTAATGCCGTGCGTTTCCACAGACTTTGATTAACAACTTTCTTCTCTCTGTTTTTGGGAAGGAGAAACCCGTAATGGTTGTAGGTTGGACAAGGAATACTTTATGGGCTGTGAAAAACATAGCTCGTGCCCACATCAAAAGTACGGATTTGAGAAAGCCGCTAATACGTGATTGATTTTCCCAAAACTTTTGATATCTATACATTTGATAGTTTTCACACTTCTTGTTTTGTTGCGGAGTTTTTCTAATCCCCTGTAAAACTGAAATGATGTTTTATCAGCATGTCTTGTTGAAAGCTACAAAGAACAGTTAAGTCAAACCAATATCTGTAAGCATGCTTAGTGTGTCTGAGAGTATAAAAAGTATTTTAAACCGAAATACGAAAAATCTTAGGCTCCACATCCCTAGTCCAAGAGATTTAGAAAGGAAAATCTTCATGCTGTGGCCCTTAATATTGAAGCCGATGTATTGGAATATAATCCAGTAATCTGTAGCCTAGAGAGGAAGAGGGAAAATCACTTCTGAAATGTACGTGCAACTAATGACCTTTTCCCATGGCCAGCTTTGGAAGGCGCAGTCCACAAACCATAATAGTGGAGCACTGGGAATATATTTAAGGATTTAAGTATGGTAACTGTACAGCTCAGGATATGAAAAGAAAAGGGATATTAAAAAATAATGTAGATAGGCTATGTGAAGAAAGAAATATTAATCAAAAAACACAAATCTGAATGCAAGTCTCTGTTAATGTTATTCTGAACAAATTTCCCCATTTTGACAACTGTCAATATTAATATTCAGAGCTTTTTTCAGTCAGTTGAAATAACCTGGAAAACACAAATTTACAGTATGAGACACAAAAGTGCCAATTCAGTTCACAATTGATGTAACATTTATAAAATTATGGAATGAATACAAACTAAATATAATTATAGAATACGTAAGAAACTTTGCTTGTATAGCATGTGTAATTGAAAGTTCATCAATGTCCAACAATAGATTTATAACCTTCGTGCCTAAAATGTGACCCTGCGTGACCAACATTGGATTCAATTAGTGCCGTTAATATCTTTATGGGAACAAGGACGGTGGGTTTGGTCAAGGGCTGCGCTGTGATTGGCCAGGCACACGCGATCCAGTCCACAGATCAAAAGAGACCACTTGATGAATGACTGGACAGAGAGTGGCAGAGGAGGGAGAGATTTGCTGTTCCCGGCTTTGAATCATTGATCAAGGTCGTTCTCAGTTCATTAATTTTGGCTGGAGAGGGCCTGCCCTCACTTTGTCATGAGACACACATGCACACACACTTCAACTGAGCAAACAATTTACGCCCAACTTGGTGAAACACTTTAAACTGTGGTATGCAGTTGTACGTTTTGTGCTTGGAAACTGTAACTTCATACGTAACAGTATGTTTAACCACTTATTGAAAATGAAACCTTTTAGGCACATTATTATTTTGTTATTGATCATTCTGCTCACTTATTATTGACAGATACGCACATATCTCTGTTCACTGGCCAACTGGTTTTGTTTATCCAGTAATAAAAATAGCAAAAATATAACATACAGTACATCAACAAATATTACTATTTCTATTGGGTCACATTATACATTTCTTCATTATTATTATGTTTTAATAATGTTGGACAATAATGTTAGGTTTTTCTATCACAGACGGAAACACTTATGTTAATCTTGTATATAAAATTAGGTGTGAATTCAAGAGGCAGAAGTTTGGTCCGCCGATCCAACTCCATGAGAAACATAAGCCTCCTTATCTTGACCGTCGACAATCCCTAATCTCCATTGTTGCTTTTGTTTGACAGCTGTAGTGTAGCATTAAATAATCAAAGAAAGTCTTTATTTTTGCAAAGTGACAGACTTGTATAATTACTGGGTCAGAGTTCTTCTCACACATGACTAAACGGCATCTGCACTAACTGGGAGTCAACTTTAATTTAGGAAGCCCCCCGCTCTCATGGTCCCTGGATTTAGAGCAGGAAAGAGACGACCCTGTGTTTCCATGGGTACATGTGCGTGTGTGTCTGGGATAAAAAAACGGTTACATGCATTGGCCGTGTAAGTGTGTGTGTGTGTATCTGTGCGTATGCTTTTCATGACCACTAAACACCCCCTACTGTGTCGCATGCTGCGCGGGGCAACTAGATCAGCTTCCAGTCTCTAATGCACATTAGTTGTTCCTTCGTGACTTGACATTTCACTCAGTGCACTCTCGGCCCCAGGCTACCGGCTCGCATAGTAGCGGGCTGTGTTTTTCATTTGATGCTCTGTGCATATACAGAACTCAAACAGGGGGTAAAAGGCAAGTTTAAGGGGCCGGCGGCAAACATCTTGTGTCTAGTTTTGGTTTTGGCAGAGGCGACCGGTGACGCAAGGGCCTTGTAGCTCATTACAGAAGGAGCCTGGTGCTTGTCTCTGTAATCTATAATCAAGGTAGGGCTGCCCGGTTGTGTGCCTGCACTGCGTGTTCAGGGTGACTCTGGCTCTGACTATAGCAAAACTGAGGTTCCCAGCCTTTCTCCAAACCTCGTATATGTGTTTTTAATAAGACTAGCCTGTGAAAGCCTCCATATCCTCTATCAAAGAGTCCTAAAGGGGGTCTGCGAGACAGACACTGGGAAAGAGTTCATAAAAGGCCAGATCAGTGCTGAATCTGCATGCTTGCTACACTTAAATGTCTTTGATGGTGGGGTAGAGTAACAATTTTCTTTTAAATGACAACATATTCAGGGACTTTTTCACTGAACTCAGTTACTGTATGTCTGGTGAATACAGACTTCTACACTGATAGATTAGCGCTCTGGTTCAAAGCCGTTCAACATTTGAAGGAATTATACACTATACATTATACAGGTCTATGAGATAGCCTTGCTATTATATTGAAACCTTGCACGTTGATCGTGCATGGCTCTCATGAATATGCTATTGCATGCATCAAACTTGGCCACGATATATCCACCAGAGAGAACTGAGTCAATTCAAGTGTAGTCAGTACATTGTGGGTTTAATATCGGATGACTGGGTCCCTTTTAGTCCCCTCACCATTGTTTCTCACCCCACACACTAATTACCACAGTCATGCCCCTTATAATATTATGCAAAATAGTTGTAGCAACATTCTGGTCCAACATTAATGTTTGGGATATGGGGTTACTGAAATATTACGATTTAGTTTTGCTGTAGATATTCTCTTTTGTTGTTCCTATTTTGATGCATTTCTTAAGAAAAACAACTGAAACATTATCTGATTAACAATGTTATCTAATGTAAATTTACAGATCAATTCAGGGGGGAGTTATGCAAATGAGGCTGCATCCTCATCAGGATTCCTTGAAATATGTCAGAGTAAATTAGTGATAAACACATCCCTAACCCCAGCTGTCAGCTTTGAGTGAGGCGTCTGCCAGACTGGGGTGTCATTAGGAAATAGACAGAGGCGGCCTTATAGACTATATAGATTATAGCCTCAGCACTATTTTGGATTAATTTTGCATATGTTTATGGAATGACACTGGGAGGGGTGCTGAAAGGAAGGCATAGTTCATCTTTAATCATATATTTTTACATTGACATTTAGTCATTTGGAAGACGCTTTTATCCAGTGCGACTTACAAAGGAGGTAAACAACACAATCGAATGTGTACACTATAGTACTATTTATTGTAAAACATTTAATAAAAAAAATTATGTTTTATTTATTTTGATGAAAACAGTTGTTCATTGTGTTTTCAAACTAACAAGACACAATACTTCTGCAGCATTGACGAATCTTAGGTAATGTTATTTTATTTAGTATTTATAGCTACTGAATGGAAATTGTGAACTGTGAATCATATATTGTGAAATGTTCTGTAATGTAAAATTTCAAAATAAAAAAATAATTGCAACCTTAATTTATGTTCTTTAAGACTACACACGGCTTAGCCAGACCCCTTTACTAAGATGCATTAGTGGCACTGTGCCCAGGTAAATCTTCATGAAAATCACACAACAGACCCGAGAGTGACAATGCATCAGAGGGATAAAGTAGGCTGTGTGTTGGACACATGATGTGTGAGCTTACCTCACCCCTAAGCCACTATGTGGCCAGAATCACTGCACTCCGCCTACAGATTACTGTCATGAGGATATTAAAAATATTAGCCAAGAATTCTTCATCTCCTGATGCAAAGGGACGTTCTACCACTGACTCACTGAGCTGGGATTTGGCTCTAGCCGTGGCTGTTGAAGCCAAGTCATTGCCACACACTGAAAGATCACACCGCCGTCTTTGCTATTTTCACAATTTAACATGCATTCTACTCATCTATTTTTTTTCTTTCAGAGAAATATTTACCTACAACATCACCATGTTCTCAAAGTACTGACTTCAGTGAAGCATGTTATTATTGCCATGAACCAGCTTTAATGGATAATTTCCGTTTGTCTATAACTATTCTTTTGTTATGTTACAGTTACAATGTAATTCAGGCATCGCAACTACTGTAGTACAGCAAATTACGTGATTTTACATATTTAAGGCTACAGTTTGACTTTTGTAAATCCACAAAATACATAAATCACACATGGCAAACACTTCTGCCTGTTTAAAAGAAACCGTGTACAGTTGTGAGAGAATAAACTGAGCTGTCTGGTAAACATTGTCCTCTGTGCTTCCTGCAGATTTACCCTCCTCCAGCATATTCCTAATTATAACCACATCTGTACAAACCTCTGAAATAATATCAGAGCAGTCAACAGCACAAACATGCTGTCTTTTAGTTGCGCAAGAAGTAATCCGTGGTCAGAGTGGGGCAGGTGGGCAGCCTTAGATGTGGGTTTTGATGTCTGTTTGAGCATTTATGTAACTCATTTGGGTTAAACTCAGTCTAACCGAACACACCTGTATGGACTCTTTAGAACTTTGCATGTTTGTAACTCAAATTTCATTTGTTCATTTTATTTCACTCCTGCACGTCTGTGAAGTATTGTTGTTCCAATTCTAGATCTTAGCTCAAGTATTTAAATGCATTACGGTGGAGTTTGAGGCATGACACTATTTTCAAGCTGGTTTCTGGTTCATGTAATAGATGAGTAAGATTGTGGTCCTTTATATTACAATAAGAAATGATCAATAGAATAAGTCTGTTTGTCTGGCCACTGAATCACCTGACGTGCTGAATAATAGATATACACTACTGATAAAAAATGCAACAACCTAAACCACTGCATGAAGTTCACTGCATTCCTCTAACCCTCTATTCACGAATGTGATGAATGCTGGATTCGTTTTTCATTCGTTCGCAGTATTGACTGTCAGTACAATGTTTTGTGGTATATGGCTCATGGGTCACTAGTGTTGTAGTCAAAGTAGTTTTGTGTCTAAAAATAATTTGACAGCCACGCCAACTCATGTCCCCTTGTGTTAGCTATGAAATTATCTACCATATTTTGGGAGAGACATCTCAAAGACATGTCAAGATACGTTATTGAGTTTTTGTCTGTTTCCTGAAGAAAAACCCCGTGGGAAAGGTTTGGTCTGCTAAAAGTTAACACTGTCAACTTCTATGTGTTCACTAGGACAAACATTACCTTAAAGCATGAACTGAAAGACATAAATGTCCAGTTTTCAGGTGTTTAAAATGTTTGCAGTCATTTATTAAGACGTCTTAGTGTAAATAAACACTAGGTCTATTATATACAGCATCAGGACTGTAACATTTAACTCAACGGTGGCTTTGCTAACATTGTAAGCTTTCTGAAACATAACACAACAATAATAACGGGCATAGCTTTGCCATCGAAGCCCTTATGGAGATTGATGACGTTCAGAGAGCTGGCAGGGTGCAGAAGGCTTTGCTTAGATATAATGGCGAGGTCTGGTAGCAGTCAAGACCCATTTGGGCTAAATTGGGAGGCTGTGCGTGTGCCATATCACAGCTTTAACACGTAGAGCTGTCAAGGAGAGTGGCGTAACGCGGGACAGGGTCAACTTCTTTCACCCTCCTCACCAAAAAGCTGAAATGGAAACCAGATCTGTGTGTACATACGAGTGTGTGTTTTGTCAGTGAGGAAGGCTATTGGGGTCAGCAGCTGTTAGAGGACCATCCCCTCCACCCTTTCACTAAACACCCCCACCTCCGTTTCCAAAAACAGCTATTTCACTATAGTCTATCGATTGTCCCGCTGCAGGTGGGTGGGGATGGGTGCCGGCCCTCAGGCTTACCAGATTTTCTCCAGGTGGTGATGTTTAGCTTCAATGCTAAAGGCACAACTCTCACTTCCGTTTCCTATTTGGCAGGATGACTGGGAGAGGGTCGGAGTGCTCCGGTTATTAAATGAGGAGGAAATATGACAGACGAAGTGGACATTCTTGCAGGGCTGCCCCAAGGAAAGAGAAAAGTTCAATTTCTTTAACATCTTATTTCTTTCTCCCAAAAGAGCAACGAGAAAAATAAGACTTTTGAATATGTGTCATACCCCAGTGTCTCACAATCTCTTTGAAAATGTATTTTCAAAATTAATTTTGTGTGTCCATGACCTATAAATTAGAAACATCTTAGAAATACAACTGGCCTTTTGGACACCCATTTTAATGCAATAGATCATTCTCTTTAGCATTAAACTTGAAATATGAAAGCTAATAATGCATGATATCAATGCACTTTAAGATGAAATACTTCCACCATATGTTTGATAGAGTACACGCATACATTAGTTCAGAATTCTGTTACCCATAGCTAGATTTTAGGGGATTTGATATGGGAGATTCTGGCAAAGATGTATCATGGGAAGTCAGAACTGCGATGCTGAACTTGATTCAAGACTACTGTGAGTACGCCAATATAGCCCTTATGGCTTGGTACTTACAAAGGCCTCGGTCTGTGTGCTAATAGTGATGTATTAGGCATCTCTTAAACTCTCCTTGCTCATGTTACTGAGTTTTTCATACTTTACCCCAGCGGTTAGAAAGAGTGACAGTCTGAACTTCACTTTTCTCAACGAAGTGTCAGTTTTTGGTTTCATTTCATGACAGACACTGGCCTAAATTTTGTTATACTGCGCAGGGAATTGAAGTTTCCACCCTGAAATGCCGGCAAATCAAGTTTGAAATATGCTCCATTAAATTCCGCTCAGTTTGAAATGACTGTATGTTTGCTCATGCCAGGCATAGTTAAGCCTGTGTATTATGCGATTGTGTTTAATATGTGAAACATAGATGTAAACACAAGTTAAGTCTGTGGCACTAGGGTAAATCTGATAAAAGTGGAGAGTTTCCTGTATAATGCTTCATTGTGGAACTCTTGGCTTGGAATCCACATCTGTGCAATTATAAAGTATATGGCCACAAGCTTCTACATGTGTAGATTTGAGTAGAAACTCTCAACTTTGACAGTCAATTCCTACTGAAAGTAACTTTTAGAGCATTCATTTTGTCTGTTGTTGGATTTCATGTTATGTAATTGGCTTAATCAAGGCAGGAAAAGGAACAAATGAGGTAATATGACACTGCCTCAGCAGCAGCCCTCAGGCCTTGCCCTCACCTTTGTAGCCCAGGGTCATGACCTCATATTGGAGGAGAGGGAGCCAGCATTCCCTTGCTTGACGCTGATGCTCAATGGTACCAATAGTCAAATGTCAGGTGTGTAAGTGAAAGACATGAATAAGCCTCACTAAAGTGAAACATAGTTAAGCAATGCTGGTCTTCTATGCAATTCAATTTTATGGAGTAGTTTAATCATGCAATTGCAAAGTTGTAAAAAATATCATTGGAGAATCTGAGCTGTTTTAAAAACAGGTCAATATTAAGGGGCTGAAATGTCAGACACAATGTGCTCTAGTTTGTACATTTTGTTGCGCTTTACTGACTTTTGATATTACAGTGTAATCTAATAAATTCGTTTTTTTGTGATCAAATGGATAATGAGACCATTTTATTCATATGATATAATATAATATCATTATTTTTTATAAAGAACGATAAGGCCTCAGGATACCCTCAACAGCAGTGTTTGCTTTTTGCGCATGGACCATGTTAAACAAGAGCAGGAAAAGAAAATCTTTAGCGTCTCAGTTTGACATCTGCCTTAAAGCAATGACACGCTTGACTTTACAACCAGCGGGAGTCTAAATTAGTTCATCATATTTTTGCTTGCATGTCATGTGGCTATTTAATCACAACTTTGTATAATTAATTTATACGCATTAAAACTCTCCTCAAACTTAAGTAGGGCCTACTGATGTCTGTCAAATGTTTTAAATATTTGAATTCCATTCATTTGCCCTGTTACTATCGTTGTAGTGAACCTCATCATTCCAAATAGTCTTTTATTGAAGTCAGACCATATGAGACATGACCAAGACAGTCTAAAACACATGTGCTGGTGTCTTCAATAGGAAGTAGATACTATAGGCCATGAAATTCTGAAGTAATGTACATTTTTTTATGTGTGTTGAATGTAAGTGGTCTTTGCTTGTGCAAATGTCAATAACAGTAGTATTGACTTTTGCACAAGCAAAGACCACTTACATTCAAGCAAGTGAACATTAACCAGTGTATCCTAGGGCGTTGCTCCATAATATTGTGGCCCTCTGTTAATGGTCATGGGAATGTTTTATTACCCATTAGACATAAATTGTAAATTTGATTTCTTAGAAAAGTAAACACACACCTTTCCTTAACAAGTCCCAATTTGAGGTACACCGTAAAAAAATGTTGGTTCCTTAAATTTTGCAGTGCATTCAGACTGACTTAACATAAAACAATCAAAATGTTTTCTCGTGTTGTCCACTATTTGTTGTTGTCATACCTCTCTTCTTAAATACGTATTTCCTCAGTAATTAGCAGCAGGACTGATGGAAAGTGCTGCTCTAAATGCCACGCGAATGAACTCCAGGCTCCAGACAGTGGGGCTGAGAGATTACTGCTCTTAGATTTGGACCGCCGTGCACTCAGTCAGCCCTGAGGAGCAGGAGTTTGCCCTGGAGCCAAACCTCTGTGTGTTTATTGCCTCTCCGGAACCATCCTCCCACTTTCTGCCTTTTATTTCCTCTCTCTCTTTCCCTAAACAACACGCTGTTGTTTATTTGTGCACAGTCAACCTGACCAGAACCAGTGGAACTGAAGGAGCCAGCCGCAGCACCAGCATCTCCACAAATAAAGACAGACAGCTCGTAAGAGTGTAAACGCCACACTGGATATATTAAACTGATAGAGAGTGATGGGAGCTCTTAATCCAAATATTTGACTCCTAAGTGCATTGTGGAGAGCTTTGAGGTCTGCCAGGAAAGCACTTTAAAAGGTTCTCGCTCGTTTTGCTCGTCTGGCTCAGGCATGAATAAGACTGATATTGAGGACAGCGTGCAGTAGAGATAGCATATGCCTCGCTCAGGAGTTTTATTGGCTATTTGTAATGGGTTTATGGTGCTATATTAGTGCTCTGCTATTCCAAATATTTCAGTGAAATTCAAGAGCCTGACGTTCATGGAGTTATTCACACGACTGTCTTTGAGTGCGATGGACTTGGAGATGAGCAGGGAAAGCATTTTGTTGCTGCATACGTTGAGTTACCTGTCTTACATTGGTTGGACAAACATGATATGTCATTGGATAAGGAATTGTTGTTGTCGTATCAGTGCGTCAAAATGAAAGATAATAGTGTTTTTTTTGTCCAAATACATATCTAAAACAAGAACTGCAAGCAGTACCACCGGTGCCAAGCCCACACTTTTTTTTAATTGTTTATACAGCACATATAAACACAACAAAAGTTGACCACAGTGCTTTACACACTTTGCCCCGCTTTACCCAGTGTACCCACCGCACCCAGCCCACACTTCCGCCAGTGTACCCACAGCATGCCCACACTTCCGCCAGTGTACCCACAGCATGCCCACCGAACTGCTGACTCCACGCCGGTGATCCCACAACTGGGCTGCTGACCCAAGCTGATAGAGGTAAGTAGCTACTGTATATGTAACAATAACCAAAGTTGCAGCTATGAGAGCGTACAGCCACAAGAACAATATGTACGTGAATAACAGATATGGTTAAAGAACAGACGAGAATGTAATCACAATGTACACTTTATATATACAAGCACCACGTGTGTCTCTTGGGATTCGAACCCGAGACCTTGCTGTCCCGAGGCGTGTGTTTTATTTGATGAGACACTCAGTTGACATGATGCACTCTGCCTGTCATCCCTGATGCGACTGAAATGAGACAGTAGAGCAAAAGTAACAGAAATACAGTGTACAGGAGGAACAGATGTCAGAAGTGACAATGAAAGAAAGAATGTCATTTTGTACTTACCTTATTTCTGTTTGTATATGTTTACATGTATTATAAACCACTTTAAGTTGCACTATATGCATCGCACTTTATTTTATTTTATTTTATTTCATTACTAGAATGACATTACATTTCATTTGTTTACATACTTGCACTATTTGTGCACATACTTGCAAATTGAAATGTGTAAATGCGCAACACGAGGTTCGAACCAGCGACCTCTTGCACCCAAGACTTGCAATTTATCAGATGTGCCACTTGCAATTAAAGCATAATATCTCATAAACACTAGGTGGCGCTGTCTTGAAAATTAAAGGGTACGTTTGGGACTGTAATTTGGTGACACGTGTCAAATTTGGTGCCGATATATCATACGGTTCAAAAGATATCACGATTGATGACAAATTTCAATATGGCGAACAGGCCAATCATCCAATCGTGACAGAATCGTAATCGTACGATCCGACATGACACGAGGAATCCGTAGACACTGAGATCTCGGTTTTCTGACAAACATTTCAAAAGTTACCAGCAAAAATAGCAATTTCCCCATTTTGGCAAGGACCCCCAGTCCAAGTTGCCGATGAAGCGTACCAAGTTTCGTACCGATAGATCGATAAATGTTTGAGTCAACTTTGAAAAGTTTGCGGCATCGTAACTTTTGAGCAACAGCGAAAATCTCAATTCTGGGGCATCACGTCTATGCGACTCAGTCCAAAAATCATCTCAGCCGATTTTCGTGACAGTCGGTCAAATATTTTTCGAGATGGCCACTACTGTAATGGGCGGAGTCTTAGTGTAACGCATGGAATGCGATGAGCGTGACGAGTGCATGACGTGTGCCGAGTAGAACTTTTGTACATCAATGGGTTCAAAAGCTGTTTGAAAAGTGCATTTTTGAACTGCTGGGTGCGCTATAGAGTAAATGCTAGAGACCCCATACTTAATCACATGACTAATGAGTACCACCTCTACGAGTGTGCCAATTTTCACAATTTTCCTACTTACGGTTCATAGGGCTACCATAGACTACCATTGGTTAAGAATAATAATACTAACAGAAGCAATAGAGGCCATAGCCCCTTCGGGGCTTGGCCCCTAATTACCTATTTTCTAAACATTCAATACATTCAAAATAAACTATAATTTAAATAAGTTGGCAAAGTAGTATAAAAAAACAACTTCCAAGTAATGGAATTTTACACAATTCAATTTCCCAAGGAAATATTTTGTAAATAACTTTTAAGGATGCTAAAATATATAATACTTCATTCTTGCAATTTCCCATGCTACCTCCCCACAAACCAAAACTAATGGTTGAAAAAATCATGAATTATGGTCAGCTAATATTTCCTTCCGTGTCTGTATTTGTCTTTGTTAGAGAAATTCTTCTTTTGCGTTTTCAATACTTGACATGCCTTTGTTCTTTTTATATTAGGGATATAATATTAGTTCACTAAAGCAATGCTTGCACAACAACATGTCAAGTATTTGTATTTAAATCACTTTTAAACAGATAAGCTTTTCTAAGCATAAAGGATTTGTTTCAAGTTAAGTAGATAAAAACAAATAGACCAAATATGTGACTGTAATAATGTTTTCTCTCAGGACTATTTGAGAAAAATACTACAGATCTTGTCTTGGTAATATTTGTTGGCTCAACAGACAGAATAATGAAGATCTGTAGTGCATTAGTTTCTTAATCCGCTCTGGTTGTGCCAAGTTGTGATAACTTTGAGTTCTAATGTTCTTATCAGCCCATCTTAATAAATGCTTTTTATTTTTGTTGTATTTTCCTATAGTATCTTACTGATAATGTAAAAGAAAATAACAGTATCAGTTTCAATTAATTAAATTGTTACAGTTGGATTGTTACAGTTTCAAACAATCCAATACAGATTTTCAGTTAGGTTTCATCAATGTACACAGCACAGACAAAAACTTGCAACAATACCATGTATTTCAATACCATATAATGTCTTTATTTTATTAATTTATACTACTACTATTATTTATTTATTTATTAATGATAATGTGACACTGCTTTGCAACAATGAAAACTGTGAAGTGCTATCTATTAACTCCATAATCATATATGCGGTCAACTACCATATGCTAATTTGAAGTCTCATTTTTTTTACTTAGGCAGAGTGCTTAGCATCGACAAACAACTAGAGGCTTTAAAATGGTTCTTTAAGTGTTCCCTGTAGTGTATTGCTAAAGCTAATGGTATGTATACTGTATGTATTTTATTCTAGGGGCCATATTAGCACAGCAGGGAATGTTGAACACTTGCATTAAGTTCTGCAATGAATATGAAAGCCATGTGACTTGTATAACATGGAAAGTGAATAATATGGAAGCCCTCTGGTCTGGTGGGGTATTGTTAATGCACTTGAAGAACATGTGTGCTATGTCGAACAGAACCATGGGAAATGTATTACACATTTTACAGCAAGTGCATGCTATGTTAAGACCACACTTTATTAGAATGGTACCACAAAGTACCATTGTGCAGTATTACCATGTTTTTACTAATATACAGTAATTATATTTTTGAAGTCCCATGGCAAACTTGAACGTATAACAGAATGTTAATATGGTATTTTGTCTAGTATCATAGAATGTTAATAGGAAAAGGTTAGATACAGTATAAGCGAATAAGTTCTGAATTTGTAAATGTTGGAGTCAGTCAGGGTAAATACGCCTATACCAATTTTTGTAAGAAAAATATAAATAAATACAAATACCAAATCCTTACCTCCTTCCACATAAAAATACAAACATAAGCATTTCTTTATCTTCACTGACCAAGGAGTGTAAGTTGTCCTGTATCGGGTGTATGCTTCCACCAAGAAGAAAAACACATTTTCCGTCACAGTAAGGGCAGAATGCATTGCCTCAGTGGCAGAAGCCATTCGTTTCTCATTCATGTGGTTTTGCACACTTTTAAATTTCCTTTCCTCCCAGGCTTGTTTCATAGGCATTAGATGCATGATATGCGAGTATTGCGTTGAACATTTCAGTGACTGTGTGCCTGGCTCATGCTGCCTTGCCTGACATGTGACATAGTGTTCTCGCTGGAGAAACCCTGTCACCTCACATCAGCTGAAGATACCGCCTTCATCTTGTGTCTCTTGAGTTTTTTTACTTTATTTGAAATATGTAGTTTAAAAGTCTCTTAAATTTTTCATCATGTTAAGATAATTATTCCTGTTTCCTTTTTGATCTCTGATGGTATACGTTATAAGAGCAATGTTTCTTAAGATGTTGCCTGATTTGTTAATGTTCCTGGTCATTGGATCACAACACCACTATCACTAACACCAATGTCTACACTTCAGAAGATAAACACAATGCAATGCAACAATTATACAGTAGTTAGGTCCCATTTCAATCATGAAACGGTCTATAATACAAACATAGCTATCCAGTATTCTCATATAGTATTATTTACAATGTATGGTGTATACCTTTCGAGTGCCATTTAATTTATGTGAATACTGTTATTATTTAGTATCATGGTTGTTTATACAAGTATTACGGTCTAATCACATCTCAGAACCTGTTAATACCACAGAACATTTTGTATCTGCTATGTGCTATCTTTTCCTATCATCATGAATAAATTGTAACTGTACCTTTAAAAGTACCTTCACACTGATATGCATGTCTGGATATGATCTTTCACTACCACTGCTCTGTACAAGAAGTTATTAATAAATACATGAATCTGAAAATGGTACCATGTAAAATGCATCCCTACAACGCTCAATATTTAATACATTTAAAAGCTGAGTTTAGAAAGTAGACCTAATGTTAAACAGACATAGTGTTTACATTCCTCTCTCTTCTGACATCTTGTTTTAGTCAGGAGTTAAATTGTTCGTTTACATTAAAATTGGTTAGAAATATGCCATAAACAATAGAATGCAAAATGTAATTTTGTAACAATGTAATAACATGTAATAAAATGTTTATTACAACATTTTAATGCATTTGTTCATTTTTAGATGAATATGGCTACCTTAAAGTGTAGCTATACAGCTACTATACTATTGTCTAGTAGTATTTAGGAACATCCTTCTTCACTCACCACCCACCCACCCACGGTTACAATGATTGCTCAACCTTGTTTTTCAGAATAAGCTAAGCTAATACTTGAGGAACAGTGGACAGATAAGTTATAGGGTGTCTTTGTCTCTCTCTTAGTGTTAGCTCAATCTGTGCTCTTCCTCTTGAAATACTTGGCCAGAATGGGACACCCTTCCCTGTCTATCCACTTGACAGCTTCAAAGCCAGACTCAACTTATCAAAGTGACTAGCAGGGAAGACCATCAGGGATCTTATATCTGGTCTTCTGTCCGACAGCATCAAGCCTATTTCTGACAGTCGTTCAATACACACACACCACCAAAGAGAATAACATATGCAAAGAATGGTGTGTTGGGAAATACATTTCCTTATATGTTGAATCATACATCGGGGCTCGACCCCTAGGTCAAGGTTCATTTGGAGCCCATGGGACACTGTCTACATGACATTAAAGATGAGTACCACTGCTTTTAGCAATTGACAGACGGAAGTTAGCACACATTGTTGTAAGTGTTCCATTTATTACGTGAGTGCCTTGAAAGATTATGTGACTGCTTGCTGGCATATTGTGTTGAGCAAAGCATGGCGCCTTCCAGTCCTTAAGAGTAGAGAAGAGGTCGAGAGGGTCAAGTTCAGAGGCACAGACCTTTGGTTCTGTTTTTGCTGCATTAGGAACTGACAGTATGTTACAGGGAAAGATTATACAGGGGAGTATTTGAATGATTGCAGGTAAACATAACAAACATGACCAACTATCCATTAAAAACTGACCTCACAATTTAGTAAGAGTGAATGATTTACAGAAGAAAGTTTGGAAACATTTGAACATTTCTGTGAGGCAAATGTACTGATTATCTCTGGAATGGACAGAATTGTCTAGTAGTATTTAGGAACATCCTTCTTCACTCACCACCCACCCACGGTTACAATGATTGCTCAACATTGTTTTTCGGAATAAGCTAAGCTAATAAAGGCTAAACCACACAGCAGAGCCCTCTTCACAGTTTAGAACTCGCAATACATCACAATTTGATTGTGACTGTAAATGATAACAAGATCTCCTGTACAAGAGGTACTATCAACTATAATAATTTGAGAAGACACCCAATGCATTTTAAGCTCTAAACTTTGAGGCCTTGGCTGTGCCATTCCGCACCATGCTCGTGAAATTTTGATGCACTTGCTCATATGACACCTTTTCAAGCCTGAGCCATGGCGAAAGTGCTGTCGACCAGTGTTCTGCTTTCTCTTCCTGCCTCTTCTTGCTTTTCTCTCACTGTGCTGACAACATCAGAACAGTTTTAACAAGGCTTTAATGGTCAGACTGCAGAGCTCCTCTGAGGCTTCTGAGTAACTGTGAACTTCACCTCTTTCTGATGGGAGATGACATGCCCTCCTTTTCTCTTTCACGCTAACACCAATCCACAAACACTCCCAGTGCATGTGCTTACATTCTGTCACACTCATATATGTGATGGTCGGGACTCATTTGTGATGTGAGGATGAACTGACCTGAGTGCTGTGCCACGGGGACTATGGCTTTTCCTGTGGCGGACACACTGGCTGCTTGTGGGCGTGCTCATTAGCAAGATAAGACGTTATTTGGCTTCATGTGGGAATTTGCTGCCACAAACACATTACTTTACCCTGAGGGCCTACAGAGCCCATAGCCTCAAGGCTCTTCAGAGATGTCTCTCGAGTCCTTAGAGAAAGAGAGAAAGAAAACAAGATTTGTTAACCCCATATGGAGTCATAACTAGAGATTTTTAAGGTCCTATTTTGGTTTATGGAGTGTCCAACAACACGTTTATGCACATAGAAGGTGTAAAAACACTATTATTTCGTAATAATAGGCAGTTATTCTTACCTTACTTCTTGACTGACTCTCAAACGATTCGTTCCACGAATTCCCCTAATCCCATCCTTTCCGCTAGCCTAGTCTGATTTGATTGGTCAGATGGTCTAGTCTGCGGTGATTGGTCTACCGCGAATGAGGCTTACGAGCTACAGTGTTTGGGGGAGAAGAGTGAAGTTTTCACTGGCAGTCCTAGCAAAACGTAGGCGATGACTATATGTAGTGATGTAAATCCGTGGCGGTTCGCGAATCGGACTAGGGACGACTCGTTTGCGTGATTCAGAATCGACTCCCTTTTTCCCAAGCCAATAACTTTGTTATTCATTCACCTTCGGATTTACAACTTGGCAGACTGCTTACTTTCAAACACTGCAACATTGTTATGTACTCTTTAACACTGAAGATTTGGAGTTTGTGCAATAGTAATGCACAAGTTTATAACAGTGTAACTGAAGAAAATGTGATGAAAGTGAAATTCATTATATTTATTTAAATGTGAACATCTTTCGAAACCTTAGGGGGTACTTGAAGTAAATAATTTAGGTCATAGGAGTTCAGCTGACAAAGAGTGTTGGAAATGTCTGTTTTACACTAACAGTCTTCCTCTCACCTCGCAGTGTCACATGCACATTTACTCGTTCTCTTACTTGAACTCTCTTCACACATGCTAACACACACACAACACTCACAGACGCACACACACAGAGCGCCTGCAGCTGTGCGTTGAGTAGACATTTCTTTCTCTCACAGGAGCTCATGTGCACAGAGTGTGAGTAATCTGCCACGATGCACAATCTAAGGAGGTCCTGTGTGTCTTTTATATTCAGACACCACGGCTCGCGTCTTTGCATCCCCCACCCACAGACACACGCACGCACGCACTCACACACACACACACACGCACGCACGCATGCACGCACACACACACACACACACAGTGACATATACATACACAGACACACACCAGCACCACTTTCACAACATCAAGATTGGTTGTTTATGAATAAATGCTTTAAACTCATTACAGGGCAGAGTGGTGCGTAATTACATTGTATTAGCTTATAAACCCTACTCGTTATAACATAATTCCTGTTAAACTTAAATTTCTCATTACGCCTGTTCAAGGATATCCAAAATATCAAAATAAACAAATTGTTTCACATAAATGCTTCAACAAAAATTCAAGTGTCACATTGCTACTGTTAAACAACATGCCTCATGTGTCTTCCATCATAGTTTGATTACTTTAGTTCCCTTTCTGTCGGTCTCTCGACGTTGTGTCGAACCGACAGATTGGGGTTCGTCTTGAGAACCTATCATCTTCTGAGTATTTTGAAAAGTCCAATGAAAATTGGCGAATGAAATTCGCATGCCGGACTCCTCCCCGGATGTCCGGGTATAAAGGGAAGCCGCCGTGCTCATTCATTCACCGTTTGTTCTTCAGAGCCTGTGCATCTGATGAGTGACACAGCGATCTTCAGTGATAAATATTCTGCTGGAATCTACGACGTGGTGCAGCGGACGGTCCCTTCCTGCAGTGACTCTCCCCTGGGCGTCTCGGCAGTTCCGGAGGTGTTCGAGCAAATTTCCTTTTCTAAAAGAGCAAATTTCTCCAGCGTGGCTTATCCCGCTGTTCTCATGAGTGCAACACACTCATCGAGGAGGGGGACGGACACAATGTCTGCTTCCAGTACGCTGGGGCAGACGTTGTGGATACGTCCTGCCCGCACTGCGGGCAGTTGACGATTCAGACGTTGTGTCACGGGTGGCTGTGTTCCCACGGGACTCAGCCACCACCTCGTCTGCTCCCCGTTCCATGACGGCAGGACTACGGCCCTGCTGCCCGCTACGGCAAGCAGCGAGGGTGATATGAGGATTACTGTGAGCGTTAATCTGCCAGCCACTGGCTCACGGACCGTTTGCACCTCGTCTCGCTCGTCTGACCATTCCCCAGGAGACGGTCCCACCGTCTTGTTCCTCAACCACGTATTCGGAAACGGTGCGTGACAATGTTGAGATGTCCCTTGCAGCTTTGGGGATGACGTACTGCCATCCGACTCTGGACTCTGGACGGGCCCCTGCCTGCGTTGGCATTTCAACTGCCTAGAGTTGTTGGCTGTGCTACTTGCACTGAAGAGATGGCAACCTCTCGTGCAGGGCAAGCACGTGCTGGTCCGGCAGGACAGCACAGCTGCCGTGGCGTCATTAATCGTCAGGGTGGCACTCGCTCACGGCAGCTAACACGACTCGCCCGACGCCTCCTCCTCTGGAGTCAGCAGGTGATCAGCTCCCTGCAAGCCACACACATCCCAGGCGACCTGAACTAGACAGCCGACGCGCTCTCTCGTCAGTCGACGCCTCACGGAGAGTGGCGACTCCATCCCAGCACAGTCCAGCTCATATGGGAGCACTTCGGCCAGGCACAGGTGGACCTGTTGCCTCCCTGGACTCCTCCCATTTCCGCTTTGGTACTCCCTAACCGAGGGACCCCTCGGCACGGATACCCTAGCGCACAGCTGGCCACAGGGTAAGCGGAAGTACGCCTTCCCCCCAGTAGCCTCATTGCACAGGTCGTGTGCAAGGCCAGGGAAGAGGAGCATGAAGTGGTACTAGTTATGCCCTATTGGCCTAACCGGACTTGGTTCTCGGAGCTAAGGCTCTTGACAACAACTGCCCCCTGGCCACTCCCCCTGGCGAAGGACCTGCTTTCCCAGGGGAAGGGGCACGTTACGGCATCCCAGGAAGACCCCTGGAACCTCCATGTCTGGACGGGACGAGGATATCCTGAGTGGCACACCCCCTGCGCTGGTTGGGACATCACTCAGGCTAGGGCCTCAACCACTAGGTGGCTATACGCCCATAAGTGGCGCCTCTTCTCGTCCTGGTGCTCTTTTCGGTGTGAAGACCTGTGGAGTTGCTCGATTGGGAACAGGCTGTCCCTTCCTCAGGAGAGACTGGAGAGTAACCTCTCCCCCCTCCACACTGGGAGTGTATGTAGCCGCTACGGCCGCTCATCACGACCCAGTTGCTGGGAAGCCTCTGGGACAGCACGACCTGGTCATTAGGTTCCTAAGGGGCGCGAGAAGGCTACCGCCTTGTCCGCGCTCCGTACCCTCTTACGACCTAGGCGGCGGGCCTCAAGAGGCCCCCCCTTCGAGCCCCTCGGAGCTGCCACTCTTTCTCATCTCACGATAAAGACAGCTCTCCTGATGGCGCTCACCTCCAAGAGGGTAGGGACCTACAAGCACCCTCCGAGTCCACAGATTGCCTAGAACTCGGGCCCGGTGATTCTCACGTTATCCTGAGACCTGGCCCGGCTACGTGCCCAAAGTTCCCACCACTTGGTGAACCAGGAACCAGACCACGTGGTGAACCTGCAGGCGCTCCCTACCGGGGAGGAAGACCCAACCCCTTCCGTGTTGTGTCCAGTACGCGCACTGCGCCTCTACTTGGACCGCACGCAGAGCTTCAGAAGCTCTGAGCAGCTCTTTGTCTGTTTTGGAGGTCAGCAGAAGGGGAGGACTGTCTCCAAACAGAGGCTGGCGCACTGAATCGTGGATGCCGTCGCTACAGCATACCGATCTCAAGATCGCCCCTGCCCGTTAGGAGGGAGGGCACACTCCACTCGGGGTGTAGCCTCCTCATGGGCACTGGCTCAGGGCGCCTCTCTGGCAGACATCTGCAGAGCTGGGGGTTGGGCTATGCCCAACACCTTCGCGATGTTCTAATACCTACGCGTGGAACCGGTGTCAGCCCGCGTCCTGCAGGGCAACGTGTAGGACCGGCAGCCAGTAGGGCGTACGCCTGCAAAAGCCCTCCCCCCCTTCCTTAGGTGGGTCAACGGCTATTTCCGCCTCTCTTCTTTCCCCACTGGGTAAAGAACAGGCATTACATCCATCACTAAGCACCTTCCTGGGGGCAGGCTGGGCAGAGCAGCCCTGCCCCCTTAGGCTGGGGAACAGTTGAGCCATTTACATAGCTCTAACCGGACCTAGTGCTCCAGACGTGGTAACCCCCCCCCCGTGGGCGGTTCCTTCTGATGTATCCTCATGAATGGTTCCCACCTCGGCAACCCATGACCTCCCTAGGTGGACTTCCACCTTGCGGTTAACTCCTTCAGTCCGCACATTTTCCCATGAGTTCTCCCCTGATGGTGAGACCATGTGGTGTCTCCACTAATTCCTCCCTACGGTAGGTAGTGGTCTCTCTAGCGTTTTTCCCCCAGGGGGGAATAATGCTTACCCAGTGGCCCTTATGGTGCTGGGCGGCTTCTTGCTGTTAGAGAATTAAGGCCTCCGCCTGCGACGGCAGGTGGCAGGGGCTTCCCACCTTTTCGAAAAAGCTCTGGGACCCCCTACCGCTCCACTGGACGGTTACAATTTCGCGCTAGCGCTCACGTCTGACTCGCCCAGGCCAGTCGCTCCGCTAGAGATTGTGACGTGGCTCAGCACTGTGGCGTTTTAAATAGGAACCCCAATCTGTCGGTTCGACACAACGTCGAGAGACCGACAGAAAGGGAACGTCTTGGTTACGTTTGTAACCTCTGTTCCCTGATGGAGGGAACGAGACGTTGTGTCCTTTATGCCACAACGCTGGCCGCCCACCACAGTGGTCGGGGGATGCTCTCAGGCTCATCAGACCAAACTGTGAATGAATGAGCACGCCGGCTTCCCTTTATAACCGGACATCCGGCGAGGAGTCCGGCATGCAAATTTCATTCGCCAATTTTCATTGGCCTTTTCAAAATACTCAGAAGATGATAGGTTCTCAAGACAAACCCCAATCTGTCGGTTCGACACAACGTCTCGTTCCCTCCATCAGGGAACTGAGGTTACATACGTAACCAAGACGTTTTCATTCCTACATGTTTTCCATGAGTGTTTGCTTTCTGTTTTCTTTCATACTCTCTCTTGCAGTGAATTTACATGCACTAAAGACATAACAAGCCTTATTACACATTCTGACTGCTGCTTTATCTCTTAATCACAGTCACATACGGCTTTTTCAAAAAGCAACCTTTATTAAATGAGTCGCCGCCGGATGGGACCGATCAGCTTTCATTTAAGCAGCAGAGGCTCTATAAGCAAATCTATTTGGAGTGATTGGTGAGAGAAAGCAATCAGATGGGCGACCAGGAGCCAAAAGTTCAAACTCTCATGAACTCCGCTGCTTGGCAGGGTCATTTTTTTCTGTCCCGCTGGCCCCTCTCACCCTCACCCATAGAGGAAATGAGTGTCATCTCTCTGAGATTTGGTTCTCATGCATTTTTTTTATCTATTGCTTTCTTTTCTTCTCGTCTTGTCTTCGTGAAAAGTTGTCGATAGAAGGCCATGGGTTTGTTGGTGTAATCTTCAAGCAATTTTTTTGCTTGTTGTCTGCAAAGAAGGGGATTGAGGAAGCAGTTCAACTGAAGTTCTTTTATTTCCCTCAGGAGTAATAATGCCTTAATACAGTATATAAAGCAAGATATTTAAAGTATTTAGGTGGAGTTCGGGAGGTGGAGGGATGACAGAACGACTGACCCAGAGTTCTGCTGCTTTGGGCAAGCGACTGCTTTTGTGTTTTGGTGGTTTATTTAAAAAAGATATTCTATAATGGTACCATGGAGTACATTAAATAGCAAGGTATATGAATATGATAATCATTCAGTACCACAGAATGTGATGATAGGCCTAACCCGGGTGTGTGACTCCAGGACCCATTATCTAATTTCACTCTAACCTTTGCATTAAAAATGTGCTCACATTTATGTATAAATTCCAGATGGATCCTGTTAAACTTTGCCTTGCATTGTGTTGTTATGGAAAACACCAGTTTCAAGCTCTCCAGCTTTTTTCTTGGGCAATGTCAAATGTGTCAAAAACAATCTGTAATGAGTCACTGACGAACGGGTGATGAGTAAAAAAGGTTTAATAAACAAAAGGTGATAACAGGAACAAAACTGGGTAATCAAAAACATCCACGGGAACAAAGAGGGTAATCCAAATGACATCCATGGAACAAACAGGGTAATCCAGATAACATCCACCACGATACGTACGTACATTAATTTAACACCAGACAAATAACTGAACCAAGAGGAGGACTTAAATAGAGCAGATAACAGGTGATGGGAATTAACTAATGAGGAACAGGTGAAAACAGTCAATGATGAGGGAGCGTGGGAAAAGTAACGTTCTTGGGCAAAAATGGGGAAAACAAGACTAGGGACCAACGGGAGTTTCACACAATCACAACAATTGCGAAACCAACACTTGTGAAATCAATAACTAAGTGAGCATTTTAACACAATTTCACTTGAACTCTGTCTTTTCTTAGCCTTTTTTAGACATCATGAAGCCCTCTAACATCCATTACTTATGGTCAGTTAAAATATGACACATAAATGGAGCATTAAGCACCAGCTGGAATCTGTTGAATCCACAATATAATGTAAATTTATGTCATGATCTTGACATCTCCTTAGTGCATGTTTGCCTATACAGTAAATCATAAAGCAGACATCTTTCACACACTTAGTTTCCTCTTAACAACTAGCACAAATAATAATGTGATTTTTTTTATTAGTACAACTCTGGCAAAAGATTAAAGGGGAGGTGCCACAGTGTTACATGTACAGTATTCTGACTTTACACTGTTAAACATGCTGGCTTCTCATGCTTGACATGGCCAACTTGTCAAAAAACGAGTTGGACGTATGACGTAGTATTTCTGTGCTTGATACTCTCCCCCAGCTTTCGTATAGGTTTCGGAAAGTTTTTTTCGGACATGAAATTCCTTTACATAACAACTTTTCTTAGTCCCTTATAGGACAATTCTCCAGGAAAAGCACGCCCACACGACAACCTGCGATAGTGAGATGAATGAGCACACCAACGCGTCAACCAGTGAGAGCGGGAGAAGGAGCATGCGCACACGTCAACCAGCCTGAGAAGGAGAGAGAGCTGAGAGAGTGTTTGTTTGCTCACTCCATTTCGGTGAGGAATGTTATATAAATGGTGGATATATTGCTGGATTTGGAGATCATTTGAAACTGATAGATGGAGCGGTCCCAGCGCTTGAAGCGAGGTAAGTCCATTTATAGTCATATGGCAAATCGGCGTGTACGTGCATAAGTTAAACAACACAAACTTCAACAGTTATGCAGGGATAATAAGACGATGTATTGTGTGCTCGTGCTGTAGTCCCGCCCGCCCCCAATGGAATTAAGGGCTCGCCTGTTTTCATAAAGAATCGTACAGCTGTATCTGTCTTTTAAAAATGTGATCAAACTTAAGACTCTTCGAAGATACGCAATACAAAAAGTATGCAATACTACTATAGATTGTCATGGCTCTGCTTCATTTAGTCATGTTTTTCTTGGTCCTGTAGCAGAGCCATGGCAAAGCCTTTGGTTATGTGTGGAGAGAAACATATTGTTGTTCTTTGACAATAATATGCGTTCTCTCCAGTGTCTCGTCTCTGTTCCCGCCATCTCGTTTCCTCGTTATCTTTCCCTGAGTGTTTAATTACCCACACCTGCCCCGTGTCGTTATCCCTCGTTTGTCTCTCCCTTTAAATACCCTCTTGTTTCTTTGTCCTGTGCTCATGGATTGTCTTATGGATGTGCTATGTTTCGTTTTGACCCCACGTCTCAGCCTTGCCTTGTCCTGTCCGTGAACCTGTTTTGTGAAGTGAGTTATTTTAGTGTTCTTTGGTTTTTGTCTTGCCCCCTCGTGGGAAGTTTTTGTTTGTTGTATTTTCCTCAGTTTAGTTTTTCCCCATTGTGGGTGTTTTAGTTTCTGTTTTTGTTCTTTGTCTTAAATAAAGTATTTTTGTTAACCCCTTCACGCCTGCCTGCAATTGGGTTCTCTCCACGCCACCATTCCGTGACAGAATCCACGAGCCATAACTGAACCAAGCAGGCAGCCCATGGACAGGCTCCCAACCAGCCGGTGGCCGTGTACCGGCAACCCAGTATGGTGGGAGGCATTAGCCTCCCAGTCACATGCCGGAGGTGGCCCGTTCCCGGCCCAGTGCCATCGGCCTTTACTGGACTATGCTCAGGAGGTCGAGGCCAGGAAGGCATCAGTCCCCGAGGTGCTGGTGAGTGCCTACCTCACGGCCGGGATGGACGACCCACCATCTTTTCCGGAGCGGGAGGAGTTGGTTTACCAGCCGTTCCCACAGTTAGTGGAACGGTTGTAGTTTCGAGAGGAGTGTGGCAAAGACTCCTCTCCCAGCAATCATCCAATCTCCTCTCGTCCCGGTCTGGCGTCCATTCCGGAGGACCGTGTGGTGGGTGCTCTCACCTTGGGGAACTCCACGCCATCTTCCTCCTCACCTCCTGCAGCCTCCCTACCACCAGTCAGCCTCGGTGGGAAGCGGGGAAGGTGAGAGTCCTGGGCGTCATCCTCAGAGGACTCCAACCCGGAGCCAACCGTACCGTTTGCCTTCTACTTGCAGCCGGCCACCGGGCGGGTGGCCAGACTGAGGAGAAAGAGGCAGCGGCGGGCAGCGCGGACTTCCCTCCCTGCCGGTGCAGCAGCCAGTGTCCAGTCCGGTAATGCAGTCGGCGTCCAGTCGGCGTCCAGTCGGCGTCCAGTCCTGCGTCCAGTCCGGTGCAGCCGGCGTCCAGTCCGGTGCAGCCGGCGTCCAGTCCGGTGTCCAGTCTTGTGTCCAGCCCTGTGTCCAGTCCGGTGCAGCCGAAGTCCAGTCTGGTGTCCAGTCTTGTGTGCAGTCCTGCGTCCAGTCCAGTGCAGCCGGCATCCAGTCTGGTGCAGCCGGCGTCCAGTCTTGTGTCCAGTCTTGTGTCCAGCCCTGTGTCCAGTCCGGTGCAGCCGAAGTCCAGTCTGGTGTCCAGTCTTGTGTGCAGCCCTGCGTCCAGTCCGGTGATCCAGCCGGCGTCCAGTCCGGTGATCCAGCCGGCATCCAGTCCGGTGATCCAGCCGGCGTCCAGTCCGGCGTCCAGTCCGGTGATCCAGCCGGCGTCCAGTCCGGTGATCCAGCCGGCGTCCAGTCCGGTGTCCAGGCCGGCGCCCCAGCCGGCCTTCCAGCCGGCCCTCCAGCCGGCGTCAAGCCCTGTCCAGCCGGCCCTCCAGCCGGCGTCAAGCCCTGTCAAGCCGGGGTCAGGCCCTGCCCAGCCGGTCTTCCAGCCAGTCTTCCAACCGGTCCCCACTCCGGCAGCCATGCCGGCCTTCCAGCCGGTCCCCAGTCCGGCAGCCAAGCTGGCCCCTGGGAAACTCCCAGGGCCAAAGACTGTCCCCCCCAGGACTCCCCCTAAGTCCCCCAGGACTCCGCGCCCTCGAGCGCAGCCGGGGACTGGGACTATTCCCCCCAACCATTTTGGACTGCCCCCTATGGGCTCTTGTTTGGCCCCACCCCCCCTCCCTTTGTTATTTTTATTATCACACCCTAACCCTGTGGTCTTGTTGTCCTGTCTGCCCCTTGTCATGTTCACCATGTTTGTCTGGTTTTTGTCACTATCTCAGTCGGTCTTGTCTCATCCGTCTACCCCTTGGTGAGCACCTGGAGGTGCTCATTAAAAGGGGGTCTTCTGTCATGGCTCTGCTTCATTTAGTCATGTTTTTCTTGGTCCTGTAGCAGAGCCATGGCAAAGCCTTTGGTTATGTGTGGAGAGAAACATTTTGTTGTCCTTTGACAATAATATGCGTTCTCTCCAGTGTCTCGTCTCTGTTCCCGCCATCTCGTTTCCTCGTTATCTTTCCCTGAGTGTTTAATTACCCACACCTGCCCCGTGTCGTTATCCCTCGTTTGTCTCTCCCTTTAAATACCCTCTTGTTTCTTTGTCCTGTGCTCGTGGATTGTCTTATGGATGTGCTATGTTTCGTGTGTTTCGTTTTGACCCCACGTCTCAGCCTTGTCCTGTCCGTGAACCTGTTTTGTGAAGTGAGTTATTTTAGTGTTCTTTGGTTTTTGTCTTGCCCCCTCGTGGGAAGTTTTTGTTTGTTGTATTTTCCTCAGTTTAGTTTTTCCCCATTGTGGGTGTTTTAGTTTCTGTTTTTGTTCTTTGTCTTAAATAAAGTATATTTGTTAACCCCTTCACGCCTGCCTGCAATTGGGTTCTCTCCACGCCACCATTCCGTGACAATAGATACTCAAGATTAATATGAGATTGGCAGAAACTGCGTGTGTTACGTCCGCTTTAAGGTCAGTTTAGGGTGATTTAGTCTCATAAATCTTACTCTGCTGTCACTTAGCTATATACCACGTTTGCAGTAATATTTGGCAAACGTGCTGTAGGCACATTCTGTAGGCATCCCACAATGCAATGTGCAATAACGTTCATTGTTGCTTTCCGTGCTCTGTTTTATTAGCAGGCAGCATCGAATATATTCTGTGCATAACATTAGTATTCCATTATGAATGTATAGTAGCATCTATGTTATGTCTTAATTTTTGAACATGTTGACATTTGCTGTTTCAGTTAATCAACCTGACTTTCGACTTTATATCTTAGTGAGATCTTTGTCTTCTACCTGTAATCTCTCTCTCTTTCACCCACCTACTCACAGACACAACCCGCAAGCTTACCAGACACCCAAATGCTTTGACCCTTTGACCTATGAACTCCACTTGAACCTCCACTCTTCCAAGCGAACCCAGCAGAGAGAAGTTCATTTATAATTACATGTTTACTTGAGCAAGTGTATGTAGTTGCAATAAATTGAGCTAATATGCCTGTATGACATGTTCATAGAGTGAAAAGTGTCCTTTTTGCTTTAGGCTTAATGTACTTAAACAATGGCATCTTCTACCAATCCCAGACTGGAATGTGTTCCCTGGAGCAGCAACACATGGTGTATTAAGACAGAAGAATGACTTGTTTAACTACACTCCTACTGTGTGAATTAAATTTACCCAAGAACAACCCCACTCATTGCTTCAAGTGATCAGAAAAATGCGTGGGAATCGTGGACTTAAAGTTTCTCATAAACCTGAATCCTGCATCCGGACCGAATATAACTTAATGGCTAGTACCAGTTCGATATTAGATTACTGCTGAAAAAGAGTTAACTCACATTTTTTTAAGCATTACTCTTACACACAAACACACCAGTGTGATTTCACGAGTATTCATATGTCAAGTTTAGCTCTAGCATTTGTGTCTGGGAGTTTGTGTGTAAAACGGACATATTGGCAGGACTGAATTGTACAGTAAACCATCATGACAGAGATGTGAAAGAAAAAAGATCAAGATCAAGATAGCATTACAAATCCTCCACACTGTGTGTTGTATGATAAAAAAGGTAGCAGAGACGTGTGCTCAACATGAAAATGTAGGTAAAAAGTGTTCACTCTAAAGCCTTGTTCTTAAAGAGGTACAGTACAGAAATCCCTGTGTGACCCAGTGTGGCTGGGAATGTATGGAACATTGTCGGACTTACATAAACATACATGGATTTCCAGGTCATTGTGAGGTTATTGTGCAGTCCTTATTTATAATAGGGGTTAAACCTGACTTGTGATGTTGGATATTTCAACACTGAACAACTGGAGAGACATATCAGTCTATGTTGATGTGTGTATAATACATTTATCTGTATTGTAATGAGTGTATGTGTTGTGGCATAATCACATGCTGACATTTGAATGTTTTTCCTTGTACAAACGATAATCCTCACAACCTCGCAGCCAAGCTTTTGTTATCTGGTCACAACTATATGAGGGGGCAATGTGTTACAGACCAATATGTAAGTTCCGCTGCCTCCTCCTGAACAGTTTTACCATTTTTGGAGTAGCAGATAAAATTGAACAATTTCATATAGTAAACCAATGGTAAAAACAAAGCTCTGTTATTTTAAATGATCTGATCGGCTGAGCAACGACAAAGGAAAATGGCTTACAGGTATGTAAATGCAGTTATAGACACAACTGAAAGAACCCTGAAATCACTTACCATGCATAGTTGTCTTTCCTGTGTTGGTGTATTTCATATTTTAGCTAATAGGTTTCAGAAACCATGAATTGCAATTTGCTTGTTGGTTACGAGGTGAGGATCATCCTCATTCTAGAAAGTGCATTTGATTGGACAGAAATGTATAGTATGAATAATCAATCTTCATTTCCTGCAAGATGCTCTTACATCTACTAAAAGTGGATTTTGTCAACGTTGACAAACACACTAGCATACAGATGACCTCAAAGCCAACATACATGGTAGCCACAAATGCATGTTGCGGCAAATCTCATAAAGCCACAAATCTCCCATTTTGATTTCATGCAGTCTAGTCTGAAGGACATCAGTTTCTCCTAGTGTGTTTTCCATCTTGTTTGCCCCATCCATCATCCAATCAAACAGTGAATCAGCTCTTCTGTTCTGTCTATAAAATGAAAGCCCCACTCATCTCTTTCTGTGAGTGCTGCTAGAGACAGACATTTGAAGACCCTGTGTATTATTTGGTCTTTGGAGAGAACAATTAATTTATGTCCCAATGCAGGCTCTGTCTAATACAGTTGCCTGTGTTCCTGCTGCTTGACTGTTGAGTGGCTCACCCGAAATGGCGCACACATATTATATTCAGCCGAGGTCAGCTTTATTATGGAAGTATTCGATGGGCTAAAGTGGGTACATTCCGGAACCCAAGGCCAGCTGTTTTGGTGCCCCGCTCGCCCTCCTAATTGGGCCTTATGCTTGAGTGTCCCTTGGTAGAGTGAATTAAAGGTCCTTGTGTTGTTGTACAGGAGCCAAGGGCCTGTACGGGTGTGTGTGTATCTGGCTCTGTTTTGGGCTTGCGATCTAATTATCGGAGATAATTGCTTAGACCTGGCTCTGGTTACAGCTCCTTCTCTTCTTCTCTGAATTTCTCTCTATCATCCCATACTGCTCTGAAAGGAAACATTTGTCTGATCTCTTGTGTAAGTACAGTCATAAAGTTATGGGAAGGTCTCCGCCTGAACTGCCTGTGACCTTGGTCCCCTAACAGGCACATCTCATATAAAGAAATCACAGCATTTACCCTGCCATGAGATGTGATCTCTTGTTTTTCTAACTTGTGTCTTAAAATAGCCATGGGTAAAATACAATATGTATTTCCTGAGATAAGAGCCTTTGAACATTTTCCTTCGAAAATTGTAGTGGTACTTGCTTGTGCAAAGCACGCTTTCCAGATAATTTCTAAGCAGGAGCTTATAAAGTGTTTTATTTTGGATTGTTGCTTTGTAGTTGCTAGGGTTTTTAGGGCTTATTTGCCCTGATCATAAGAGCCAATCTCAACATTCCTGTGATGTTCTGGGCCCGTATGTATAAAACTTCTCAAAAATTATCTTAAGAGTAGTCTTAAACTGACTTAAGTGTCAAAGATATCTTAGTAAGAAGAAGGACTTTTTTAAGAGTAGGAGACTTCTATAAAAAAGCTAAAAGCAACTTTCAGTAAAGTTTAAGGCTGATTCTTAAGTTCTGACTTAAGTGATGTAAATTAAGGACTACAATGATTTAAACACAAAATGGCCGCCCTTCACCTCTGAATCAGCCAATAGGGAGCCTGCAAGGTTGAAGTCATACGGCATGGCACCATTTATTCATGACTGAATTAAGACATTACTTAATTCAGACATTGCATTAGTATTTTTTTATTTTTTATTAATTTATATATATAGCTGCAATCCATAACTTATTTGGGTAAAATAAACCAAAATTTTGTTATTGGGCAAGTACATAAAAATCAGTGTTGAAAAACAGTCTGCCTACCTTCCCCTGATTTACAATGGCAAGCTTATAATAGTGATTGATATAGTGATCTGTACCATTTTGTGGGAAATTTAACAGCGGTTGACTCCAACCCATATGAAGATAAATACATAAAGTAACCTGCAAATTCATTTTTCAAAGGATGGTGAAAGAGATGCAAAAGAAAAAAAATTGCATTATGCACAAAACATTACAAATATGTATCCATTTTGGCTTGGTTTCCTAAACTTTTTATTGAGTTTTAACAGTTAGTTTAAATAAATAAGATGCTGAATAAAATCCTATTACACAGCTGTTGGCAAAAGAAAATTATGCTGCAAGTTCTTAAAAACATGGATTGAATTATTTTCTATTATTATATTATTTCATTAACTGCCTTTCATCATATCATTCCAACACATTGTTTCTTTGTTGTAAAGTGTATGGTATCTGCCTCTGAACTTCCATCTTGTTACGCTTAATTAGGTTAGGAGACCTCTTCAGCTCTCTTAAATAATTTAGGAGCTGAGACCTAGTCTTAACACTTAGGAACCTTTATGAATCACTCTTATTCTTAAGTGTAAGAATAAGAGTAAAATTACGTCATTCTTAGAATTTTGACACACGTAAGAGTAAAATTTTACTCTGAGTGGCTTACAAATGGGCCCTGGTCTATAGAAATGTCTTTGGAGCCACGGAGCGACACAACAAATCCCAGACAGTAAAATTATGCCTTGTTCTTATGACGCTTGCCAAAAATGGATGTGGAAAGACTTAACGTTGAGGTGCTCATCATCTTTTTGGAACACTTGCTTTCCCGCGTCTAGTGTAGACAGCAAAAAGTTGTTTCAGTGTGGTGCAGCATGATGCAACAGTTGTCATGCTCGGTTTAGACACGGTGTGACACAAGAAAGATCTAATGTGCCAGATGTGCAGGTGTATCACATCAAAGTAATGTGAGGGTAATTAGAGCTCAGACTGCTCCATTAGGTCTGATCTGGTACAAATATTAAAGGTACGTTAAATACTCACCAAGATTCATGTATACAGGGGTTGATGCAAACATCGTACATCAGTATCACAGTAACCAGCTTCTGGTAGTCATGCACACTTAGGCCCAATCCCAATTCTACTTTCTACCCCTTCGCCTACCCCTCGCCCCTTCCCCTTGCCCCTTGAAACAAAGTGGCAAGGGGAAGGGTTACAAATCTTCCACTAAGAAATGGGACACAACTACTACACTGGTATACGTCATCATACGTCTTTGCTAGCTCCTAACGTTACGTCAGAGGACATGCGCCGATGCACCGGGTATATGACATGAAAATATATTTTCTAATACCATGCAATCCGTGCTGTCCGCTTGCAAACTTTAGCCATTATTTTTGCAAACGTTAAGAGAACATCACCGTAAATACAAACACAAGATTGAATATAACATACGTAAAATGAAAAATTGTCATAAAAATCCTTATTAATTGCAAAAATTACTTACATTTGGGTCTGTTTGCTTGAATGAGCAGCCATGTTGGAAATTTCTCTTAGCCCTTCGTTTGAAGTGAGGTCCCGAAAAATCTTTGTTTGAAGGGCTATCTGGCCCTTCCCCTTACCCTACCCCTCCAACCAAAAGAGAATTGAGAAAGTGTAGGGGTAAGGGGTAGAATTGGGCCTTAGTATCTGTTGTAGCCTGAAACACTGCCTTTCTTTGTGTTTCAGGCTACAACAGATGTTACTCTTTGTTTTCATGTACTCATGTTCTCTCACCATTTAAGCTCACTGACATTCACCGATTTAACATACAGACTTTGTTCAAATGTTGCGACTCCTCATAAGAACAATCATAAATGAGATCTCTATAGTGTCTGATTACAGTTAGAACTAACTGCAATAGTGACGGCTTCAGACTATATCATATTTTTGTCTGTTACAATAGTCACTGTCAGATATTGCTATTATTTTTATGAAATTTTTGTTGACAAAAACATGTCAGACTACATTCTGCTTCCCGACCTAACATCACTTGTTGTCTTTTAGGACATGTGTGATGTCATCATCTAGTCGGTTGCGAAACTAACAACTGATTTCTGGAAACAGGAGCATAAATAAGCAATGGATACTGAATCTGTGTGTTTTGCATGGATTTTCTAGATTAATGCAAATATTCAGTACTCATTGGGTTGCTAAATCTCCTCCACTTTTAGTATTCTACATTTTTTTACAGTCAATGGTAATTGACTCCATCAAGTCTGACTATTTACTTGTTTGTGCATAGTCTACTGAAACTCAGAGATTACCATTTAAACAGATGTCCTCATTGTTTACACGCTGAGTTGTTCACTGTATTTCCCATGACAGTGTTTCACATTTACAGAGACACAGTATATGACAATGGTCTCTCAGTTTTTGAAGTGGAAAAATATTCGATGACACCTTTGGGTTGTCGGTAGCCTGTGTGGTGGCAGACTCTGTTACCTCTTGTCTTAACACATGAACACCCTTTAGCTTGGCCTTGCTTGGCGCCGACCAGACGCACACACACAATGTGTCAGACTCTCCATCAATTAATAGATAGAAAATGTTTTCTGTTCCCTCTTGTCATCACGTCTTGTATTCAGTGCTTTTTATCGGTAGCAATTTGCAAACTTTCCAGTCATATTAATAGAAACATCATGCCCAGAAGTATCTTCTTTTGTGTTTTGGTGAAGAAAGAAAGTCATGGAATGAAATGAAATGAGGGTAAGTAATTGATGACAGAATTTATATTTTTTGAGTGAACTATTCTTTTAAAGAAAACTTGGCCTTCCCAGCCTGATGTTACAGGAAAATATTTTTACAAGGTGGCGATTTTTCATGAATTCATACAATTCATAAAATCAAAAAATATGAACTCTGAAGGTCCACTTTTCACATTGTATTAAAAAACCAACCCGTTCACATCGATTTGCGTATAAATAACACGCTGTTGCATTATCGTGAAATACGTACGCCAAAGTTCGATTTCGCGTGCATAAATACGCCAATGTATGCGTGCACCTCGCTGGAGAGCAGCCATTTTGAAACGTACATGAAGAGGAAACACTGAAATAATTAAAATAATACTGTTAGGTTTAGGGTTTGAGTTAGGGTAGAGGTTATAATATGCACGCGCGCTAATTGGCGTATCATATGCATGCAAAAATAGGCGTATTTATGCACGCAAAATCGAACTTTGGCGTACGTATTTCACGATAATGCAACGCGCGTGTTATTTATACGCAATTCATGAGAATGCCCTGTAAAAAACGTACAAGTGAGATCGCACCTATTCTTTCAGATTAGCCACCCTGTAAAATAGTTACAAATTGCCATAAGATTGTGTTGACTTTCCACAAGAGAGCAATAGCTGGTGATGTTGGCAATAAGAATTTGAAGATGCAAAGTTTTTGTAATTAAATACTCTAAACGACTGTTTTGTGAGTCCACAACTATATTTACATTACATAACTCTATTTACCACTGCATTGTTTGTGAATACTAGTTAAAAATAGGTGGCTGCAGAGCTATTTTACAACTTGGCTCAAAACTCTATTCTACAACCTAACATTCCTTTACCATTAAACCATTCAAAGCCACACAGAAAGCAAATAAGATACACTATAATGTTTAAATGTCAGTGGCTATAAAAATATAGTTATGCTTCAAGCTGCATGTGAGCGTGCAAGACAAAATTCATGAATTAATTATGATTTCACACGATTATTTCCATTACCACTGACAGCTATATAGTCCTAGAGAGCTGCCTCCTGGTCGGACAGGCATAAGAAGAATGACACCGGGGCTGGGGTCATTACTAGTTCCCGTGGGCCGTGCTCAGATGGGCTGGATGCGGTCCTGAGAACAGAGATGAGGAGATGTGTTGGCAGGCTGGAGGTCCCTGAGGGTGCGTGGGGAAGGTTCTAGAGACCAAGGAGCTGTACCAGGTCAAACTGCTTTAGCTATTCCCATAACTCCCATGCCACATCATTTGTAAGCCAAGATTAAATTTAGACCCAGTTTAGAGACTTTTAGTCTCATGCTTCTAATATATTTCTTCTGACAATAAGACTAATCCTCTCTAGAGTTTTAGAAGAGATCTCAACAATATCACAAGTTCCTACTTTAAAGCTTCAACTTTATTTTACTAACATTTTAAGGATTTTTCAGGTCAGAAATGTGTATTTTGCATGCCAATGCCCAGAAAGAACCACACCTCTTTAATATCCCCGTTTCTCATAGACAGCACTGAGAATAGATGGAGAGCAAATGCATGCCTAACCTCTGGCTTCACATCATTTTCTCCTTAGAAACAGATCCCAGTTATCCTACAGATGTCTTTAGTTTCAAAAAAGATCTCAGCAATGTCTTAAACTGCGGTTTAGATTTGCTTAGACACCAATGTCTGCAATGCAAAGTCAGATATTTTAATACAAACATTTATTCTTCCAATGCCTTATGCATACAACTCCACAGTAGTTTACTATTGCTCATGAGTGAGCTTGTGTAGGTGATTGAAAATGTTTGTATATGTGTGTGAACTGGTGTAGTAAGTATATACAAATAATTTTGGACTCACTGAATGTATGTGGTAGTCTAGCTGTAATGTATATGTCAGTCTGTGTGCATGTGTTATATCTGATGTATGTTTATAAAGGGATGAGTCTGGGGCACCGTGGTCTTCTGAGTTTACACAAGTTGAGGAGATAATGGTCTCTGGTTTTGACATTGAGCCCTTTGGGTGACTAATGAAACTGCCTGGCCATATTTTACACACACACATTTTGTGACCTGAAAATGTACACTCAAGACATGCTTAAAATGTATAAACGTAATTGTTTAAAATTAAATAATTCTTATTTTTGCACTTTTCACTTGGTTTAATATAATATTTTGTTATCTAATGCAAAGACATTCATACATTTGAATTGTGCTTTAAGTGTTTGGATTTTGGGGCCACTGCTTGTTTCTTCAAGCTTAGGCAGAAGCACTATAAACTATTCATATAATGCTATCATTAGATGAAAAGATGCTATGGCCGATTCTATGATTAGAACCTCTAGATCCAATATTTATATCCAAATACCTCTAGATCCCATAATTCCTTGAGAGAAAAGGGTTAAGACTTGGTATCAGATTCCAGAGGTTGTTTGTGTATTAGGAGGCGTAGTGCTTCCTGTGACCAGTTGCTTGTACAAACACACGCATTCTCAAACACACACATACATACACTATCACAGAATGAATAATGATGCTGATATTATGCGCTCTGTGATGAGCCTTAAGATACATTGCCAGGCTGCCAGCCCACAGATAAAGAACATGTTCACACACACAATCAGAAGCTAGAAAGATAAATGCTTGCTGTGATTGCCCTTGCCGTGATGTTTACCATTAAATGTGTGTGTTGGCTTACAATTTTCTCTGAGAAATTCATTGGCTATTTGGCATTGTGCGTGAAACCATTTTCTTATGTATGCGCATGTGTGTAAGCTCATTTATGTTTGTATGTTTGTGAGTTCAACAAAGTGCATATGCGCCTGTGTTTATGAGTGCATGTGTAGATGGATTGTAAGTGGAGAGCACGCCAGACTGTCTCCACACATGGTCTAGAGCTGCAGGAGGAACAGATCATAAATCATCTCCGATTAAAAAGAAACCGCCAACCTGCCTTTGTGCTCTCAGCGACTCCGCTCAAACCCACTTTAACCCAGTCCAGAATCAACCCAGCCTGAAATTATTATTAATAGGCAACATCCCACGTTTTCCACATTTTTCACACATTTTAAATCATAACTTTTAACGAAATGAAAATGGATTGAAGTCATACAACAGCCACTCACAAAAGAGACGGAAACATTTGTTTTGAAAAAAATTGAGACACACGTGTCCTAATGGATTATTGAGCTATGATCAATCTTAATGTATGACCATCATCTGCCCGCCCTGCATCCGGAACTAATAACATCATAATGATTTAGCCAACACAGATGTCTCAAAAGTGTGCACGCAAGAAAAAAGCCGCCACCAAGCTGACTTGCTGACCTAATTAGTGTCATTACTCCAAAGATAAATATATAAAACAGCTCTCTTAAAAATATAATTGTCTGAACTTCCCTCTTTTATCATCAATCGGAAATGTGCAGCTGTGCATTTTGAGTGAAGGCAGAGTCTATTTCTTTTCTTTTCAAATATCTGTATCATAATGAAATGTAGCAAATGAGAGTCAATAAAAAAGATCGTATCAAATGATAATGGTATTTGACTTGTATGTTTTGTATGTATTTGTGCAATGTGAACCATACAAAACAGCAACCATAGCATAACCATATGTTTTGCATTGCCATGATATAGTTGTAGTAGTAAAATGAAAATTTAAATACATATCCAAAATTATTGGAAAAATGTGACTTATTTTGGAGAAAAAAAACTGTACACTCAGCTAGAGTATCTTTGTATTTTTATTTAGAGACAACATTTGTTTTCACACATTCATTTTAAGGAAGACCCTTCTGAAACAGAGAGTTGAAAATAAAGTCCTGACCACCATTTAATGCCAGCAACAGTTCAGTTTGCATTTTAAAAGCATTTTAAAACTTTTTCCCTTTTGTTTGCGCTAGTACTGTGACAACACTTACTAACTTTGTTGTGCTGTATTATATATTAGCACCACTGGTCTGAGTTCAGCTCTGAAACACACTACAATCTACCCCTAAAGCCATGACGGACCTTCCGATGTAAATGCTTGTTCATGAATAAATAGCTACTGTCTATTCAAAAGACACTATACATTAGACCATTTATTTTATAAAAACTGAACGAAACAAGAGTTAAATGGAGAAACAAGTACACAAGTCATTTTATAAAATATAAAACAGAACATTTAATATGATGTTGACAATGCCATTAAGCTTACCCAAGAACAAACTTGCTGTTTCTCTAAATAGAGGAGGTTTAGATACAGGTCTAAGGCAGTAAACACCATTTGAGCCCCCTTTCGAGGTAAAAGGCATTTCATCTCCATCAGTCTTTGGGGGCAGGCTATTCATTTCAAAGTCATTTTGGGGCTGTTCTTTATGGGAAGGGTTAAATGTAGTTTTGGGAAGAAGTGGAGGCACGATAATCAAACAGTTTACTGCACTTTTCCATGGTTTCTAGGTGGTCTGGCTAATGTTTCATGATCCCTTCTGACTAAAGAAAATGCCCCAGCTCCCACTCACACACCCAGGGCACGCAGACCCTCAAGCTAAGCTCCAGCCCTGGAAAATGCAGCCAGACTCCTCCCTGTATGGTTCAACATCTTAAGGTTTGTGGACACACAACACAAAATTGGAAAAAATGTTTACCTCACAGCATATCCGTTGTCCTCATTTTTTGCGTCCAGACACAAAAAAACACACATTTTGTGCATGAGCTTTTCTCAATATCTGCAAAACGTTTTTGTTTTTACTTGCCATTTTTCTTTGAATTTCTTACAATCAGAGGTGGGTAGAGTAAAAGTACAAGTAACTAGAGAAATTGTTACTCAAGTAAAAGTAAAAGTCACTATTTTAAAAATTACTTGAGTAAAAGTAAAAAAGTATGCAATGAAAAAACTACTCAAGTAGTTAGTTACTTAGTTACTTTGTATCTGATTATATAGGCCTACTACATTAAATTAATATTAACGCCAATATTTTAATAATACATTTTAATCAATATTTTTAATTATCATAAGCAGATATCTTTGCAATGTATAGAGAGACTAAAGAATAGACAAACACAGAAGAGACAAGCATTTCTGTAAATTTCATCTAGTCCAGATGTCAATGTAGTTTACACAACTTATTTAGAATAATAGACCATGTCAAACTAAAGCATAAACTAAACTCAGAGCATTTCCTAAGATGATCTAGAACATCTGCAGTGCTCTCTTAAATGAAATACACATTTTTGAACAAAGCTCATGTTTTCTGGTGTTGTGTCACGTGTGTGTTGTGAAACGCTCTTACTTGTAAACAAACAGTAAACAGTGAACCACACGCCCATCAACAAGTTTTCTTCCTTCTGTTCTTCAAATGTATATTTCTGCAAGCCCACGTCTCTGTGTCTGACAGGTAACGCGCATGTTGCAGTGTCTGACGAACAGGTCGCGCGGGTGCGCGCATATGGCGGGCATTTATCATTGCTGGCAAACAATATGACACATTTGCAGTTTTGATTGTATAGATATAGATTAATATCCACTTCATCCAACGCTCTTTGTGTTCTGCGTGTCCTTAAGTTTCGCGCTACGAGGAGTGAGTAATCCTGCTTCAGATGATTCAGATCGTGCTGCCAACTGAACAAATCATTAGAACTGATTCATTAGCCTATTCAAATGGTTTTGCCCATTGTTCAATTAATGCTTTCAAAAGAATCGATCACTCGGGAATGCCCGTAAAAAGAGACGACAACCTTGAAATAAACAACGCATTTTATAATGCATATTTTAAAATGAAGAAACGAAGGAACGTCACGCATGTAAGTTATGTAACAAAGTAAAAGTACAGATTTTCTATTAGAAATTTACTCAAGTAAGAGTAAAAGTACACACTTTTAATTTGACTTAAAAAGTACATATTTTCCAAAATGTTACTCAAGTAAATGTAACGAAGTAAATGTAATGCGTTACTACCCACCTCTGCTTACAATATGTGTTAAGGTTTGGTAAATCCTAAGAACAAAAAGATGAGTAAGAAACTGACACGTTATGATTTGTACTGTGCTGATGACACAAATGGATCATGATTTGGAACCATATTGTGAAAGACCTAAAGAGACAAAAAAGGGAGAGGAATTGACCTCAGGTTTAAATCTTAGAACACTCAAGAGTATTGGCAAATGATTTACTGGAGCTATTTTATATATCTTGTGAACGTTTGTGACTTTGATAATAAATAAGATAAAGTTCCATGTATTTCGCATTTAAACAGTTTGTATTATGATGTTTATAGTGATAATTATGAAAATGTAATTAACTAAAAAATATGACTTTTAACTTTATTCATTGCCAGAGTTGTGCCAAAGAATAAGTGTAAATAAACTTGATGAAGCTGAAATTAAGAGAGGAAAGTTAATGTTATACAATTAAAAGCAATTTGATGTATTGATGTTTTAAAGCAACAAGTGGGTTCAAAATAAAGCCTAAACGACAGACACGTGTCTGTTGGACTTTATCCATGTTAGGACAGCAGCCCAGTGTTTCCTTTCCGTATGTGTGAGGAATGCAGGAGAGGGCGCTGAGGGTGTTGCCGGCGACACTACGGAGAGCTCAGCATGGATTTGCTCGTTCTCTCCGCAGATTAGCCTCCAAAATGGCCATGCTGTTGGACTCGCATGCACTGATAAGCACCATTAACAGGGTGCTAATCCTGTCGCGCTCCGCATTCAGACTCACAAAAGCGGGAGGGGAAGGGAGGGGTTTAGGGGATCGGACCTGCAGCGAGAGATGAGAGAGCTTGATGTGGGAGGTCACCAGTTGTTATTTTTCATGCTAAGTAGATAGACAGACACAAATGACCAAACACGTTATACATGCATGTGTATAGCTCAACATGCTTGCAAAAAATGTCGATAATATCGATAGCCGATAAAGGTTTTAACACTATTGTTTTAATTCCCAGGAATGCTTATGAAAATGTATGATTTGAGTCACTTTGAATTGAAATGTCTGCCAGATGTATTTAAAGCATTATTGCGTATTTGTCATAGAAGAGCGTTTCAGCAATGGCACCTTGGATGGTGACAGTTATCCGGCTCAGTGGAATAAAGCGACATTGATTTTGGCCTTACTGGTTATTAACGTGGGGGTCAAATCCCTCTGGCCAGCTGTTGTCCCAGTGAGTTTAATGAAATGACAGCTCAGTTGAGGTTCTGTTGACCATGGGCAGGTTCTAGTTAAGTGACAAAACACCCTGATGTCCAGTGGTGCATTGTTTTATTTGTGTGTGTGTAGCCGCCCTCCAAATCTGACTAATTGAAAAGTTGTTTCATGGAAGTAAGTTTTGTTTCTATGCACAGTTATGCAAGCACATTGAACAGTCATTTTATTAGTTTCTGCTATCCAGACTGTCACAGCTGATCTCAAGTGCTCTTCAAACTAGAGAATAGTCTACATACCCTTTAATTCTCTCCAATATCTCTGAGCTGGTAAATTTCATTGGAGTGTCTGGCTATCTGTGTAAAAAGGCTATTGGTCATAAGTTCATTAGGCTACCAGAGGCACATGTCAACCCATTATACTTTACTTTATGAATGCCTGTCGCCTCAGGTCATTAGTCTCTATGCCTATAATGTAATTTTGCAATGCTGTTAGAGTCACTTAACAAATGAAGACTAAGACGACTCTAGATGCCTCATTGATTTAGATGTCTGAGGTTCGATTGTCATGGTATGCAAGAGCAACATAACAACGTGTGTGTAGACGCATGTGGTAGAAGATATCATAGTGTGTATCCGCCAGATCCGCAGTGTATCAGTTTTCTATGTGAACTCTGATCACGTATAGATCTGTAGATTTAGACAACCCCAAACACAGTTATGTGTATCTGTGTGTGAGAGCGTGTGTGCATGAACCCAATATGCCCCGGAGACCTCTTTAGCCCGACGTTACAGAAAAATATTGGACATAGGACACCTTAGATCAAACTCCATTACATTAAAGAAACATTAGACGCAGTAGTTAAGGAGGGGATGGCTTGATCCATTTACATGTCAAAGAAGCGGGAGTGCAGTCACAACCAATTACATTGGTAGAGTAGTCTGGCTGTCTGGAGCATTTTCTCCTGTCTTCTCCTTCTCATATCTCTAATATTAATTCTCTTTGTTTCATGGGGGAATATTATAGGTAGTGCTTCCCTTTTTAAGCTACAGAGCTGAGTTGAAAAACTATTACAGGCCAGACAGAGCTGTATTTTATTCGGCAGGTTTCATCTGTGGATGATATTATTGTCAACATGCTCTCCACACTGCATTTTGGCACTGTCGGGTGGAAACCTTGTATCTCCGCACTGCTGCTTTTTAGGAAATGGTAAAACACTGTAAAGTTGACAAGCTGAGAAGTTGACCAATAGTAATGATTTAAAAATAACGAATAATGGACATATGAGTTCCCTTTCTGTCAGTCTCTCGACGTTGTGTCGAGCCGACAGATGGGGTTCGTCCCTGAGAACCAATCGCTTCCGACTTCTTAGAAAAGGCCAATGAAATTGGCGAATGAAATTTGCATGCCGGACTCCGCCCCCGAATATCCGGGTATAAAAGGGAGACGGCGTCTCTCATTCATTCACCATAGTTCTGAGGAGCCTGAGACCTCTCACGACTGCTGCAGTGGGCAGCACGTGTTGTGGCCAGAAGGACACAACGTCTCGTTCCCTCCATCAGGGAACTGAGGTTACATCCGTAACCAAGACGTTCCCTTTCTGTCGGTCTCTCGACGTTGTGTCGAGCCGACAGATGGGGTTCCTATGGAAAACGCCACAACACTGTGCCCTGTCACAATCTCTAGCGAAGCGACGGTGACTGACCTGGGCATGTCAGCCTTGAGCGCTACCGCGAAATTGTAACCTACCAGTGGGTTGGTAGGGGGTCCCAGAGCTTTCTTGAAAGGCCCCTGCCTTTGGCCTCACAGGCGGCCGCCTTGTTTCTCTAACAGCGAGAAGCCGCCCGGTACCGTAAGGCCACTGGGTAAGCGCTACTTCCTCAAATGGGGGATGCGCTACAGAGACCACTTCCTACCGCAGGGAGGAGTTTAGTGGAGATACCAACATGGTCTCACCGTTAGGGGAGAACTCATAGGAGGAATGTGCGGACTGATGGAGTTAACCGCGAGTTGGAGGTCCACCTAGGGAGGGTCATGGGTTACCAAGGTGGGAACCAATCATGAGGATACATCAGACGGAACTGCCCTGCTGGGGGGTTACAACGTCCGGTAGCACTAGGTCCGGTTAGAGCTATGTCGTGGATAACTCAGTTGGTACCCGGCCTAAGGGGCAGGGCTGCTCTGCCCAGCCCGCCTGCAGGAGGTGCTTGCTTAGTGATGGATGGAGTGCCTGTTCTTCACCCAGTGGGGGAAGAAGGGAGGCTAGAGTAGTACGCCGACCCCCCTAGAAGAAAGGGGGGGAGGTACAGGCGTACAACCTACCAGCCGCTGGTCTTGCCTGATGAGATTCGAGCTGATACCGGTTTACGCGGAGGCTGTAGGACCTCGCGAAGGTGATGGCTGTAGCCCAACCCGCAGCTCTGCAGATGTCTGCCAGAGAGGCGCCTCGAACCAGTGCCCACGAGGAGGCTATACTCCGTGTGGAGAGAGCTCTCACCCAGTGGGCGCGGGCGGTCTTAGGACAGGTACGCCGTAGTGACGCCGTCCATGATCCAGTGCGCCAATCTCTGTTTGAGACAACCCTCCCTGTTGATCTCCAAAACAGACAAAGAGCTGCTCAGAGACACAACACGGATGGGGTTGGGTCTTCCTCCCTTGTGGGGAGCGCCTGTAAGTTCACCACCTGGTGTCTAGGGGGAGTGGTGGGAACTTTGGGCACGTAGCCGGGCCGGGGTCTCAGGATAGCGTGAGAATCACCGGGCCCGAGTTCTAGGCAATCTGTGGACACGGAGAATGCTTGTAGGTCCGCTACCCTCTTGAGCGCCATCCGGAGAGCCGTCTTCATCGAGAGGTGAGAAAGAGCGGCATCTCCGAGGGGCTCCAGGACCGCATCAAGGTCGCAAGAGGGTACGGAGCGCGGGTGAGGCGGTAGCCTTCCCGCGCCCGTTAGGAACCAAATGATCAGGTTATGCTGTCCTAGAGACTTACCAGCAACTGGGTCATGATGAGCGGCAATATGTTCAGTGTGGAAGGGGAGAGATTACTCTCGAGTCTCTAGAGGGACAGCACATTCCGTATCGAGCAACTCCGCGGGTCTTCTCTTCGAGAAGAGCACCAGGATGAGAAGAGGCACCACTTACAGGCGTATAGCCGCCTAGTGGCCAGGGCCCTAGCCTGAGTGATGGTCTTAACCGCCGCAGGGGGAAGGCCACTCAGGATCTCCTCGTCCCATCCAGGGGCCAGACATGGAGGTTCCAGAGGTCTGGCCTTGGATGCCATAATGTGCCCTTCCCCTGGGAAAGCAGGTCTTTCGTCAGGGGATTCGGCCAGGGGGGAGCTGTCATCAAGAGCATTAGCTCCGAGAACCAAGTCCAGTTGGGCCAGTATGGCGCAACTAGTACACTTGATGCTCCTCTTCCCTGACCTTGCACAGGGTCTGTGCAATGAGGCTCACTGGGGGGAAGGCGTACTTCCGCTTGTCCCACGGCCAGCTGTGCGCTAGAGCATTCGTGCCGAGGGGGGCCTCAGACGGGAGTGCCCTAGCGGGCAATGGGTGGTGTCCAGGGAGGAAAACAGGTCTACCTGAGCCCGCCCAAACTGTACCCAATGAGCTGGACTCCGCGGGGGTGGAGTCGCCACTCTCCGCGAGGCGTCAACTGACGAGAGAGCGCATTGGCTGTCTGGTTCAGGTTATGTGTGGCTCGCAGGGATCTGCTCACCTGCGGACTCCACAGGAGGAGGCGTCGGGCGAGTCGTGTTATCTGCCGTGAGCGAACGCCACCCTGGCGGTTGATATACGCTATGGCAGTTGTGCTGTCCGACCGGACCAGCACGTGCTTGTCCTGCACGAGAGGTTGTAGCCCCTTCAATGCAAGTAGCACATCCAACAACTCTAGGAAGTTGATATGCCTGCGCAGGCGGGGGCCCGTCCATTGCCCCGACACTGCGTGCCCGTTGCACACGGCACCCCAACCCTGCAGGGAGGCGTCTGTCGTCACCACGACGCGCCTCGTGACCTGCCCGAGAGGGACCCCCATCCGTAGAAAGGTCATTGAAGACCAAGGGGTTAGGGTGCTTCGGCAGAGAGGCGTAATCACCATCCGCCTGCTGCCAGTGTGCCACGCTCTCCAGGGAACTTGACTCTGTAGCCAGTGTTGGAGCGGTCTTATGTGCATCAACCTGAGGGGTATCACCACTGCCGAGGATGCCATGTGCCCAGGAGCCTCTGAAATTGTTTCAGGGGGAACGCTGACTGCTTGAAATATTCCAGGCAGTTCAACACTAACTGAGCGCGCTCTGTAGTCAGTCGCGCAGTAATGGAGACAGAGTTGAGTTCCATACCAAGAAAGAGTATGCTCCGCACAGGGGAGAGCTTGCTCTTTTCTCGGTTGACCTGTGGTCCCAATCGATCTAGGTGCGGAAGCACTAGGTCCCTGTGTGTACATAACAGATCTCGCGAGTGTGTCAAATGAGCCAGTCGTGAGATAGTTTAGTACCCGCACACCTCTCTCCCTGAGGGGAGTGAGGGCGGCTTCCACGATCTTCGTGAAGACTCATGGGGACAGGGACAGACCGAAAGGGAGGACTCTGTACTAATATGCCTGACCCTCGAAAGCGAACCGTAGGAACGGGCGATGCCGACGGAGAATCGAGACATGAAAGTAAGCGTCCTTCAGGTTGATTGCCATGAACCAATCTTGACATCTGATAGATGCCAGGATGCGCTTCTGCGTGAGCATCCTGAACGGCAGCTTGAGTAGGTGCCTGTTCAGGGTATGCAGATCTAGCAACCCCCTTTTTGGGGACGATGAAGTACGGGCTGTAAAACCCGTTGAACATCTCGGCTAGAGGGACGAGCACGATCGCTTCCTCACCAGAGGGGTGGCGACCTCGGCCGAAGCACGGGAGCATCCTTGCCTCTGCCTGAGGTTTGGAGGATGCCCGAAACTTGGGCGGGCGTCTGGGGAGTTGGAACGCGTAGCCGAGACGGATCGTATCCCGTAGTCACCGTGACGGTTTGGGAAGTTCTTGTCAGGCTCCCAGGGACCGAGACAGGGAGGCTAGGGGTACGTTCTGCTTCATAAACCTCCCAGGGGGTGGTTCGATGGCTGGCAGTGTGGATCCCTCGCGGTGGGTGGGCCCCCGGAGAGGAGATCGGCTCTGCTGTTTTACCTGCCTGGCGATGATGTAGCACAACGCACCATCGATTGAGAGTGCATAGGCTGATGATTATCCTCAACATTGGGTCTCGCCAAGAAGCAACGTCGAGTTGCCGAACACCGTCGTATAGAGGGTGAGAGCGGCTGTGATAAACACCCAGAGAGAGAGAGAAAACTCTTAGAAATGGGCTGTTGGGACGGGGCAGGAACCGGATCGATCAATCAGCGAAGGAATGGCTGGGGTCGGGCCCGAATGTATTCTCGAACTCCCTGGGGTCTTCCCATGAGGGCCGCTTCGGCTTCCGCCGCGGCTGCTGACGGGGTGGTGGTCTCCTCTTTGATGTCTTCTTCCGGGGGGCCGTCTGAGTGGGGGGTGCCGAAACCGGAAGGCGTCGAAGAGGACCAGGGCTGCTGGGAAGCAGACTGTGCACGGGATCTCGACGGCCAGAGGGCGGCCGAGTCGCGGCGGGGGAGGATATCTTGATATCCTCTGTCTGCTTCTTTACTGTCGAGAACTGCAGCTCGACAGTATCACCAAACAGCCCCCCTTGCAAGATGGGTGCGTCGAGAAAGCGGACTTTCTCGGCGTTACTCATCTGTGCAAGGTTCAGCCAGAGGTGTCTCTCCTGGACCACAAGTGTGGACATCGCCCGACCCAGGGCCCGCGCAGTCACCTTGGTCGCCCGTAGAGCGAGGTCGGTGACGGCGCGGAGTTCCTGCATAAGCACTGGGTCGGTCTTACCCTCGTGGAGCTCTCTCTATGCCTTGGCCTGACCTGCAGGATGGCCATAGCATAGAGAGAGGGGACAGCTAGGCCCCCAGTAGAGTAAGCTCTCGACATCTTGGATGCTGAAAAACCTACATGCTTTGGACGGGAGTCTAGGTCGAGCCCCTGGGGGACATCGACATATCCTCTAGCTGCCCCACCATCGTGGGAAGAAAGGGCGATGGAACTAGTTGACATGCAGGCGACGAAGGGGGCGTTCCAGGTCGTACTAAGTTCCTCATGCACTTCCGGGGAAACACGGCACTGGGGGCGAGTACGGCTTGGAGCCGCTCTCAAACCCGAGGTACCATGTATCCAGCAACGAGCATTGGGAGAGGCAGTGCGTGCACTGCAACCCAATGCCGGCGGTCCGGGGAAGCATGGCTGACATTTCGACGTCCGCTTCTTCCTGGGCTCGACCCCCCGAGGGAGGGAGCTCCGAGGAATCGTCGGAGTCTGATGCCAGTAAGTCGCCCTCCGATGCTGCAACGGACATCTCATCATCACGCACCATTTCCAAATACGTGGTTGAGGAACAAGACAGTGGGACCGTCTCATGGGGAATGGTCAGACGAGCGAGACGAGGTGTGAACGGTCCGCGAGCTGGTGGCTGACGGATTAGCGCTCACAGTAATCCTCATATCACCCTCGCTGCTCGCCGTAGTGGACGGCAGGGCCGTAGTCCTGCCGTCACGGAACGGGAAGCAGACGAGGTGGTGGCTGAGTCCCGTGGGAACACAGCCACCCGTGACGCAACGTCTGAATCGTCAACCGCCCGCAGTGCGGGCAGGACGTATCCACAAGGGCTGCCCCAGCGTACTCGAAGCAGACCTTGTGTCCGTCCCCCTCCTCGATGAGTGTGTTTTCACTTTTAGAGAAAAAACTCTAACACTTATGGAACTGCCGAGACGCCCAGGGGAAGTCGCCGCAGGAAGGGACAGTCCGCTGCACCACGTCGTAGAACCGGCAGTCTTGTAGTTGCTATCTTGTAGCGAAGTCTGTTGATCATGAACGAAGGCTCCGAAGAACAAAAGGTGAATGAATGAGGCACGCCGTCTCCCTTTCATACCCGGATATCCGGGGGCGGAGTCCGGCATGCAAATTTCATTCGCCAATTCCATTGGCCTTTTCTAAGAAGTCGGAAGTGATTGGTTCTCAGGGACGAACCCCATCTGTTGGCTCCACACAATGTCTCGTTCCCTCCATCAGGGAACTGAGGTTACATCCGTAACCAAGACGTTTTCCACCTGTCTGTGAGAGATTCTGATTCAATGTGAAATGAATATTTGAAAATATATTATTTGCTTCACAGGAATGAAAGGAAACAAATGAAAATCTATATGGTACAGCAATATACAGTATATATACAGTACATGATTAGTCACACACTTTAACATTATCCATTATCTTAAGAGTAGTGTGATATTGTTTATTATGTAATTCATAAATGATCTCATGTCATGACCCAGTAGACTTCAATCTACATTTCCATAAGTCTATTTACTTGAATTGGGTTTTACCAAGTTTAACTGAGTTTTGAAAACTGAGAAATGAGTTGTAATATTTTAGTGGTAATCAATGCAATAGAACAGATGCTGTCAACAGAGTGGATGTATTACACCCTACATATTTCCTAAAGCCGTGCTTGACACATGTACACCATGACTCATGTACAGTATGTACTGTGTGTAATTTTGGCTCTTTTGTGCCCTGGTTTGATGATGGTGTAAAGCAGGTAAATAGGTTAAGAATCTTAGCCATCCCAAAGCCTTTGGAACCATTCCTTAATAATCCTTTTCACCCCCTGAGACATTATTGCCAAGTTTAGCCGGATTTACCCGACAGTGTCAAAATAGTCACCATTTCAGAGAACTCATAACAACAGGAACAGCAGAGTCAGAGTCAGAGATTACAAGACAAAGAGGCTGAAAGATGGTGTTAGTAATCAAAATGCCTCACATCCCAAATTAAAAAGCTTGTTTCTTCTTTGTGGGCCCTCTGTGGAATGACAACATGTCTGATGAAGAGTCCTGTGCTGTGTGTAATCCTGACAGATCAGTTTTTGTCCTGCTTCTGAATGGCCTATATTTCATTAGACTGATGTAAGAAACAGCAGCAGGGAGGAGTAAAGTTATTAATATTGAAGAGCAGTGTAGAATGATAGAAGATAGAGGGAAATGCTAATTTTTTTGCCAGAGGTTCAATTCTTGCATTCTTACTGTAAAAGTCAATAGTGTGTGCCTCAGTGCCTGTTTGGTTACAAACATTCTTCCAATTACTTTTCTTTGAGTTCAGCAGAACAACAAACGTCATACAGGTTTGAAACAGCTTGAGGGTGAGTAAATGGTGACAGAATTATCATTTTTTTTAAAGGGAGTAGTTCACCCAAAAAATTGTCCCAATTGAAAAAGTGAAAGTGACCTATTTGTCAGGTATGGTGACCCATACCCGAAATGTGACCTCTGCATTTAACCCATTCAGTGATTAGTGAATACACGCACAGCAAGTCGTGAACACACACACACCCGGAGCAGTGGGCAGCTATCACTGCAGCGCCCGGGGAGCAAGTAGGGGTAGGATGCCTTGCTCAAGGGCACCTCAGTCATTACCTGCCGGCCTTGAGAATTGAACCGGTAACCTTCTGGTCACGAGTCCGACTCTCTAACCATTAGGCCACGACTACCCCACATTGACTTTTCATAGTAGGAATAAAAATTACTATGGTCAAGTCAATGGGGACCATTTTTGGGTAAACTATTCCTTTAATGCACTTCTTCCAATTTGAGCCTGTCAACGATTTACTCAATGGAGATTTGATAAATCAAGTTCTTTAAATAGGTCTTCAACATATGCCGGTTTTTCTAAAACCCTCCCCAGCTCCTGCCTGTGATCTCAAAGTGACCCAGAAATGTGTCTAACTGCTTTCGCAAAAACATGACTATGTATCTTCAGGGGCTCTAAAGCATTACAGTGTGTTTCATTGAACCTGGCACCTGGCCTTCGATGACACTGCTAAAGCGTTTAAGTCAGATAGAAACTGACGATTATGTCGCCAAAGAGGGTTATTGCTGTTCAGATCAGAGCGAGGTGACAAAACCATGTCATCTGCTCTCGATAAGAAGCTCTGTGGGTGTGAAGGTGAAGGCACACTGTTGTTGCACATTCATGTGTATTTGGGTTTGCGTGTTTGTGTGTTTGTGTATTGTGTGTGTAAATCTTCAATTCTGCCTAATAGAGCATATTTATTACATGGCCTTCCTTATTTCGTGGTGTTGTTGTATGAGTGGACATAAATGAATGCCTAAAAGGAGATTATATGTTTGTGCAGGAGTTCATTAGTCTGAAACTGAGATAGTCCTATGAGGTTGCAGACAGGGGAATGGTTCCTCTGATTACTGTTAATGAGCCGCAGGGCTATTATAACACACACACACACACACACACACACACACACACACACACACACACACACACACACACACGCACGCACACACACACACACACACACACACACACACACACACACACACAGAGAGTATGCAGCAAGTCTGAGCGCATTGCCAGGCCACCCCTGAACTTCCTTTGGGTCCACCCTCATTTCCTCATTCAGACCGTGAGTGATGAGAGCTGTAATGAGATCATGTATGATGTGTATGTGTGTTCGGGGGACTTGCTTTTATCTGGTAATTAAGCATATGCTTTGCCATTCCTTTGATTTTCTTCTGAATTATGTTTTGTTTTTCTGCGTGAACTTTTGGAATACCTCGAGCAGGCTTTCAGTTTTGAAACGTTTTTCTTTTTGCCACTTTAATGTATAGGAACAGAAGAGAGAGAGAGAGAGAGAGAGAGAGGTTGGGGGAGAGAGCTAGGCTATGACTCTGACAGGCAGTCTTTCTATTCAAATAATACCATAAATAATGATTGAAACTTTATACGTTGAAGAAATTTGAAATGAACAAAATACAAAGTTAGTTATTCTCAGTCTCAGATGGCATAACCATGGATCCACAGACTGTCCACAGCCTTGGATAGTCAAATGGACACTTCCTGTCTAAGTGGGCATTTCCTGGTCAAGTAAATGAAATGAAAAGCTGACCACATGTTATGTCGCTTATCAAAAGTCTGGTCACGGTAATGAACGATGACAGCTGTTACCTGTCCTGCTTTCTTTTCCTTCTCTTTCTCTGCTGGGCTTCTCTTTAATTGAGAGGGAAATGGGCCAAGAAGGAAGTTACATCTCCAACCTCCCTTGACCCAGCCACTTGCAAGCACCGGGACAGCTTATCCTCTATGTGCAAATTCAAATGCTACATATATCTGAAAAGGTGTGTACTTTAAAATCAGCAGGTTAGTAGGTTAGAAGCCAAAGATGCATTTTTCAAAACACATCTGTATCACAACAGCAATGCTGGAAACTATTGAGCAGCATCCCCATCATATACAGTATACATTAAAAACAAACAACTTATGAAACTAGTATTTTTACAACTTTGATTTGATCCTTTTTTCTTAGAAGAAATAGGATAGAAATGCCCAAGTACAGCCATATTTTTTAAGTTATACAGATAAAAAATGCAATACTGCATTACAGGAATATCTCTGCTGGATATCATAACAAGGACTTTTGTTCTTCATCTAATCTTCACTTCAGTCCTCAGTGTAAGTTCAGTTCAAGCAAAGACACCAGACATCGGATCGTGGCACACAAACAGCAGCACATAAAGCTTGCACATCATAGGATTCTCAATACAGTTTCTCCTAGCAGGAATGTCTTTGGATCTTAAGCAATGACCCACATATTTCCATGGCTTTCATTTAGGTCTCACCCCAAACTAAGCAGCTGGCCCATCAAGCTTCATTTCCCCTAACCCCAGGTCTGCAGTCCGGCCAGAAGACCTTGCTTGTGGCTGGAGAGCCGGCCAGCGTTTCCGAATTGTAAGTTGTGGTCTCTGGGGTAGCAGGGCTCATTTGCTAGCTCAATGGAGTCTGTCTCCTGCCCTGCGCCTCACCGCACACTCCTTGGATTGCAAAACATTTCTTTTCTTTGCACGGTATCCCGAATAAAGAGATGGAAAATAAAAGCATGAAAAAGAGATCTATCTCTTTAGATGCATACTGCATGCAATTGCAACTGTTCACCTAAAATACTGTAGACATCTAAAGGAATAGTTCACCCCAAATCAATATCTATAATTTACTTACCATCCTTTCATAATTTCTTCAGCTAAATACAAATCAGGTGGATTATAAATTGTATAAAATTAATTGTATAAATTATGCCTTGTAGATGGTTGGAATTGAAGAGGAACCAAATTGGTGACTTTCCACAAAGCACATACAACCATAAAATTAATTCATATACTGTAAATACAGTGAATTGATAAATATCCTTGAAAGTAAAATGATAGATGTGTTAATAACAATTCATATTTTAAATATAATTTCACCATTAAAAGCATTATTTAGCCCAATATTCTCAGTCAGCATGTTATGTAAATTTTGTCCCGTTCCACAATTGTTTTACTGTGAAAACAAAAATGTAATTTTACAGCACGTTTCTGTTTTTTTACAGTTTTCCATGGACAATGACAAAAAACCTGTTATTTTACAGATTACATTTTTTACAGTTTTTAATGTATTTTTAAAATGCAGTCAAAAATATAAAATGACAAAAAAGACATGTACTTTTACAGGGAAAACAGTTTACAGTTATTTTAAGGTTTATGACGCCCCAGCTGCCCAGCTGTTTTTTTTACAGGATTTTTTTACAGTGTTGCTTACTGGGTGTCTACTGTTAATAATATTTTTGCAATACATTTTGCAGACGTTCTAATTGGAATATAATTGAGATGTTCTTTAGTAGCGGTTGGTCTTTGTTGTGTTGTGTGCCCAGAGAACACATTCAGTCTAATTTTGTCACTCAGTTAATCCACTGTCCCCAAAAATCAATGCAGCTCTGTCTGTGCTGACCCGTCACCCTTCACGCCATCTGCTGCTCCGTGGTTATAATTCCCTCTGTTAGTGCCTTGTGCATGTTTGACTGCCTCCAGACAGCCCTTATAGAAAGGACCATGATAAAATTATGTTATTAGATGGGTACATTGATATAGGTGTTGCTGAATATATGTATATATATATAATATGCAGTTTCAGTTTCAAGAAAAGTAGTCCAACACACTTCAGTGAATGTAAATATACCTACCGTAAATATCCCAAAACTTTATTTCTGTGAGTGGATGTAGCAAAATTGCTAACAAAAATGGTCAGAAATACGCCTGAACACTTCGCTCACTGCTGCCCGCTCTTTGTGAATTACCCACTCAAATTTGGTATCTATGTAAAGCATTGAATTTCTGCACAACGAAACAACCATAAACTGCCTCAGTGCTTCCCTCATTAAATATTAATGCACTTTGTAGAGTCAATTTTATTATTTTATGTTTTTAGAAGACGTAAATACGTATCCAGGATTAAAATCAAGCCAAGGCGTGAACATTGTGAAACCTGACACAAAATAACCCGGATTGCATTTACCCAGCGTTTAAAGCGATAGCTAAACCATGTCATTCTTACCCTTATATCGTTCCAAATCGGATTTCCTTTCATTTGCAGAAAACAAAAGAAGATATTTAGAAAAATGATGGTAACCAAAGAACTTTGGCTTCCATTGTATGGACATTTCTTAAAATATATTCTCTTGTGCTCCACAGAAGAAAAAGTCATATTTTTTAATGATATGGGAGTGATTTCCCTTCAAAATTACCCATATGATAACTAGGCATTCTACAATGACCAGGAATGCTGAGAGTTTTACAAACAGACTGTAAGTCTTAAAAGATGGACAGCTACCACCTTTAATGTCAGTATTGGAAATGATGCATAACTGCGACATACTGTTTCATTTTTATGTTACTTTATAGGCACCCATTCCCTGGCACTGGCTGATTTGCATGTGTTGGAGAGAGAAAGAGCAAGGCTTGGAAGGCAGAAGAACTACCAAGAGAAGTGGAAGTGGCCTCGTCTCGATCCCAAAGCTTTGCTTTGAAAAGCAAACTTCAAGCCCGGAGTGTTTACCTTGGCCAGGGCAGAAGCAGATCGATGATCTGCAAAGTGGATTTGTTATTGCCTTGTTTGCCTTGGCAGTCCTTGAGAGCAGCCCACTGATTGCCGCCCCAGATGTCTACAGTGTGAACACACACATACACAAATTCATGTACGCGCACACATGTATATATTCAGATATATATTTATATATAACAGTACACGTCTTGCATCAACGGCATCATAATTACTCGTATCTCAGACATCTTTTTGGGCCTGTGAAGTTCTGCCCGCTGTGGGACACAATGCAACCAGAGTATGCTGGTTAGTCTGGTAGTATATTTATACTTCCTCTCGTCTCCTTATCCTGTCGTTTGTCACAGAACAGAGGCTCTACATTTTACCTCTGGAGATTTACCTTCCTGTGGGGTAGAGTTTCAGCTTTATCGAAACAAACCTGAACCAGCTAATCAAGGACGTTAGGATCTCTTAAAAAACATAAGTGGGTGCTGGAACTGTCCTAAAGGTAGAATCTGGATTAGGCTAAGCATGGGACAACTCATGTATAGGAAGCAGCTCCACTTTTATCTGGTAAAGGATTCATATGGAATCTCACTCTCGTGATCTTCAGTCATGGTCACATCCTTCATCATTGGCAGCAGTAAACCTGTAATTTCCATTCGCATCAAATTGTCTTCAATCCTAGTTTTTTGTTAAACTAGATCAACAGTTATTTTAAATGAAAGAGAATTGAGTGGTGTCTAAAGAGAGAATTGAGTTGTGTGTTTGTGTATGTATTGGTGTAATGTTTCTCCATGTCCACTCCAAATTGGCCAGGCGTCCAAGGCTTTCATGCTTTGGCCATGTTGGGGCTCTTTCTCTCTCTCAGTCTGTGTGGCCAAATAAAAATAACCTCCTGACACTTTTATGGCAAGACACAGTTGTGTGGATTTATGCGGCTTGTTTTCGCCCAGTTTAAAGTGAGACTGTCCAGGGCCAAAGGCTTATGGCCTCTGTCAGCACATATTAAATGTTTATGCTGTTTGTCTCACACACTTGTCCTTTTATTTGAAACCAATTGACTCTTAGCCCCTATGCTAACATGCCCGATAAGCGCCCTATTGCGACAGATGTTTAGACGTATAGACATAATATTATAGCAGGAGAAGCCTTTTCTTTTCTCCATTTGTTTATAAAATTAAAATTACATGTGACATCCATCAATGGTTGAACGACAACAAAGTTTAAAACCCTTTACACTATGGTGAAATAGCAGCGACTGCCAAGTAGGACATATTGCGTCATCAGATTTTAAGGATAGGAATGGGTTACAGTTAGGCTTGGGCTAATGTAAGGGGCTTGTACAGTATTCCTTTCATGGCTTTCGGTTTGTTGTGCCTATATGAATGGAATTTTATTAATGAGATCTCTTTAATATCCATTTTTTCTTCTACAATGAGGATAATTGAAAGAAAGTGATAACTCTGCTTCTCAGATTTATCTTCTGAGCAAAAGACCCCAGTAATTTGACCAAGATTTCTAGAGTTTGAAAGGAAATATCAACAATGTTACAAAGAAATTCTTCTATGAACTCATGTGAATGAGCATATCTGAATTAAAATAGCTTCCATTACATTTTTCCAATTAAAGCCACATTACTTTATTAGCTCCATACTTTTATCCTGCTAAATGTATTGTTTGCTTTTTCATAATCACATGTAGGAGATATATATTTATATATATATATATATATATATTTCTAATATATATATATATATATAGAGTTATTTAAATCAAATATAGCTGAGAACTTAAGAGCTATTAAAGTAGAACCCCTGAGCAGCAAAACGTTCCTCTGGGTGATGAGACACAGGTTCAGCTTAATGCCTGTGTTATTTCTACACTCCCTACCTATAGTTCCCACATATTAACGGAGACATGTAACAGTCTTTATTATTGTAAATCCTTTAATATGTTCTTTTGTATTTTTGCTGACACAGCTTGATGCACTTATTGCAATAATTAAGATTAAGCAATTTTATCAAAGGTTGCCATATGGCACTTGAACCTATAACCTTACCTTTACAAGCACAGATCTAAAGCAGATTTTAAAGTTGAAAGGGCTGTGTGTTTAGAGTGTATTTAAAGTTTATATCATACCTACTTTCAGAAGAGGGCGACCACAAAATCTCCGATATAAATCAGGGTCCCCAAAACCCATTATGCATAAAAAAATAGTTTTTAGACATGGTAGATTTTAAACTTACAATTTTTTATAAAAGTAAACTTATATTATTTTCAATTTAATATTTAATCAGTATGTTTACCATTCAGTTAACTTTTATTTGTATAGCGCTTTTCACAATCTACTTTTTCACAACGTACGCAGTACTTCTCTACTTTAATCTTTAGTTTACCTTCACTTTTTCTTGCGTACCTGCACTTCTCACATGTTGCCAGTACTTTACCACTCCGAGTCAAAGCGTCAATGTATGGGTGATTTGTGTTTTTTTGGCTAAAGATTGCAGGTTTTGCATCTAGGGTCTTTGGCGCGGAGCTACCCTATTTCAACAGATTGACCAATGAAACAGGGTTTACGGAATTCCAGCCAATCAAATTACAGAGGCCAAGCAGCAATTCAGCCAATAAAACTAAAGGCGTTCAGCCAATCAAATTGAAGATGGTCTGCAGGCGGGCGCTAATGACTGTGACTGTGTAGTGAGATGACAAACATAAAGCCAACGGTTTTACAATATAAATGGTAAGATTTCAGAGATGCAAACTACTTATCTTTTGCGAATTCTGCCGTTTTAAATGAAAACTAGGTGGTTTGTCACATAATGTAATGCGTGTTCAACTTGACATGCCTAAAAACATAACAGCATATAAGGCATAAGATATGACTGTGTGAAAATGATGGATTTAATTAACAGAAGAATTCAATAGACTGCAGAACTATCATAACAGGTAATGAAATGACAATTCTTTGTTCAAATTTGTATTTAAGAATAATAAGTTGTTTGGCAAATGGTTCCTTTAGTAAATAAACTTGTTGTACCAGCAATGTTCTAGAATTTTCAAATGTGGTAATAATTTGCATATGGCAAAGTGCACAAGAGAGTCCTAGAACCTTTTTCTCCACTTCAAGCACTGGGTCGAAGTATAGGAATTGCAATAGCAATAACAACATTTTAAACCCTCAAGAAAACCCAAAACACAAACAACATTCAACCCTCCAAAAAAAGGAATTCCCAGCCACAAAACGGGCAAAATCAATGCAAAGCAAGATGTTACATCACAATGTTCAGGCAAACACCACCTTAATGAACATAAAACAAACAAAAGAAAAAACAAACAAATATTGAATATTGGCAAATTACTACCCCAATGTAGTTTGTCACCTCCACAGCACAGCCAAATAAGGCAAAACTACCACCATTAAAGCCAGCCAAAGGCAATTCACATTTGCGAGGACTATAATTATTGTTGGTCATTCAAAAGAGCATACGATGACCATCCACTACCTCCACAGTGAACCCAATAACTGTGTCTCAAACAACAGCAATGCAGCAGCTGGCGACTTTTGTACATGCTGGCGTTGACATACCAATTAACAGAATTGGAGGCAGCTTACTAATCTGTCGAGCAAGGAGATGCCTATACCACCCCAACACAAATCACATCCAAATGATGCCAGTAGGAAGCTAAGCATCTCACCTGTGCTTCAATAGAGACTCAATTACCCAATCACTAGCCACCTCCCTCACCCTTAAAGGGACATACTACCACAAATAGAACAATGCTATTGTTTCATGGTTTGCATTTATTGGTAAATGTGCATTTCTTATCACATATATAGTCCTATACAGAATCTTAAAATAATGTTAAACATTTATCTAAAAAGGGATGAAAACCAAAGGGCTATTATGTTTTCCATTCTTGCATTTCTGGGAATCAGACCCATGACCTTGGTTTGGTCAGGGTCATGCTCCACCGCTATGTATGCTAAGAATGAAGTTCCTCTCTTACTCTGATTCGTCTCTGCTTGATGTGTATGTGTCTCATAAATGGGTTATTTAGGGATCTCTGCTGAGTGTCTTTTCTCTTTGAATTAAGGCGAGAAAGCAGGCTACCCAACCAAACAGAACGCACACTGACACCTAGGAGGCATATGACACCTCTTCTGTCACTGCGATTATGTGTCCAAGCAGTGCACAAAAACATTTTCCCTGTTACACTTTGGACAAACAGAGCATTTAAACTATTGGCATGTCAGGCTGTAGACTGTTGAGCACGCTTGACTGTGGCCTGATGGGGGGCTTTGTGGGGTCTGTGAGGAGACATGCTGATGTCCAGTATCAGGCAGCCATTAGGCCTGCAACCGCTATTACTCATATCACTTTCTGCAGCAGAGCACATGCCCCAACAGCCATCAACAGCCTGACAGTTAATGTACTCTGACAGGGCTAGAGTATGTGTATATCTAGAGAATGGCGAGTAAAACGATTCACTTCTCTTCTATATGTGCATTAGCTCATTGGATAAAGAAAAGGACTGGGAATTCCAGTCCAACGTTGGTTAAATTTCAATAGAAACAAAGCCCAGGAATGACATAAATTCACCGAACAGCAATGTGAAAGACTGCAATGCAAAGATGCATTACATAATCAGGCTTATTTCATCATATATTTCGGAACTGATTCTAAAACCATACTGTGTTGTTTATACATTAACATGTACTTGTTTACTTTGCAGTTTTCAAGATCTGCAAACATGGCATCTTTTCAGGTTTCGCATTTCTGCAAATAAAAACTATATTAATTCAACATAGGAAGAAGTTCATAGAATGAAACAAAAAAGATCATGGTTTTACTTAAACCCAAACCTATAAATAGTACATCATGATTTACTATTATGACATTATGATCAAAGCTGTGTCGCAGTAGTCAGTGCATATGTTCCAGACATGCATAAAATAACATGCAAATAATACATAGAGCATAGAAATATTGGTTGAGTTATACATTTCACAAGTTTTCTGTGCATGGCATTCATGCTGAGTAAGAGTGCCTGACGCATCACATGTGTCTGAGTATGAGGTGTGAAACCCAGCCCTTTCACCTCAGAGATTTCTCTCCATACATATGCACAAATGCTATAGGCTTGATCTGAGCACCATATTGATGCAAGCCGTGTCAGGAGTTTGCTAGCTAGCTGCTCTGGCACTAAAATAAATGGTTTGTTACATTTTGTTGTGTTGACAGAATATAAACAACCAACGCCATGGCCAGTGAAACCAAGATAAACTAAAGTGCTCATTATTCGTGAAAGAAGAGCGCAGCTGAGGTGTGAGAGTAATTCATGTAACAAATATTGATGGCTAGAATGACACTTACTTTTCTTCTAGCTCCATTTACATTTTATATATTTTAAAATGAATGTGTTTGGACGTAGAAAAATGTATAAATACACAGTCCCACACACAAGCCACATTTTTGTCACTCTCCCCATTTACCCATCTGAAGTGTAAACATGAATGCCTTTGTTTATAATGCTGTTTAATCAATCATCTTTAATTGTTAGTGGTCGAGTGTGATAAAGCCGTTCTCAATACGTCTCTGTCAGCGAGCACGGATGAGTGAAGTGCTTGTGTTTCCATCCGCAGAAGTGGCTGCAGAGTATGTTACCAGTTCAACATAAACATGCAGTTGCTCCATCAGCTTTCTGTATACACTACTTTCACCAAGAGCCATTACTGCCTGAGAGGATGAAGACTAGCGGCAGCTCGCTATAGGCTTTTTCTAACTGTTATTGATGGTACTGCGAAATATTTGTACAGCCCGGCCACCGTATTAATTAAAAAAGGAAAGTGTGATGTTCTAGGTTGTTGGGTTATTTGGAAATGGGAAAGGATTTGAATTCATTCTCTAAATTTTCTGCTCAGTGTGAGGAGAGCCACTCAGTTGTGGTGACCCTATCTCAGACCTCTCACACAGTCTGTTCATTGCCCACCTGATACATACGGTATACAAAACTAGTAAGTGCTAGCTGAAAATCATCAGTTAGAAATCCGCTTGTCTGGCTTTATGCAACTTCTGGTGGTCACAGTACCACCATGCCTGTTTCCGAGGAAGAACTCATTTGAGAGATACTTATAGTTTAGTTTGAGGCACTAAGTAGGAGGTAAATAAGATATCAACAAGCAGAATTATGTGTTCCGCCTGCCATATGTTTGAAATAATTAAAACATCAGCATCCAAAAAAACAGGGAATTTAAAGATGTGCACTGGAGTAAAGAGTTGTTTTTACAACATTTGACACAATTTCCAAGATTATGAAATTAGACCGCTGAGGAGTGTGAACAAAGATTGGGTGAGACTTAGGGGAGGAACATGAGACATCCATGACTAGGATGTTATCCACCATCACAGAGTTGAAAACAAACTGAAACATTTAGATGTCTCTTGAATGGTCCTCGTTTCTATAAAGTGCTACAACTGGTTGACATTATTTGGTTCTATTCACAGTGGATGGCAAATGGCGGGGTAATGATTTTTTTAGCCAAGTGAACCCCGTGTTACTAAAAGGTCAGGTCTGGTGTATGAAGAATGACTGTTGTAGGAAGCCAGGAGCAGAGCTGCGGTCCAACGTGCTAAGGTTGGCTTGTTGTTGTTGTCTTTCATGAGGTTTTTGACATGCACATGTCACTTAAGAACATACTGCGATACCTTCAGGCATAGAGGCATAGCTATTAAAACCTAGAGAAGAAACATACACCCACATGTGTAAGTGCCCATATATAACACACACACATATGACACCCATTTCAGCATAGCTCAGACACTGCTTTAAGAATGACTTTGGCATGTGTGTAAGTGTATTTGTAAAAGTGAGAGAGCAGAAAGGCAGATGCATTGTGTGAATGGGAGCGTAAGTAAAAAGTCTTTGCACAGATGATGGGATTACTCACACTCTCTCAGCCTAAGGATAGGAAAGTGAATGAGGGAAAGAGATAGAGAGATTGGGAAAGTAGAGTGATAGAGAGAGTGTTCGCGTAAATTATTTAACAACTTGCTCTCTGAAAGCAGTAAAGATCAGAGAAGGTGTTACAAGCTGTCCATCATTCTGCTAATCCAGAGGGTTCTTATTCACATTTACACCTCACATCACACCAAACACTACAGACAGCAGCTGGTCGAAATGTTTGGAGTAATTTGAAGGGGGGGGGGTGATAGAAAACTATCCTTATTAAAAATGAAGAAAATCTAGTGAGCTACCTTCAGCTCCACTGTGTACTGCATAATATTATTTAATATAGCTATCAAGGCAGAAATGATAACTAAAATAGAACCAACACTCTAAAAAGTGCTGGGTTGTTTTTGACCCATGCTGGGTAGTGAAGTAACCAAATTAGAACACTGCAAAGGCAACAACTATGTGCATCACACGAATGAGGCTATTTATGGGAAGCAACACGCCCATGGCTTTGACATGTTAGTTTGAGCATGCAATGCTCTATTAATGCAAAGCATAAAAATACACACTCTGTGACATTACATACACTCAGTAGTTTCAAACTTTCAAGCTTTTAATTACATAAAACTGGCGATTATTATTCAATAAATTACATGAACATTAATCAACAGCTTCACACTTTATTTACCATCCTAGATATCAGAGGTGTAAAGAGTACCTGAAAACCATACTTAAGTAAAAGTACAGATACCTTGCAGTGAAAATTACTCCATTACAAGTTACAAGTCACCAATTTCAAAACGACTTGAGTAAAAGTCTTTGAGTATCTGATTTTAACAGTACTTGAGTATTTTACTCATACTGAATGTAGGCTCAAAGCAGCACTAGTCCTCAACACTTAAGAGACACGTCAGTGAAAAACTAGAAACAGTCGATTCGTGAGGTGAGCAATCGCATTTATTTTCTTAAATCATAATAGATTTTTTTTTTTTTTAGATTTAGATTCAATTTATTGTCATTGCACATGTACAAGGCAACGAAATGTGACCTCTGCATTTAACCCATCCAGAGAGTAGTGAACACACGTACCCCCGGAGCAGTAAGACTGAACACCTCAAAATTGCAACAAATCATGGCCGACATCATAACCTACTGTACGTCATTACAAACACCCTAAGTCTCATTTAAGCTCAACTGCTCATAAGTAAACCAAACTCCTTCAAAAGGGTCTCTTCAATATAACGGATAAATAAAATAATGTTAAGTAGAATTAAAAAGTCAAAGCCTTTTTGCACTGGACATGCTGGTTTGGGCCTCATGGCCAGCTGCAGTCATGTCCTCATTTCACATACACTGTTAGCCCTTACCTGCCATTTCTACAGTAATATACTGTATTGGCAACACTGTTGCCTGCTAGTTACTGTAGGTGTTTTACAGTAAACTACTGCAATGGCTGTTTGAAGATACATTATTAAAGAATCTATTAACGCACTTAAGTCACACAGTCTTAGATGAACACGTGTAAATAACAGATGAACACAATAAATCTGTCAAGATTTCACCAGAGGAGAATTAAACACAAACATCAATAACATCTTCACATATTACAGACACCACTTTCACTTTATTTCTGTCATCTGTGTAAGATGGATCTTATTGAGATTGAACTCGAGTTCATAGTGGTTCAATTGTGTTTTAAGTCACCATTATGGCGATCAGTGTTTGCTTTGGTTGGACTCTTTGACTTTCTTGTAGCTTTAAAATGTACACTTATACAATAACACTGAAAGGGACTTTACAGGAACCGCAACTTTATGTTTGCTTAGTAACTGAAGATACATCTGAAAGAATCCAATCACTAAATAATAATAATATAGCATTTAAGATTTATTAAGATATGTTTGGTAAAGTGATCACATGTTGTAATGGAAAGATCTCTGTCAGAAAATCTTTCTTTGCAATTGAGACACAGTTAGACACTTGACATACAAACCTCATCAATGGTGACAAACAATCATGAATGAGTTTTGTACTATGTACCCAGGATGCATTGCAGCATGAAGCTGTTCAGTTGATTGTCACCATTGTTGAGATTCATATGTGAATTGTTCATTTCTCTGTGTCCGACTCATTCTATAGGTTAATATTTTGTCTATATAGTGTGAGAGCACTTTTGAAAATTGAAAAACTATACATTCTTTTTACTGGTTTACATCACTTCATGGCAATAGTCCCACCACATGGTCAAATTTTGAGCAAACATGTTTAGAGCACATTTAGGAATAGTTAGTTTTAAAAATAAGAGCTTTTGTAGATGTGTGACCTACAGTAACTAGCTGGCAACAGTGTTGCCAATATATTACTGTAGAAATAACGGGTAAGGGCTAACCGTGTAAACCGCCAGCGATTGACATCTACCTGATACTGCACTCATATTCATATAAAGAAGACATGTTGACAAGTTTTTGTAAGTTAGAGCAAAATCCACAAGATTGTAGTACCTTCAATGCCCTGTGAATGGCAATATTAATTATAAGATAGGTGGCATGCAAAATGTAATGTGTAACTGCATTAGTCATTACAAATGTAGTGGAGTAAAGAGTACATATACTTGTTCAAAAATGTAGTTAAGTAGAGAGTAAAAGTTGCTAATATCTTTAATACTCAGTACAACTACAAAGTAGCCAAAAAGATACTTAAGTAAAGTAACTAAGTACATTTACTCCAATACTTTACACCACTGCTAGATATACAATGCATATTACAAAAGATATATGTTGTTCCATGATAAAACCTGGTCACATGAACAGCTAGGAGCACATACGATTCTTTCAAATGCTGCCTATACTCTCTATATTTTTTATTCTCTGGTCTTCTCTGTCGTCTCATCATAGTCTAGATTATACTTATCTAGATCTATTTTCTGTTCCAACCACCACATGCATAAGCATGAAGTCTCTCTAATGGAGCTTCACTGTCCCCATAATACATACATCCAGCTTTACAATTTATGCCTGTTATTCTAAGTTGATAAATGTTATTTCAAAATAGCAGAACACTCCCTTTCCTTGTGTGATTTATATGGTTGAACGAGAAGGAGGTGCTGACTTTACACTGTTTCAAATTAATATTTCTCTTTTTCTACTCTTGGGTGTCTCAAACCATAAAGGATGCCCTTAGAAGCCAAATGGAGCTGACATTACAACTTTATCATAAGGAAATAATAATCTCGGGTTTAAAAAAAAAGTGATAGAATGAAGCAGGAGTTCTTTTGCAGCAGTTAAAGTACAAGACAGTTTGATAATCTAGGTGTCCATAAAATACATGTTCCTTCTGTTTGGAAGTCTAGCAAGTGTGGAAAAAGATTGGGCTTCACTTATGTGAGATACCAAGTTGTGTTAATTGTGAGCAGCAGTACAAATCGTTTTTTTTTTTTTTAAGAAAAATGATAGTTCCAGCTTGTTGTTTGCCACTTGTATTACTATTTATAGATACAGAAAATGCAGGAAAAGATGAGGAGAAGAACAGGAATCAGAAAATGTTGTGCTGTATGCCAGATTTGAAGTCGCATTTGCCACATTAACACCATTGCATATTCTCTCTCTCTCTCTAAATTATTATTTATATATTGTTTAATAACTCATTCTCAGACAATATTTGAGAAGAAAGCAGTAGGGAGGCAAGGATCTCATATTTGTTGTGTCTATTTCTTTTGCAACTGGAACATCCAAAAAAATCGGATATGTGCCTTGATGACAAAAGAACAGGTTTGCAAACACTGCTGCCCCCCTTCAGATCAGCAGCACGTTTAGACATCTTTAAAGTTTCCTGCTATCTGCAGTTCTGCAGTCTTACTTGAGTGTTTACTAGGTGATAGCAGTTTCTTGTCAACCACAGACCCTCCATGCTGCGGTTCTTCTTTGCTCCTCCCCTGTCTTCTTTTGTCAGTGTGTATAGAGTGTTTGCAAAGACTGCTGGTTCAAGGCTTTCCCCAATGTGATACCAGCTGTCTGAGGCTTTAGTGTGTGGCTGAGGGAGTCCAGGCCCCAGACACGGGTTTAGATAGCCGCAAGCCCCACATCAAAGTTTCTCCAGATAACCCAGCAGTGTTTCATGTGTGAGGTATCTTTCCACAGAGAAAAGCGGCCACCCCTCCCCATCTTCCTGCTTTTCTCAATCCTGTACTATCTGTGCTGGCTGTCTGTGGGTCTGTGATCCACCAAACCAGGCCACTTCCTCTTCTCCTCCCCTTTGTTTCACTCTTTCTCTTTGACTTCATTCACTATTGTGAGATATGTTGAGAGTCGTGTGCAAAACTTCGACACGTTCATTACACAATTACGTTTCAGTGCATTTACTTGGTCTAAGCGTGACAGTGTGTTAGGTAAAGAGATAGCTCATCCAAAACTAAAAATCATGCCATAATTTATTCATCCTCATATCATTCAAAATTAGTATATGACTCCCTCTTCTGAAGAACACAAAAGAAGATATTTGGAAGAATGTTGGTAACCGAATAACGGCGGTACCTATTCACTTCTATTGTACAGACACTAAACCAAGGCAAGTCAATGGGAACCGTCGTTGTTCAGTTACCAACATTCCAAACTTCCAAATGTCTTCTGCAGAAGAAGGAAAGTTGTACAGGTTTGAAATGACAAGAGGGTGAGTACATAAAGACAGCATTTTCTTTTTTTGGGTGAACTATTACTTTAAGTCTTTGGGTTTTGTTTGAAGAGAAATTCAATGGCCCTATGTAGTTTAGTCAAAGGTGTAGCTACACTAGACTAGATATTCTAGCTAGCAGGATTTTGTTGTACATATAAACATATTTATTATACACTTTAATTTCCTTCAAGTTCAGGTGATATTTGGATCATATCTGAGTTATCCTGTTATTGCAGCAGCTAAGCAAAACATCACGTGCGTCATTTGATTTGTGATATTAAAAGCATAACAGACAGTGAGGCACATAATGAAGGTTTCTAGATACCACTCCTTTCCTTTCAAAGGAGTGCAGTGTTGTCTTCCTTTTCCACATGTGAACAATGGGGCCTTTTGATTTGCCCCACTGTAAATTTTGTGGGCAGTAGCAGTGGGAGTGGGGAGGTCACAAGGCTTTAATATGCTTAGCATTGACTTTCTCTCTCTCTTTCTGTGGAGCGCATCTATTAGGGCCGTGATTTGATTTTGGTCTATTCATTTGCAGTCCCAGCAGTAGCCTGCGGTGGTCCGCTCTCAGCCTCTCTAATTGGTTGTGTCTCTGCCTGGCTATCATTAGATTAAGTCGTACTCCTGGACACTTGTAGTCTGCGCTTGTCCTTCCATTTATTCAGGCCTAATGTAACACAAAATTCATTACTGATCATATTAAGAGTGCAATCGTAGATGTGGGGGCGAGTACTGACAAACACTGGGCTAACCTGATGGAGGGAGCGAATGAGTAGATTAGAGGCTAACCTAAAATTGTGACTCGTCGACTGGATGAGGGAGGCGCTGCATTTGGCGAGAACAGGAGAATAGTGAAATATTTTGTTTTAAAATCAATGGGAGAAAGGATGAGGGTATGCAGGGTATTGGGGTATAAGTATATCCCCTCCTCACATTTAAAAATTATTTTTCTACATTTTAAAGAGATAGGTGCACCACTGTGCTTGTCATCACAGCTGTTTTCATGACGACATTCTTCATTTAGTTTAACCAAAGATTATATATATTAACCAATGAATTGCAATGAATTAGGTGGAATGCAATGCTCAAAATGGCCGTTCTATCGAAGAAAGAAAAAAGATCCACGTACGATGCTCTGGGACGCGGCTCTTGTGAGGTGTTTGCCAGCCAGTGAGCATGCACAGTAGCTGAAGCGACATTGAATATATGATTTTTAGAGCAATTTAAGATTAGCAAACCAAAGTACTGGAACAGTCCATGTCAGACTTATTCATTGATCGGAAATATGCAAATTAATTGTGATTTTTGCCAGTGATTTTAGAAATATCTGCCTTCCACCATTCAAAGAGATAAGACCGTTAGCTTGCCATGACGTAAATAGCTGCCCGGAGGCATTGCAAACATGGCCGCCGAGTGGTACGACTTCCATAAACGGATTTTGTTGTAACTTATATTAGTGAAGTCGAATGGAGAAAGGACTGCCTGTGATGAAGTTGTTGCTATGACATCAGCATTTACATGATGACATCATGATCACGATATTAATAAAAAGGCTATACTTTGTATAAAGTAGTTAAGTAAAGACTCATAATAAAAAACAAAACCCAAACTCTGAATAACTTCTATATTTGTATTTCACCATACAGTCTTGTTTAAAGTCACTGTATTGTGTCCAAGCCAAACAGACAAATAGCACCAGACAGGAGCTTGTGGAGAACAAGGCAGGAAAGCAGGGTTTCTAACGTATGCCAGAGACCTAGTGGTTTTGTTGCATAACAGCGGAAAAGGAAAGGCGAAAGGCTGATTGATATACATTCAAAAGAAGTCACTTACTGTGGTTAGGATACATGATTTAAATCATCACAGTGGTCCCTTAAATGGTTTTAAAAAAATCACTATGGTACTTGGTCTAGATGTTCTCTTTTCCACTAAGTGGGACGCAAAGTGTTATCACTGATGTTTAAAAGTGAATTGTGCAATTTCTTTGCCACTAGTGACACCAAAAACGGGAAGAAACATTTGATTTATTATAAATCCGAGCATAAGTCACAACTCTTCAGCCTCACCCTGATCAACAATAATAGCCATGTAGCTATTATTCCGAAAATATTACACTTCCCATTTGGGGGAAGATTAAATTCTTAAAATGTGATCAAATAAAAATCTTCACGCGTGCAGCCTTAACTAAAATCAATGCAAAATGATTTTAACAGTGGCCAGGTACATTTATCATTGTGATATTACAAGGCCACAGAAAGCTGTCTTGTTCAATTTCAATATCATGTGTGTAACTAATATAAACGTCTCCACAACACTCTTCCGCTTTTGTGAATGTTTCTGTTTCTCCCGAGGCAGAGAAAATAGCGGCAGATGGTTAAATGCTTACTGTCTGTTGGAGGGAGGTGGAGGGGGGTGGAAGTCTGGATTCAGAAGAGAGCTGCCAATATGAGGTCATTTCTGTTTGCGAAGAACAGGGGCCTCAAACGGAACGCGAGATACTTTTTGACATTTTTTTAAAGATGCCTTGAAGACATTTACAAAAGTGTGTATAACCTGTAATGTAAAACAATTGTAGGATTTACACAAAAACAACAATTCCTGTAAAGAATTTCATTCCATTATGCTGTTTACCTCATGCTAGGATATGCAGACATATACTGATAAGCTTGTTATGGAGCAACGTGCAGAGGTTTGGAGAATTTGATGGAGAGAAGGTAGAGAAAGTGGGAGAATAAGAGAATCCTCTCCCAGTCGCCACAACTATGTCCTACTGTAATCAGATTTCTAAAGCGTTATACATTTACTCATTCTTGCAAATACAAGACAAGTAACAAAAAATAATAATTATACAGAGCTGGTTCCTATCCCATACATTCCCACGCTCAAACTGACAAAGTTATTCACGGGCTACTGCCAGACTATCATGCTTATCTTATAATATCACTAGAGCTGTGCGATTGTCAGGCTTTAGGAGCATCAGTCGGAAATTGAAAATTGTTCCCACTTGGTCAACTTTGAAACATTTCACATTTAATATTCTCACTTAAAGGGATACTTCATCCAAAAATGAAAATTCTGTCATCATTTACTCACGTTCGAGTTGTTCCAAATCATTTTTAAATTTCATTGTTCTGATGAACACAGATAAAGATATTTAGAAGAATGCTTACAACCAAACAGATCTTGCCCCCCGTTGACTCCCATAGTAGGAAGAATTACTTTATAATTTTTTTTCAGTTGAACACAAAAGAAGACATTTTGAAGAATGTATAAGACAGCAAACAGTTGTAAGGCATTTTTGACTTACCGTTGATTTAACCATTGATAAATTTCATTCATCCAAACAATTTAACATTGATTCATACTTAACTACATTCATACGAAATTAAAATATTCCATTATTTGAAAGTTATGAATAAAACTAAAAAGTATTGAACGTTTTACAGGTAATTTAACAATATTTTTTTTAATTATGCGAGAAGTGTCAAACTTAGTAGGTTTCTTCATTTCAAAATCTGCCGAATTTCTTAAAGCACCATTTTTGAGGATACAAAAACCTTTTACTTTGCCTGATTTTAAAAATTCAGATGTTTTATTTAGTGACGCATAAGGTCAGGGCACAATTATGACTTGGTTTTGAAATATAATTGCACCTTAGAAAATGTAAGATGAGGTTGGTAGTGCATGCAATGAAGCACTCCTTTGTTTTGTGCAACGTCTAATAACGATGAAGTAAGCTTTTTGCAGCACAGGCTGTTTGCATTGGAAACATATCTGTTCACATTGCCTCGGCGCAAGGTTGGGTTGATTATAGCAGTGAATGCGTGCTGCATTGGCGTGTCCCGACATTGATATGCATCTCTGCTGCGGCCATGCCATGGCTGAGTGCCTGGCCCCACGCTCAGGACTTTCTGCGCTCCCTCGCTTAATCAAATCCTGATTCGGTTCGCCTCTGCGCTTGAGCACCATGTCACACTAACATAATGTTATCTGGACTCGAGCCTTTTTCTACTGCCATATCCAACCACCCATCTGGAACGGGCGTGCTGGGCTTGTTGTTTTTTAACAGTCACATTCATGCAGCCTCTGTTTTCTGGGTCCAATATAGACTGTGACCAGTACATCATGAGTTGTTGAAAAAAGTGATTTTCTAATATATCTACACATCATACAGTATTAAACAATAAGACTGGTGTTAACAGAATAAATATTAAGATAAATAGCATTAATTTTTTTATAATTCCTTACAAAATTATATTAGATTTATGGTTAAATAATAGAAAAATACAAGAAATATGGTTTTTAGATACAGTATTTTTACTGGAAAAGAAAAAAAGTGCTGTGCAAGAACAGTTCAGTTCCTGTTTTCTATATGTAATTCAATGAGGCAATAAAATGTGTGTGAGTTTGGATGTGCGTGTTTCTGTGTAAATATATTTCCTTCCATCTGCCCGTACTCTGATCCATCTTGGGGCCATTGAGAGACCAGCCCAGAATACTTGGATAAATCATGTTCAATTTAACAGCGCTTGATGCAACCTCCCTAACCCCCCACACACACACCTCCCCGGCAGAATATCATTACATTCCACGCATGTGAACTTTGACAGCCAGAAATGTAACATATCTGATCTGATCTCAGTTCAGTGGTACTGAGCTCATGGGCTGATTTGGAAACAAGATATTTAGCCAGGGTCTCTGGTTTGACTCAAAGCTAAGCAGCGCAGGTCTCCCCTGCCCCAGGCTTCAGCCACACTGTAGAAGGGTTTTCATTAAGGCGTAATTGAAAGCGGCTCTAGTTGTGCACTCTGGACTTCCTCCACTTCCACCTGCAATGTCTGGAAGTGTATTTAATGATAACAATGCTCCATGCCACCAGCCTCATTAATGATTCCCCTCTTCCCAACAAGTACTATGAGCTGTATCTGTTTTCAGTTTGTGATTGGTGCCTGATGGGAAAGCCATGCCCACATGATCAAGGAAATAGTTCTCAAATGTGGCCAATCATTGTAGACAAGGAGGGGTAAATGTGTAAAGATGTCAAACATTATTCAAAACAGCTCAGCACGAGACCCCCTCTGCTGGTTCTACTACTAGATTGGATTCTGTTTAGTGCTTGTCAAAGCGGCGGCATAAAATATGTCAAAAATAATAATCATTTGATAACTTTGTCACATAAGTGTGTATGGTGTGGTATATAACACTGTATAATGGGCAATTTAGTGATGCTACGCTCCAGCGTTGGGTCAAAACGGAACAAATCTAACCCTTAATAAATTAACCTTTTGCTGCCTTGTTTCAAAGCAAAATGCTGGGCTCTATTAACAACTGGGGTTGGATCAAACCCAGTTGTCGAGTTTGTCCCTTTTTGACCAAACACTAAATTGAAAAGTGTAGAGGCACAGAAATTACACACATTTATCTATACACTGTAAAAAATGATTTGTTGTTTCTTGTTGTTTCAACTTAAAAAAATAAGTTACCTGGTTGCCTTCAAATTTTAAGTTAGTTCAACTTAAAAATATTAGTTCACTTAATGAATTTGTTGCAAACTCGTTGTGTTGACTAATATTTTTAAGTTGAACTAACTTAAAATTTGAAGGCAACAAGGTAACTTATTTTTTTAAGTTGAAACAACAAAAAACAACAAATCATTTTTTACAGTGTATAATGTATTAAACGTTATGGTATTGCACCAGATTTTTTTGCACTAGCCACATGGACAAATACTAATGTGACAGATGGACATTTTCTACTCTGTATAATGAGCCTGTAATATAACCCCATGCTACAAGTCACTGATCAGGCTGTGGGGCACTGGAGGTGAGGATGTCTCATAGATTTGCCCTGTCTAATGGCGCCTGATTGGAAAATATGGGATTGAAGCGCTTGTGCTCGATTCTTCTTCCTGTGGCGTGATCCACAAAGGGCTATTTTGACGTGCAAGAACTAACCAGACACAGCTGGGGCACCATAGTGGGATTATACTTTAAACAACATGACAAATCAGAAAAAGGAGGAGGGGCAGAGGAAACAGAGGGGCATGTGGAAGTGAGTTGTTGCTGAGGATGACCCAAGCTGAGATGGGGTAAGTCGAGAGTCGATCCTGAGTCCCTCTCACTCACATTTGACACTGACGTCCAGCTCACTGATTAAGAGCCTCCTGTGTTTCCCTTTGATCTCAGGCTCAGTTTCTGAGCCTTGTGTCGCCCTCCATGTATCTCTATCACTGTGGCACTTTTGGTTATTGCAATGTGTTCTGAATCAGAGGGGGCTGTGTTAACGGTACACATCTGATCTTAGACCAGATCTACCTGTTTAGGTGCGATTAGTTGTAGAACTAAAGTGGATGATGCTTTAATAGAACATCAGCACATTGAGAAGTACAGACACTGTAATGGTTATATATGCTGTGCTGTCTATGTTGCGAGGACTCAGCTTCACAAACAGCAAAGTCATTTTGACATCATGTGAAAGTTGCCGGATTTATATCTGCCTGTACATGGCCGAAAGTGAGACCAGAAAATGTAAGAGGATTATAGCTATTCACCAGAACACTCTGAAGCCAGAATGTATTTGTGTATTCTAGTGTAGCATTGTTCACAATGTGTTCTGGTTTACATAGGCACATTTAGATGAACAGCACAAGGATAAAATTAGACAAAGTGCATTGCACGTTTGTGTTGCCAAACTGTTGTTTGGATTCTCTACAGCTCTGTTTGTAAGCAATTATTGTATAGTTTTACAAATTGTCTAAGTGAGTTGTGGTTGAAATTTTAATGCTTCGTCAGTTTAAGCTTTAACGCAGCAGACCGATGGGAATTCGGTGAAGTGAGAAAATAGCTTCAATCCAATGTCTGAAAAGTCTCACAATGTGGGTGCATTAGGCCACACAAGAAAGTCTTTTAGGTCTTTAGAGGAGTTCATCAGCTTAAGTCTTTTAGAGTAATGAACCACACTCACATTCCAGGGAGAGCTGGGGCTCAGAGTGGTACCGGTCCTGATCTATGGAGGAGAAAGTGATATCATTGCAGATTACGACTAAACACCACACACCACATGCAAATACAAGTGTCAGTTTGCTTAGTTGCGATAATGCATGTTTGCATTACAGGGGTGAGGAATCACATTTTTTTTATCCTTTTCAAATCTGTGGTCATTATGTACTATGACACATTCTGTAAGTTTCCATACTATGAATTTCTTAACTTTCCTAAAGCCTCCAAAACACTTTGTGTCGGATTTTGTCTCAGTATGACGTCACAGTGAGTGGAAAACTGCATCTGCAGAGTAATGCTTATACATTGTCTGTTTAGCTCCTCCCACCAATGTGTCTGTTAGCATGTAGGAGGACGTGATGAAATACAAGAGAAAATTACCAAATTTTACTTAAGCAATAAAACTATAGAGATGCTTCAGTGTTCTTTGTTATTAACTTTATTTTAAAGTTGTTGATCAGTAAGACTGTTCATTTCATTGTGAACTAGTTTTTAAACAAGTCATTTATATTTTAAACGATACCTAATGGCAGGAGGGTGAGTAAATGATAGGGTAATTTCAGAGTACTTTTACATGATGAAAAACTGAAAATGTTTTCAGAGTACGTGTGTTTAAGTCTGGCGAATGTAAATAATGTATCTCCACTGGTTTTAGTGCTGCAGCAAATCCACCTTTTGCTGGAGAAACGTTAATACGTGTCCAGCAGAACCAGCACAGAGTACCGGAGGCCGCCATATTGTTTTGGGTATGCTCAAGAGTGAGACGATAACGGCGCCCTGCTCAAAACTTAGACCCCTTAACAAACGTTAACAGTCCCCCAAAACGCCATTGTAGTGTAACGAACGGCCAGGACACATAAAAAAAAAACGTTTTCAGTTGAAAACGGCATAGTGTAAACGTCCTCTCAGTTTCCAGTTAACTTACATTACTGAGCTAAACAGTAATCGTTTACTTACTTTCAAGTTTTGAATGCAACACATCTATCACAACCGCCTCTTTCAAAGAGAGGGTCAGGATATTAAATATTTTTTCTAAATGGTAATGTTTTTATCTAAAAATCTTGCTAACATGATTAGTGGACCTCTGAGAAAAAAAATCAGTTCATGACACTTTTAAGCTATGTATTGTTTTCTAAATTCTTCTAAAACACTAAACTCCATACTTAATCAGTTAGACACCAAACCTCTTCCATTTTTTGCAAAATTCATAAAACATTCTCATGAATGGAAACACTCTTAAAGTTAAAGTAATGTGTAAGAGATGATGGACAAAGGACAATAGCGCATGGAAGCACAAGACCTTACAGGCAATGGAACTAGTCTGTGGTGATATCAGTGTTGTCATGAATGGCTCTAGCTAGCACACATGTAGGTTTATTCTCCGTTGCCTTGCAAGGGACCGTGTTGTCTGTCGTGTGGATGTTTTTTGGCCAGTGTTTGCAGTTTGTGTACTGTAGTTTTAGAGTATGCAATTGTTAAGAATACAGACATTCAAAGTATTATGTGCTGTATATATAGCTGTGTTGACACCATTTCAAAACCATTTTTTCTGACTTTAAAATATAGGTTGGTATTTAGATCAAATTATTATTTTAGTTTTCTCCCAAAAATGTTTCTCCCAAATTTCAAATAAAGATATCGTTTCTATTTGCATTTCACTGGAGAAACATGTCAAAATTATGGAAAAGATAATCTGTGGTTTTTTCTGACCTCAAATACTGCAAAGAAAGTTAATATTTATGTTTAAGCAATACAACAGTAATATTTTTACATGTAAAGGAAAATATCCAAAATATTTTTTTATATGATAACATTTTTTGTGAAATGATGTGATCTTTTTTAGCACGGCTTCATGTGTCTTTTCATGCTGTAAGTCTTTCACATGGCTGTTGAGTGCTTCCTGAGGTTTGATTTTGTTGAAATTCAACAGACACTGAACTGGAATGGCCACAATACTTATAGAAATGCTGCTTAAATGAAATCTCTTAATTTTTTCTCTGGCTGTAAATTCAGTAGTATAAGTAGATTGGGAATACTATACTTTTTACAGTAAATGCTCATGTATTTATATGCGCAAGAAATTTTCCTTACAGCTTAAGGCATCATCACTGTGTTCTTCATGCTCTGTAAAATGTATAAAGTCTATGTGTGTATGATCTGAATTTTTCACACACAATTTTTTTAAGATTAATTTTGCTAGTTTATTCAAAGAGTTTGTGCTTGAAGTCTGAAGATTTAATTCAAATGCTTACATTTGAGAGTGGGCAGAGGTATTAAGAAATGTGTTTTAGTAATTGTGAACAAAACGTAATATATCAAAGGAATAGGATGCAGATTTATTACAGTGCACATTTTTTTACGGAATTCTTTTTAGTTTTGCATGGCAAATTCAATGCAGCAAGGTTAGTATATTAACTTAAATATAAATCAAAAATGTGGGGTCATTTTTTACTTGTTGAAACATTGTCTTGTCTTGTCAGAACTGACACTGTGAACTGTATGTGATCCCTTTTTTTCATTGTCTCTGGCCAATCATAGAGGTCACCTCATTATGTGTCACATTTAACCTGCAATCACTTTACTACATGTTAACTGCTCATCATACCAGGCCAACCTTTTCTGTGCAATCTGAGCTGCCATGTGAGAAATAAAGTTAATCTTAGAGCTTTATACGTGTTTGAATGGGATTTCTACTTTACAGTTTTGACCTTGCAATGACTCCATCAGAGCCCAGGGTGACCTAACATAATGTTGAATGTGTCCCAGGTGTGGACTGTGACCGGAGAGGTGAAAGCAGCCGAGATTGATGGTCCCCTTCCTGCTTGCTCGCTCCTCTGATGTTGCTGAAGATGGAGCTGGTCATTCAGGGGTTGAGGGTATGGCTGAATGTAGTGGGTAAGAAAAAATGCAGAACACCTCTCGCATTCTTCATTCTTCTTATCTGTGTGTCTCTTTGATTCTCTTTCTCTGTTTTCCTCATGGTGTCTTTAAAGAATCACTGTACAGTTTATTAGCGGCATTCCGGAAGAAGAACAGTTATATGCTGGTGTTGAACTGTAAAACAAAACAAATAGACTTACTTGCCAGGCAGAGAAGAGAAGAGACGAGGTGCAAGTAATGTCCCATAACCTGTCCTCCCCACCCCTCAACTCAACTCATCGTATGGCTTTAATTACGAGTTATTACTCCCGGTATCCAGGGAGCCATTCCTCTTGTGTGGGACCTCTGAGATCACTTAGCCAAGACGTGTACTGTCCTATGCCTGCAGTCTATGCACAGAGAGGCAGCGAGCGTGTGTACATTAAGCTCAACAAAAAGAAACATAAGCAGATAGTTCCTAAAGTGTAACATTGGTTGGAAAATATGGCCACATATACAATCAGCATCCAATCAGGTCTCCCTTTAAACCCTCCCAATCTCACAAACTAACTTGGGCTAAGATACCTGTGTTTGTATTAACTAGCCAGTTTTTCAGATATTTGTTAAATAAAATATTAGATCTACAACATTCCACTGAGAGGTGTAGTCCTGTGGGGAGACATGACCTGTGAAGTTAATACATTCACTACACAATCCAACCCAGAAGAGAGCTGACTCTCCCCCACACTCCCACCAGCCTTTGATCAGTGGTGAATCTCATCCCAGAGGCTGGTTGCAAGAATGACCTTTATAAGGTATCCCAAACATGTTTTTTATTCTTGCCAACAAATGAAGACTAAGTTAAGTAAATTACCAGAAAAATGAATATGAATTTAAAGGCAAGAATCATCATTTCTAGTATTAATGAAATGAAAGCATTTGTTTAAAAAGAAAAAAATAGATGCCTCACACTAAATAGTACTATTACAGTATACTATATTACATTGGCTCTATATTACCAAAAGCTCTAATGGGCCATGGCTGAACTGTTGACATGACTTAAAGATGGATGATATTTCCCCACAAATAAAAACGTAAGTTAATTGTCTTTTAAATGCAAGTTATTTGTATGTGGAGAAGATAATATGGATTATATGGATATTTGTTTCGCAGTAAACAATGATTCAAAAGCAAACATATACACACATTTTAGTGTAGGCCTACATGAATTGCATGCATTTGCATTTAATCTGTAAGTCAACAGGTGTGACTGCTTGTAAGATTTTTTAAATGCTTTAAGTAGACCAGAAGTAGTTTTTTAAACATTGAACTCTAAGTATTTTAATAATAGTAATAATAATAATAATGAAAATATCAATAAAGTATTTTTTTTCAAATAGCTTGTTAGCTTCTATATGCTTGAAGCCTGAATAATGCCCCATACAAGTCAAATAACACATTTTAGAATAGTTGTAGAATTGATTTTTTTTCTCGTGCATGAAACAGAATTCCGTTCAAATATTTGAGAACAAATAGTAGCAATTTATTGAGGAATAAGCAGGAGAACGTTTCGACAAGACTACACGAATTTATAAGACTACACATTTCAACAGACCATTAATTATGAAAAAAATGTCAATACACGACTTTTTGTGTGTGTAAAATATTTTGAGCACTCGATCTCAATATATCTTCGATTCTGTATATCGCTTATTGATATGAAATTGTCAGCTAAACTAAAGACACTTAATGATTAATTGATGAAACACTCATTAAGCCGTGGTGCTTGTAAATGCTTTCGTGCATTAGCCACTCCGAAATAACAGAATGAACAACGAGTTTTGTATTTTTTAAGCAATGTGAAAACTAAGCTGCATGCCTTCCATAAATAATATTATGCAGTAATGTATAGTACATTACTGCATAATATTATTTATGGAAGGCATGCAGCTTAGTTTTCACAAACTTACTCTGACCTGTTACGAAAGTAAAAATAGCACTGGTAGAAAATATAGCAATGGTAAATCTAAATATTAGCAACAAATTTTGTTGCAATGTTCACAAAGTTCATTGTTTGTACATTTAACGCCATGCGTAAGGCTTGCTTATATACAGACATACAGATCAAACCAACACACATTATTCACAGTCTTTTGCATGCATTTAATATATTTTCACATCTTATGTTGATCCAACACAACAATCTCCACCTGCAAATATTTAACGTATATACATTTATCTTTAAAATAATTGTATCTTTTGATTGTCTAAAAATCATATTACTCCTTAAGTAGTATTGAGTGTAGCTAACCAGCTGTGTCAGTGAGACAGATTTAGAGGCTACATTGCGAACTCGTTAGCCCAAAAGTTTAAAAGTTCATAAGGTAATTTAGCAGCATGATCTACTGTTGCGCACCAAATAGTGTACACCTTGCTCAGCCATGCTGATACAATAATTTTAATAGAAGGTCTATTCTTTCGTTTTTGATGTCACGTGGAATCAACACAGAGCTGTTTTTAAATCATGGATAAATTCCGTCCAGTTTGGCTTTTAAAACATCTTGTAAAATTTTACACGTAACAGACGTTCATGTGCTGATAAAATATACACCTGAAGCTTTGGGCTGCTCTTGATCTGGAGAAATATGAAAAACTTTGACATATCTTAAACGGTCAGGCTCCAAGAACCTGATCCACAGGATAAATACAACATTTTTTGGGTGACATGTTGATTACTTACTACTTAGCCTTGCACAACCTTTTTGTTTTTCACAAATTTAACAGAACAGTCTATATCGAATAGATGCTAAATAATTTCCTATATTTTGATTGTTCGCATTTTGCCCAGTTCAGCTACACTAAAAGCCCAAAATAGTGTCTTAAAGGTTTGGGAGAACAGAACTATTAGAGAACGTTTGATACGCCCTTTCAAAAGCACCTGCAAAAAACAGCACAGACAATTTTGTGGTAGATAAGATTTTAGCGTACATTTTCTAGAACAAAACATAAATAACTCGCAGTACCATATGGATCTTAGTTAATTACCTTGATGAATATATACATGGTGATTATCTTGCGCCAGCATGTGCGGCTAATCTGCAAGCCTCTCCACCTTTCTGTTTTAGACTATATGGTTACTACTAATTTAATGTGACAACACTTTCGATTTTGTGTATATGATTTACTCCCATCATCAAACTCGAGCAGACAATAATGCTTAGGGTCATTCATGTAAGAAATATATTTATTTAATTATGTTGTTATGTAGTTCGAGGCCTATAAACACACACAAACAAAATGAATAAATAAATCACGATTATTTTTAAAATGAGATTACAATATAACTATACCAACAATTCGAAAGTCCCCCATTAACACTATATGTACAAGCAGACACATTACACAATAAATATGAATAATAAATCAGCTTCGGTTCAATATCATATTAAGGTTTTATTTAATAGGCTATGTAGGAAGTCAAATCAACGCTGTTCTTAAATCTTAGAGATTGGTCTACATTTACATAAATCGTGTAAACAATTCAAATTGAACTTGCGTTCCTTTATTCTAACTTTCGAAACTTGTTGACCACATAATAAAAGTAAGAGCTCTTACCAAAGAGTAACATGCGGGTTGTTAATGTCGATACAGGATTATCCAACACATTCATTTGACGTCCTCCTGTTGTAAGATATGTTTTCATACACCCGTGACCGAAGATCTAGATTCACCCATAACTGTCGGGAAGCATGAATTACAACAGACCTCGAGCTGCTTGCAATGTCATAACTTCAAGCCCGAAGAGCGACTTCATTTCTGACGGTATTAAGTCAGCAGTAACCTGTCTCCCTCCCACTACAGCCGTGTTTTGTGCTCTTGGGTAGGAGGTCATTTCTGAGGACTAAATTCAGGATATGTCCACGTAAAAAGAGTTAAATGATAAGGAATTAAAGGCAATTCTTAGTGACACCGAGCGGGTTTGAATGCAATGTGTAAGATCCTGTAATCATTCATTGTTTTAACCATACAACACTTGACTTAAAATTGAATAGACATCGATTCAAAAACACGAGGTAAACATTTGATCATTGTACTATCACTGGCTTTATTTTGCGGAAATAAACTGGCACAAGTAAAATAATTTCTTTGCATTTTTCTCGACTCTTTTGAGAACATTGGGTGGATGGGTGCAGGCTGTTTGATAATTTGAGACCAAATATGAATTGACAGGAGTAGGTTCTTATTGTGGGACTCCAGCCGACTGGCGCCAAGCGCTCTTTAAGAAACGGAGTCCCTCTTAATCAAGGATCTGTTGACGAGCCTCTTAAAGGTACACGACTGCTTATAGCGCTTTAGCTTGTTGCTCTGCTGTACCCTGTCGGCCGATTTAAAATAACCTACTCCTGAACAGTTCTGTGAACTATCGAAAACATACATAAGACACACGGTATTATTAGTTTTTATGTATAGTTTTTGGTAGGTTATACTCGAAAAGTCGTGTAGGCTACCCATAAGCAATCCGTAAACTGAACATCAGATTCTCTAGTCGAAAAGAAATCGGCCGTGTAGGCTAGTCTATCTTCTATTTAGTTTAAAATGCATTCTGCTATTACTGGTTTGTAAAAAAATAAAACTCAATTTTCAGTAAAATGCATAAATCGAACGGTTTCAAATCACTAAACAAAGGTATCCGCTTATAGTTATGATAAATTACATTTATTGTTATAACTACTGTCGGTATTTGTATATGGTTCCTATTTTAGCGTAGGCTACTGAAATAGCTAAAATAGCGTTCATTTATTATGCATTACGGTTCGGTAGTTATATAACTTCAAAATTCAATGTCTATAATCTAGGATGGAAGCATAGAGAAAGCACACGGATAAAACTGACGAAACATAAAAACACAAGCCGGGGAGAAGCTCACCCGGCTGCACACATCCAGATGACCATTCTGTTAGGTTATGCGTTTGGGGGTGGGATCTTCAGTGCTCTACTCTGTCATTGGTTAATATTTTATTCTGTTGACATGTTTTCTTACTGCAAATGCTTCCGACACCTTCTGGCCAACCCCCCTTTCACGATCTTGGCTGGAGCTGTCAAAACCACGCCTATGGAGCTCCACAATTGGTCCAGAATGCGTAAAATCTGCAATCAAGACGGCTTGGTTCATTAGTGCGAGAATCCAGTAAGAAGGGGCATGTAAGACAGACAGAGTTACACAGTGGCCAGGGAAGGACCTTCCAATTCCGCTCACGACCTCATCCTTGTTGTCGGAGGTGTTTTAGTTCCTATAGTGACTTGGACACAAGGAAAAGTGTATATCTCCACAGAGGTGTCAATGTTGCTCTTTTGAAGGATATTACAACTGTACTGGAATCGGAGCATCTTTAGCGGGAGTGAAATTAAGCCACCGGTCTTTTTTGCACTAGCGAAACAGTCCTTTCTATCAGCTGCGAGAGGGCGACAGTCCGTCGGACTTACGCGAGTTACAGGCGAAGTTATTTCAGAATATTACAGTTTCATCTGGCTCTTTGGATGCACCGATGAGAGATCCAGTTTTTTCAGCGAACGCTATGGCTTATCACCCTTTTCACGCGCACAGGCCGGTCGACTTCCCTATGTCAGCTTTCCTTGCTGCGGCTCAACCCTCCTTCTACCCAGCTCTCACTTTGCCGCCGGGTCTGAGTAAACCGCTGGCGGATCATGCGCTCTCCAGCGCGGCAGAGGCTGGATTGCACGCGGCGCTGGGTCATCACCACCAAGCGGCTCATCTCCGCTCCTTCAAAAACATAGAGCCTGAAGAGGATGTTGAAGACGATCCTAAAGTAACATTAGAGGCTAAAGAGCTTTGGGATCAATTCCACAAAATTGGAACCGAAATGGTCATCACAAAATCGGGAAGGTAATGCCTTTTTTAGGAGGTTTAACTTTTTACGATGTTTATGCATTTGCTTCATCAAAACGAAAAAAGTCTATTTTAGCACAGAAATTACAATTTTATTTAAAATCAATGGACTTGGAAGTGTTTACAGCTAAAATTTAGATACATTATAATAGGAATTATATTTTAGATGGATCAAATTACATCGAATGCTCCATGGCTACTAACGGAGTCAAAAGCCTATGATAGCCTACATTAAATATCTGATTCACAACCAGATTGTCTCTGTTTTAAAACTGTATCATAAATGTCGTAAGTTCATGAATAGGTAGTAAATGCACTAAGAGGCGCCGCACTTTGACGTCTTAAAAATCAAATAAAATGATACGTCCTAATTATTGCCAACGAAGAAGAATGAAAAGAATAAAAGTTTAAATGTCTTATGACTTAAAATATATTCAGAAAAAATATGAACTATTTTGCAAGGAAATTGTCCTTCACGAATGTGGTTGTGTGGTTTTTTTTCACTGTGGCAAGTGAGGTGGACAGGAATTTCTTGTCGATAAATGACTGAAACTTTAGCCGAACGTTATTTCTTGTTGTCTAATTTCATTTGGAATGTCAAATAAAATATTCCAAAGAAGAAATTTGACTCCAGCCACATAATTTTATGTCTGTTTGTTCCATCCACAGGAGAATGTTTCCTCCTTTTAAAGTGCGCGTGAACGGCCTGGACAAAAAAGCAAAATATATACTTTTGATGGATATTGTTGCAGCAGACGACTGTCGATACAAATTTCACAACTCTCGATGGATCGTTGCAGGAAAGGCCGATCCGGAGATGCCCAAACGAATGTACATTCACCCGGATAGCCCTGCCACGGGTGAACAGTGGATGGCAAAGCCTGTTGCGTTCAATAAACTCAAACTGACTAACAATATTTCGGATAAACATGGCTTTGTAAGTTACCATATGCAGTGTTTAATTCAGTAATACAAGTACTTTACGTAAGTGCGTTTTTGTTTAGAAATAAGTCAGAGGGGGATTGCTCCATTCGGGGGTAGATGCATATATAATAAAATATAGTTGGACTATAAGGTTATTAAAGGTGGTTTCGAAAAGTTTATGGACATTTTATAAGCGTTAGAGGGCAATGTTTTAAGGTGAATTGAGAGAAAGTGTTTTACTGCCTAAATGAAGAACGAAAGACTTGGAGAGCGGCTACCTTACCATCAAATGCCACAGGGCATTATTATTTTCATTCTGTCATTAAAACAACCTACTGTTAGTTTTTGATAAAACAAGTTAGCCTTATCAATAACACTGTTTTAATGTTTTCAGACCATTCTGAATTCAATGCACAAGTACCAGCCGAGGTTTCATATCGTTCGAGCCAACGATATTCTGAAACTCCCATACAGCACGTTCAGGACATATGTATTTCCTGAAACGGATTTTATAGCCGTCACCGCATATCAGAATGACAAGGTAAGTTACTAGAAATAACGTTTTTTAATGTTTGATTATTATTATTTTGACCGTTATATTTAGCTTGCGTTCAACGTATTTATTTCAGGGGCTTTAGATAGTTTTTAAAGATTGTTTTGCCGTCTGTTTAGTTATTTAAGAAAATTAATTTGCCGTCAAATATTCTATTTGCCTTTAAAATTTTCTATTTTATTTTTGTTAAAGCAAAAGAGAGGACTCGGTAGTAACTAGTTTGTTTTAGTTATTTTTTTAATCTTAGTCCTTTACGTTTTTGCCTGTTGCTCAAGTGCATTGGCATGGCAGTAGACTGTGTATGGTGGCCCTACTAATAAAATGTACAGGCCGCTCATAGGAACACTGAGCCTACTCGCTTGTTACTTGTAGCACTGACGCTACACTGTATTTCGACAAATGTAATTCAAAGTATTATGTATTGTGTCTATTTAACTTGGGTAAACTTTGATTTCTATTACAAATGTAATTGTCTTATCGTTTTGAATCATCAAGACATTGATGTTGACCTAACAGTTGAATCAGTTGCAGAGTTTAAACCCTGACATTTGGAGTAGGTTACAGCCTGCAGGAAAATGTTGAAATGTAATTAACGTATTTTCACTTTTCGGCTAGATCACACAACTGAAAATCGATCATAATCCATTCGCAAAAGGATTTAGAGATACGGGAAATGGAAGAAGAGAAAAAAGGTATTTTTGACCGATGTATATTTTAAATCATTGACTATGCATAGGCTATGTTTTTAATTGTTGTAGTTATGACGGTAAAGTAATTGTAAGTTGTTTTGTAGAAAACAACTGGGTCTGCCGTCAATGCGCATGTATGATGATCAAGGCAAAGTGGATAGAGATGGAGGAGATTCAGACGACTCATCTTGCGAACAAACTACAATGAGGGATTCAGTTCACTCGCCAAATGGACCAGTAACAAGTCCTCTTAAATTCAACATATCCAGAGGTAAAACCAAACATGACCGTGTTCTATGAACCTTTCAGTATTTAGTGCAAAGACGTAACAGGTTTCCTGTGCGTATTTTACAGGAATACTATTACTATTGCCCATGACTATTTTTAGTGCATCAGTATTACATTGCATTTACCAGGATGCAATGAACACGATAAAACCTACACAAAAGTGTAAAAACATGCAATTGCATAATGTGCCTAGATTCCACTTATCTCAGTTATTCTAACAAAGTATACAGCGGGTACACTAAATTTAAATGAGCTGACAAGATGGCAAGGTATATACTATGTTTAATGACAAATATTTCAACAGATTTGGTTCTTATTAACATTTTCATTATGCATTTTTTATTCATGTATAATAAGATTGTATATTTATTATTAATTTATGTTTTAATTTAGGTTAAGCAAAAATGTTGGGGATAATTTTTAATTTAATTATGACTACTATTTTACTGTTTTATCGATAATATTTTTAATGTATTAAACAAGTAAACAGATTTTGATTTAATTTAATATTTGATGTTTGTTCATATGATAAAATGTTTGCATTGTCCAATTTCCAACATGACTGTTGTAGTTCAAGGTGTGGATTTTGCAAATCAATTATTAGATCCAACTTAAATGTATTGGTAACTCTTCAAATAAAATGTAAATCTCAAACATTTATAAATTGTATTATAGTGTTACTTTTTTGTCAAAAAATAGCTGCCCAGCCGCTCCTGGCAGGATTGTGTATCCAAAAGTGATGGCTTGATGGAAGTCTTGTTGCATTGATACTGCACATTTATCATCTGAATGTCATTACGCATTATTTAAGAGCTTATTAGGATTTTTCCTTCAAGCTTTGTGAATCCTATTTAATAAAAAATCCCACTTATTGTGTCATAGATTAAATTAGTCACATAGAAAGGAATTAATGTGGGAAATATTTTTCTTTTACCAGTTTAATCAAAAGGAGTAATTAAACAGAAGCTGCTGTGATAAATATCAATGAGAGTTAATACCAATTCATAATTACGCCTTTATTTCTATTTTATCAAAAAAGTGTATGTGCTCAACATATTTATATATTCCAGGTGACTGCAATGAAAGTGACCATGAACTTGAAGAACATGATGACAGGTCGATCAGAGTTAGTAGTCCAGGCCAGGGACCGCCATCACCATTGAGCCCACATTGTGAAGATAGAGTCAAGGACAAATCACACCTACAAAAAAAGGGCGAATACTTGGATTCAAGGAAGGAAAATGACTCAAATTTCAGTATCAGAAACCTGGAGAAGGACAAGTTGGATGGAAGAACTTTGAAAGAATCAGATACCTCAAAAAAAGATGGTGACTGTGTGGGCCTTCGAACAGTCAAAGAAGGGTTGTCACCTCTGATGGTTCAAACAGAGAGCCCATCACATTTTAGTGCAAGTCACTTGCAAAGTCTAGCCCTCTCTGGTTTACACAATCAACATTTCTTTAACCCACTGAGCACGGGACAACCATTCTTATTTCACCCTGGGCAGTTTGCTATGGCTCCTAGTGCATTCTCAACTATGGGCATGGGACACTTGTTAGCTTCTATGTCTGGAGTAAGTGGACTAGAGAATGGCAGCCTCTCCTCTCAAAGTACCAGTTCACCCTACCCTTTCCCATTCCAATTGTCGCAACATATGCTTGCATCTCAGGTAGGATATTTGCTTTATATGCATTAGCACTATAAAAAAGATTTTATTAAAGATTTGTTTCTTAACTATTTAAAGGTATAGTTTTAGAAGAAAAAAAAGAATCACCCTAACCCTAACATCATTTATTCACTCTCATGTTGTTCATGTCGTTTTTGAAATCAAGCCTAAACCAAAAGAGAAAATGTATTTGATTACTAACTAAACTGTTTTATCAAGTAGGCCTACCAAAATAATGTATTACTAAGCAAGTGACGTTTTGCGGGTGTTTCTTTCTATAACTTACAAAGTAGGGGAAACAATAGAATCAATATGTGCAACAAAAGAACAACAATGCAAGGTGCACTAAAACTGGTCTCAGTTAGCCTATCACAGTATACGAAGAAAATAATATCATTTTTTACGCAATAGTAATGTATAGGCTCATGTTATTTTTAGTAAGCCAAATTTGTTTATCCACGTTGATATGAAACGTTTTAAAATAATTGTTCTTTCTTTTACATTTAGGGCATCTCCATGCCACCATTCGGGGGACTGCTATCCTATCCGTACACATACATGGCGGCTGCAGCTGCAGCAGCTTCCGCTCTCCCTGCCGGCAGTGCCGCGTCCTCCCTTGGTCGGAACCCCTTTCTTAGCAGCACGCGGCCAAGGTTGCGATTCAGCCCCTATCAGATACCAGTATCTGTTCCCCAGAGCCCGGGCTTGCTAATCACCGGTTTACCAAATACTCTGAATGCGGAGTCAGAGTCATCAAAACCAGGCAGCAGAGAGGGCAGTCCCATATCTGAGCACCAAAGCCATAAAACTGGAAGCTGCCACAATTCAGGATCTCCAAAATCATCAGTAAAGGATTCCATTAACGAACTGCAGAATATACAAAGATTAGTTAGTGGATTGGAGAAACGCAGAGACATGTCCCCAAGTGACGATTCACCAAAGTGACCACGATGCTATAACACACATCTTGACTATTGGCAAATGATGGCTCAGACATTGCGACATCCCTTTTCAAGTGTATCACAGTCTGGATTTCGTGGGAAACTGTTACATTTACGGATTTCCTAATGCTGACTGTCAAACGTGTTTAATTTTGGCAACGAATTTATGGACAGAATTTACGTTATCTCGTTTATGGATTATTCACCATATGCTCACCCACCGTTTCATGTATCCACGCAATTTTTAGGCCTACACCTTTCGGCTTATATTTCTCAACTGACTATTAATTATATCTCTGACAACATCTGAGGATGGTGGACGTTTAAGCAACTGGGACATTGTTTTCTAATTATTTATAATAAAAGTAAAACACGTTTTGTAAATACCGTAAATGGATTAAAGGAGACTGATTTTAATTTATTTAAAACTGTATATTTGTATGTAAATACTATTAGGTCTTAATTTGTTACATTTATATATGTATATATATATATATATTTCCCCCCCCCATTTACAAATATGAATATTATCAATAGCGCTTGATAGCAGAAACCGAAAGTGTCTGGATGTTTGTGATATCCAGATACGTGAAGGACATGCCACTGTAAATCAAAATATCCGATGATAGGTACATTTCAAATTTCATTTCCTGATAATTACACAGCGGTCCATAGGCAGGGAAAACTCAGGTTTCTTTCTAATCTTGCATTGATAAAGTTAGGCTGCATTTTCTCTTATAGGAGAGCTATCTATTTAAACATATTGGTGCTGGATTTTCGGGTAATTTTTTTTTGCATTCTGTCAATTTAAATAAAACGAAGGTTGTCATTATGTCGTTTGTACTTCTAACCTATATATAAATGGACTGTCAGTAGAAATTACTTTCTTCCTTTTTTTGTAAATCGCACTTTTTACATCAGTGACTGAGCATTAACATTTGAAATTGCAATCAAGCGGCTAAATATAGCAAATAGGCCGTATAGAAAATTAAATTTTCTGTAGACGTTGTATTTAATCAGTGCGCTTATATTGAATAGCTTGTTGGCATTGTTTAGATATCAAATGAATGAACTTCCAGTTTTCTGACTTCCAGTTTTCTGAGATTCAACTGATCCCCAAGAACTATATGTGCTTTAAAACCAAGTCTATAATTATCTACATCAACAATGTTGCCGTGCTTACTAAAATGCAAAACATGCGTGTAGTTAAAGTGATGTAACTGCAGAACATGACCTACAGCGATAGCTGATGTATAGCTGCACCATCTGTTGATCACCGGTATGTAGTTTTCGGTGGACCAATTCATCTTCAGGGCTAAAGAAAATATTTATCTAAACATATGGTAACAAAGGTTTATTAACAAGTATGTTATAAATGTTTTGTTAATTATAATGCAGTAGAAGTGAGACATGCAATGGGCAACAGACAGTGTACATTCTTTATAAAGTTTCTCAGAGAGAGAGAGAGAGAGAGAGAGAGAGAGAGAGAGAGAGAGAGAGAGAGAGAGGCCATAGCTCCAGTAGCAGACAGTTCTTTGTCCAGAGTCCGGCGCCTGTCGTCTGCCTGCCGGCCACACAGCTTATGCACAACCGCGCACAATGGCAAACGGGATCTCCAAAGTCCATGCTGATAATTAGAGTCCCCCCTCTTTTCTTCTCTTTCTAAAACCATAAGCGCAAAACTCATTTAATCGGGAACCTATTGTTCAATTCTGTTCCGTCCAATTAAGAGAGACAAATTCTCGCCCTTACACTCTCAAAGAGAAAAACTGTTTGTCTAAAACAATTAGTCGTTGACTGATCACTTGGCTCCATAGCTGCCCCAGAGAGTATCCCAAACAAGTGTGGCTACTTAACACAACGGTTAAAACCCGCGTAATCATTTTAAGAACTATGAATGCCAACAAAGGTAAACGTGTAGAAACAATAGCATTATTGTCTGTATATTATACTAATATACTGTAATTTTAACATACAATCTCATATAGTGTCGACAGTGTGCATTAACTAGCTACCTGCAGTTGGGGGGGGGGGGGGGCTCCCTGTTGCTTTCTGCAAAGAAAGCATTTTTTGATACATGGTGGATAAGACTGAGTCTGTCTGTGTCAGTAAAATCTCAATAATTGGATGGAGCATAACAATCCAGTCCAGGGCTGCGTTTCCCGATAACGTTGTCTCTTAGCGCGCTACGAAGACTAAAGGGCTCGGCATAGTCCATGCGAATTGCGCTTCGTTCTGCGTTTGGGGGTAAAACGAAGCTCGAAAACGTTGAGAGACGGTATAGTGTTTTCGACAATCCAACACCCCTTTGTTTCTGGAGGCAGGGTTTACATGACGTATGCAAATAAAATGACGCGATATTTCCCACAGACCAGGCGGCGCTACATAACACATCCACCTATTACGTATGGCCATGGACCAATGGTGGCTCGAGGGTGTTTACCGGTCAACACGAACTTTCCCGGAGAGTTCTGTTTGGTTTGCTGCGGCGAACTAGTGAAACGAATTGTCGTTTGAACCAGATTTTGTTCGAAATCAGGTCACAGACGGTCGTTTTTCGATTTCGAATGTAGTATGCCGAGCCCTTAAAGGTACACCTTAACTACAGTTATACCTTTTCTAGGCGAGTTTCCGAACTATACCATAGGAGGTTACTTTCTTACGTCCCATGTTACCAGGTGCTGTCCATGGCTGTGGTGCTGAATTAATGGATATCGATCGTTCGACGATCAGTTATTCACTGTATAGCCTACAGGGGCTGCGTTATGTGAGGTAGTGGCGTCATAAAATAAGCACTTTAGAAATAGTTGAAGTTGCATTTATTAGGACTCATAGGATAAAAATAAACTAAATTGCAAACTAAATCCAACCATTGATATTATTTAATTGTGAAATGAGTGTGCGAACCCGCAATCTCATGCCCAAATGTATCAACCCGCAATGGCATTATGGTAATTTATATCAAAGGTTCTCAAACTCTGGGTCAAAAGGGTCACGCAAAGACACTCGCTGTTGTGGTGATTTAAAAAAAAGTTTATTCCAGCAACTAACAATTAAACTTGTATAGTCCACACGTCTATTGTGCTTGAACACTGGATTCACAAGCTGCGCTTTTACAGCGCGTAGCATTATGGCCGCGTTTATTAAAACATTGAAATATAATCAACATTATTAATCACACTTACAAGTGTGATTAAGGGGAAAATATAAACGAGTATGCCATAATTGTGCAGCCCTACAATAAGGTATTTTGATATTGCAATTAAACGTATTCATTCATGATAAGAAAAATAAAAAGTAAATGGAGTGAATGTGTTTTTCCCTATTTTCTATTTAAAAGGTGTGCCATGAGATAGCACCTGTGTTTGGGAATGCCTAATTTATATAATCATAGGCTAATATATGTTGCTATAGTGTCTTTATTTACTCAATAAAAGAGCATAACGTGGAACATATCCACAGCTAGCAGGAAAAACACCTAGAGCTGAATTTAGGGTCTGCTCCGTTGAGTTTGTCTTGACAAAGTTAGAACAACAAGATCCAAAAGCTGCTGAATTTGCTGCCGTGGCAGGTTAAATTTTCTATAATTATAATTGCATCATAAATTGTAGCCAGGTTTTCATGGATTAAATGCACTAAAATGCTCCGCGGATGGCACAGTCTTTGATTTAGCGAAAAGAAATGCTGTATGGCTGCAGTTTGACTAAACTTCTTACCACAAACTTTCTCTTTCTAAATTCTTAGGTTTGCCAGAAGCACCTTTAGATAATATCATTAAAAAGCTAACAACCATCAGTGTACAGACAATTATATTCTTTGCATGAAAACACTTCAATATACTGGTGTATTCAAATTTAGAATTTTATTTGTATAGACTGCGATGTAAAAAAGCTTTTTTTACAGTGGACACAAGCGGAAAGAACGCTCAACGGCGATAATGTATAGGCCTAGCTAAGATCAACCTCCCGAACGTTTGACTTACAGAAGGTGTACGTAACTAAGAACGTTTCGGTAAACACATATTAACGATAAGGTACAGCTTAAGGTATAACTTAAGAACGACGTAGCGATAAGAAGGTTTCGGGAAACTCGGCCCATTCTTCTGCTGAGCGCAACTGGTTGTTGTGGTTGCATATCCTGTCTGACACTATTACAGGAAGTTTTTGGAGACATCGCCCTCTGCTGGTGAAGTAAAACCGTTTTCTCTTCACATTGATGTACGGCTCACTCAAAACTTTTTTTGGTTTCTTATCATTTTTTTCATGTCACAAATTAAATAAATAAAACACAGTGTCTCTTGAGACACGTTGCTGAACATAAAAAAAACACAGGAGAAACACTTGACTTGACAATGATAGAAACAGAAATACTCAACTTTCACATCTTAAAATAAATGCAGAAAATAATAAACAGAACTATATTTTGTAGCTTCTATTCTCTGCACATCTAAACAAGCAAATCACTGAAAAACTAAAAGTAGCAAACTTTGGCTTGCTCTCTTAAATCTTTGTTATCCTGTCTCCAGATCTCCGTTTCAAAGTCTCAAACAGCCACAAGCCCCATTTTTAACCAATTGCATGAGTTGTGATAACAGATAATCTGCATTTCACTGCACCCAGCTGTCTCCACAAAGGCAATTATGTGGGAAACATGGAAAGGTATCCATTAATATATCCGATCACGAATGTTCAAGACAATTTATACAGAAATACCGGGTCTCTTTGATGAGGATGGTTTAAAGAGGGTTTGAAGGAAGCCCCACGTCAACATGAGATTCCACTGAGATTTCAGTGAAGTAAACTGTGATCAGCAAAGCAGTTTTAATTTCATTCTGCTAAATGACTCAAAGGATGTCGGCACTGCCTGGGATTTTAGATCAGCTGGCTTGAAATGTTAGTGCTTGGTAAAAGACAGTCTTAGATATTTGAGGTAAGAAAGTGTGTTCAGCGGAGTCAAGGGTAACCTTACTCCTGTTTTATCTTCCTGCCTGTTTATTACACAACGCGTGCTATATTTTAGTAAATCGAGGCTTTTAATATGTCTGAAAAGTGAGTTTAACACATATGTTATGTTTTTGTCTTTTTGTAAGGATCAAAATTCATACCAAACATGGAAAGACTGTTTTAAGGGAAATGTCTTCAAACAATACACCAACAACTTGAATGAAACAAGGAAGCATGTAAAGCTCACATAGAGGCAAGTTTTTAAGTCATTGTAAAGGTATTCAAAGCATTAATAATGAGACTGTACTCGTCTTCTGACAGCAAATAAAACCACTGAAACCATTTTTTTACAGTGTTTCCAATTTAGTGGTTGTATAGTAGGCTAAAAATGTTGTGTAATCTTGTATAATTCAAAGGTTGCAGGTTTAACCCCTATCATGGCTCCAGGAAGTGGAAAAATATGTATTATTACAAACCAGTTCCATCACCACTGTGTCCATGAGGAAGGCACCTGACCAATTAATTGGGTTGAAAGTTGTGTTTGGCTGAAGTGTTGCTACAGTAGCAAGTACAAAAGAAAAAGTTGTTTTTAAGAACTCAATCATACCTTCATCTTACCTCTTAAAGACAAGCTGGAATGTCATTTTGCAACCCTCTACCAATAGCGATTTTGGAGTGCTGCTCAGAAACAACTGTTTTCCTTTGCATTATATTGTCAAAATTAATTTTGTGCCAAGGAACCCACCAACTCCAATTATTGTACTGAGGCTCCCAAAAGAACCTCCATTTCTCTCTGCCATGTGTGGGAACCTTTTAGCTTCTAAACCTTTGCCAGCATCGCTTCTGAGTTTCCTCAGCGCCACCTTGGTGAACAGCATGATCAAAAGCAATGCTAATGTCAAAGCACCCTCCCCCAGACCCCTGTAATCATTCCCACAATACTGTGGGCAGCCAAACCACGCGTGCTCTGTGTCTGTCATTAATGGACATGTGTTCCATATAAAATAAACCTGACTCACAATAGCCTGCCACTGAACCGTACTGCTGGTTGCGTGACAGACGAGAGGCTGTGGATCTATTAATGCAATGCTGTGATGCTAATGTTAAAGCAACATTTTTAAAGCGAGGGAGCAAATGAAGAGTGCAGGTATGGTTCGGAAAACTGGACTAAGAAGGTTTGCTGATTTTGAGGCCATTTACTAAGAGAGACTAAGGCACTTACATATCCAGTGACATTGACCTGTGTCCGTTTAAAAACACTTTTCATATCCTAAACAAAATTTCAGTGTGTTAATCTTCTTACCTGTAATCCCAGGATCATTGTGGGTTGAAGCTCATACCCCACATAAGATCTTGTTTTGTGTGATTGTTGTGTAAAATCGTTGTATTTGCATGCTGCTCATTAGCTCTGTGGCTGATGTTAGTGCTGCAGTGGGATGGACCGTCAGAGTTAGTGGAATTCTTGAGAGATGATGGGCTAAATAATAACAACAGAGGGCACAAACGGACCCAGATGGAGCCCCTGCACCGATAACAACCATGAATTCAGAGAACAGGAAAGTTATAGACGCTTCTTGGAGTCTCTCCAAATATTTACTATTTCTGCTACGAAATAATAGCAAAGATAATAGATACTAACAACCATTACAATGAATGGGGAGGAATGCAACGCATAATTTGACCGCTTGAAAAAGGTAATTTTAGTGCAATTTAAGCTTAGCAAACCGTAAAACGATCACATTTGTACTCAACTCGCTTTGTTGTATGACAGCAGATCAAGTGTTTGCTCCTCAAGCATTTCCATTGACAAATGGGGATACAAACAGATGAATCCAAATGGGTAAAATTAGAATGTCAGAAGACGCAAATCTTACTCTGAATATTGTGGCCATTAGCATAGCTGTCTATTCTATATGTGCTGGGCTGAAGCCGCCATTTGGTCACAAGTAACTTGTCCCGTTTAACCAGGGCAGGTATTTCTTTCAAATACCTTGAGCTTATCTGATCACAGTTTCTTGATGATCACCTAAAGTCAGCGCTTGAAGTCAAACTAGGGGATTTATTGCCTCATCCCTGGCTAAAGAAGGTTCTTATCTAAGGGTTGAGCTACAGCTTAAGGTCTGCTTCATCCAAGCTGCTCCCATATTAGACAGATCTCAGCCAGCCACTGTGTGTGATCTCATCAAGATCTTAGAGGACAGACACTCTGGCCAGTCGGCATACTTTAGGCCCTTCACAAGTTCATATGGTTTGGTTGTATTTTGGATATCCCTGCGTATATTGTGTAGTCTTGATGACTGCTACAAAGGTTTGCTACTCTTACATTGTTCAGGGGAGTTAATGGAGTTCTGAATGATCAACTTCGTGTTTGAGGTCACTAATAATTCACTTAGGAGAAGTAAATGCATGTATTTGTTCCATACTTATATTAAACATACCTGGCAAAACTGAGTGCAATTTGGGACTTCAAGAAATCCTTAAGAAGACACATAATATGACTTTTTCTCAGGATATAAATCGGAGAATCAGGAAGTATAAGCAGAAAGTCCCCTTTTACTCTTGATTTCTTACTATTTCTAAGTCTCAGAAACAATGCTGACTTCCAAAAGTGTTTACAGACACTTTATCCCGGACACTTTTGCATTGCCTTCTCGTAGTGTCAGTTACTTTCTATGTGTGAATTTAACATAGATACTTGTGAAAACTCTCAAAAAGAACATTCAAAATGCCCCTGGAGCTCACTTATCCTCCCTGTTACAAGGCTCTGCTTACAAGATCGTAATTTATGACTGATAGAGCGCCTTCTCTTAGCCTGTTTGATAAGATAAGACACAATCACCCTTTCAGATATAACAGGGCCTGCTGACCCCGTATACAGGCGCCAGATGTACTGCGACTCACAAATATACCGTTGGAATGAGAGGGAGAGAGACTCTGATATATATCAGTGAGTATTTGCTGCAGGCTCTCTCGTTCCAGGCGGGGTAATGGATGCTGTAGTCTCAACTGGACACTTGAAGATATGAGCTGTTTGTGAGTTATGCAATGTAGATGAGGTCAGACTAAAGAAGTGAGTTATGTTCAATAGGAGCGTTTACTGTTTAGTGTGCGACTATCAGATAACCTCTGCAACCCTGCAGGTCATGATTGACAGTTCAGACATCTCACCTTGTTATGAGTTTTCTTTCAACGCAAGTTAAACATGTCGAGTCGTGTGTCTGTGTGTGTTTATGAAGAGGGGTGTGAAGGTGAGCTACTTAACCTGGTTAATGTTGTGACAGTTGTCACTGATGTGCCTTGCTGAGGATGAAAGGTGAGACAATGTGTTTGCTTGCTTTGTGTCAAGCTTCTAGCGTCTGCACTGTGACGCCGATGTGCAAAGAAAAAGCTAGTTAAACACACAAGGAATCACACACACAAACACATACTGAAGAAGCGTTTTTGGCAATGATGGATGTTTAGGTTTTTGGGAACACTGACAGTGAGAAAACAATCCCATCCACCCACCCCAAATACAACCTAACAGCCTAGTTAAACACAAAACAGGCCGAAAAGGCAAATATCCATCAAAGTTAGAAAGGTCTGATATCTAGAGGAATCTTGGGGTGTGTGTTTATTTGCTTTGTTCTTATCAGACGGATTGCAAAGACGTTAAAGAGATCCAATACATTCTTATCTGGTGGGCAAGCTCATATGTTGTCTTAAGGGTATTATTAAGAAAGAAGATTGCAATTATGTGGTATTGTTCTCTCTGTTGGCACGTATGGACTCAAAACATATTTGGAGAACAGAATTATAAATGAACAAATGTCATTGCATTAGGTAACAAAACATCAAACACTTCAACAAACAGCATTGAACATTAGGACACACATATGACACATCACCATTCAAATATTTTTTGACCATACTTTTGTGAAATTTGTTTTTGTAAACCAAAAATATAATTGTTTAAACATTTTATTTCATTACAAGACTAAAATGTTATTTAATAAAAATGTTTTGAAGTGGATGACCTTGACAGACTAATGAAGAAAAATCAATCCATAAGATACCAGCATAGGAACTCTTTTATTATTTAAAACGCTAAAGAAACTAAGGTTGATAAAATGCCTGGATAATATTTCTACAAGTTCTAGGCAATGCGTGAGTACTTTGAAAATGATCAAATAATAATTCTTAATAAATAAAGACTAAATAATTATTCAGTGTTATTCTATATATAAATTCTATAGTTTTAACATCTGTTTTATTATATAGTTTTATTTTGTAGTTTTAATATGTTCTATAGTTTTAACATCTGTGTTATTGTATAATTTTAATGGATTCACTATTAATTCTAAAAAATTCACTTGTCATGTTGTGTAATGGAGTAAGGTTGATTGTGTTTAAAGATGTACTCTCCTGTAAATCACCTGTGAGAAACAGGTCAGACAATGCAGATTATCCCATCAGATTATCCAAACTACCCCTCCTGTGCCTGAGTGAGTCTCTTGTAATTGCATTCCGATTTACCAAAGATAAAACCCACTTTACTTTTGTAGATAACACAAATATTTTCTGTTATGTCTATAACAACCCAAAACTTAGAAATCTATTTAAATACAGTCAAATCAATTCAATAAAAGGTAACATTTTATAATACTGTTTCATACCTAATAGGTAGTTATGCAGGAACTAATGCAGAACAAATGGTTAGTGCTGCATTAATACTGTATCATTACTTATAACTAATAAGGAAGAAAGATGAACTAATCAGTAGGTAACAGCATACTGGTGTTTAAGGTAAGTTATTCATTTATTACTTATTTATTAGTCATTAATAAATACTGAATGATTTTTGTCTCCTGCAGAACTATACAATAACTCATTTAAAATAATTATCTATTAACTACTAAAAATAATTGTCAATAAACTGGTTGTTGTCAAAAAATCTTGATTATTTTTAAAAATAAAATTTTAACTAACTTTGTTTACTTACAGTAATCTTAATTAAACCAAACTATTGACCAATATTGTTCTCATCAAGATTTTATTTTTCATATCAATCATATCAATGAAATAAATCTAATGAATCTTTATCATTTTTTCAATTTTATTTATTTAAAATACACCTCCTAATCACTAGCCAATTTACCTAAACATATCTGTCATATCTCTCCTTGTTGCTTATTATGAGTCTGTTGGACAATAGCTCAAGAGATGTATTTTCATTATTAACTATAAGAAACCCTTGGTAACCCATTAGTAATTATATAGTATTAATATTAAATATATAGTAATAGTATTATTCTGTTCTTATTCTGTTTAACATTATTTGTTAAAATCATAGTAACTTTTTAGTAATTACTCAGGTCTAACCACATCAGTATTAAGTTATTACTTATGATCTGGAACAGTATTATAAAGTGAAAAACATGATAACCCGTTAATAAATAAGTAATTCTGGGGTATAGGAAATTAAAAATCACAAGTATTACCAATAAATTAAACATTACTGTAAAAATAAAAGCTTGAAGTAACTAATTTACAATCCACACATACACACCTAAACAGAGCTGACTTTTTATGGACACAATAGATCAGTAGCGAACCCTCAAGGCCCTCTATGATGACCTAAACTATCGTAAAAAATGATATTTAAAAACTTTAAAATACTATTTTCAATAAAAGTCGGCCGATTTTCCCTATAGAGAATGTGAAGCTGACGTCACGCCCTATGTTGCATGTTGCAGTGGCGCCGCCATCTTGGGAGGATAATACTCCACTGCTATTATTGTTTTGATTTGTACCGTTACTTGTTTTGTTTGATATATGGTGAAATCGAAAGTGAAAGAACCATGGGCTTTTCCTGAATGACTCTGCGTAATGCTATTGCAGTTTTTAATTCAACAAGACCGACCTACCATAGTTATAATTTCCTAATCAAACAAGAAAAACAAAACACTGCATTGAACGCACTGGCAGCCATCCTCCCAAGATGGCGCAACATTCAACACGGCGTGACGTCGATTAACAAGCTCTATTAGATATATATATATTTGACTTCCTGGATCGATGTGGACTCTATCCACATGAGATTTCCAAGTCTCACGAGAGCAATTCAAGATCACGGAGCAGTCGCAGTTCTGCGATGTCATACGCTGCCTACGCAGCCTCCGCATGCTGCAAGATGTCGAACGTGTGCTTACACAGGGTTGGGGCGCCTTCTAGTAGCATACCGCTGGCTGACAGTACAGTAAATCAATGGGAGAGATTAATTTTGAGTGACTGACCAATCATATAATTTTTCTAAATGGGCGCACTTTGTTTTTTGCTAACTTTCTGGCATCTGGGGGATAGTTCACCAGCAGTCTCGTAAAGCGGAAGTAGCACACGAAGTTGGTTTGCCAACCGCCAAACAACTGCAAAAGAAGAAGAAATGTGAATAGATATTGAATAGATACATTTTAATAAATGTTAACAAAAAAATTGCAGTTACACTAGTCACAGTAATCAATGCAATATATGAAATTGGGTATGGTTTTATCGCAAAACTTAACATATCTGACACAAAATGTTAACTGTAAATCCAGGTTTCGGTTATTAGCTTCCAGTTGTTTCTGTGAATCGCAGCGCCTTGTTTGCTTCTCTTTTCTGTATGTTTCATCTGTCTGTATAAAGTAAATTTCACAACTGGACTTTCTAATTTTAGATGTGCTTTAGCGTTTTAGCAGCATTCAATCTGAACAAGCTGCTGCTGTGGCTTTCGCATACGGTGACGTCATGTTCATGCCCCTTAAAGTAACAGTCCATTATTTGTTGTTAAATACTGTAACGATTGATTTACAAGAAAAATGTTCAACTTTACCACAGAAACATGAGTGACAATACAGTGATTTAGAGGGGGATTATTTTTACAAATTTTGGTTGAAAAGCACAGCAGATTGAAAATATCACGGTATGGGGAATTCTACAAAATTCCCGAAAGAATTTGTAATAATTAATTAAAACTAGTCATACAATTAATTCTAATATCAAACAGGTATCTTTAATAGGAAATGAACGACAAACACTACATTAAATAAATGGACTGAAGAGACCATTTGGAGACACAACAAACTGCACTTTATTAAACAATTTCTTCAAGAAATTCTACTGAGCGGCATAGCATGTTTTCTGTTAAATGCCATTGTTGCTAAATTTGTTGACCAACAGAATGTCACAAAAGAATGTAAACAGTAACGTAAACACTTGGAGACACAATGACGATGACATGCCTCTCGATGGTGAAGGATTTACTGATTCAAATGTGTTTGTGTGTGTGTGTCTCTGCATGTGTACCTTTTGCATATATGAATTTTTACTTCATATTGTTTTTGCTAAGGTTTGCTAATGTTGCATATAAGATATACATTATTTAAAATATTTCATGTTTTTAAAAAAAACTATGGGTTGGACATAAAATGCTGTTATGAAGCAGTACATTTCTGGCTCTGGTCAATGAACTGTTGATTTTTTATCATGACTTTATTTTCTACATTCTGCTGTTTGCGTACATCTCTTTTCAGGCAGACGAGTTAACCTGACAGTGTTCCCTAACTTGAAATATCAGGCAAAAATCGGATATTTCCAGACACAGACAGAGACACACTGTGCCTCTCCATTTGACACTCTTAGGTGTCTCACAATCGATCTGCTGTGGGCCCATGAGTCAGAAAGGACTCTGCAGAAGGTCCATCCCAAAAACCGTCCCTCACCCAGAATGCATTAGGAGTGTTTGATCAGTGGGTTTGCAGGGAGTGCTCTTTTATGCTCCAGCAGTGAGGAGAGGCCTTTGCTAATTGTCTACCCATTATGTCTTTCTCCACCAAAAAAATGTACAGCTCTGTGAAAGTGTGGTTACAGGCAGACAAGCGAAGAGCTGTGTTTATTTTCTAGGTGTTTTTCTCGTTTCCCGTACGCCTGCATTGTCATTGTGTGTGTGGACTGGCGCTATTATCTGTTGGCACGATAAGTCTCTGAGCCTAGAGGTCTACAGATGTGGCAGAGTTGTATTGTTGTCTTCCACCTGCTCTGACTGTCCCTCCCCTCATTCACAGACAGAGTAATCCAGTCTTATGCCAGGACAAACAAAAACACACAACTTTGATTTTTTTCAGGGGCTAAGTACCTTTTATCTACCCTCCTGCTAATTGAAGTGGTATGTGTCTGTTTAAATGTAATGTTGGGTTTTAAGGCGGTGCCTTTGTACCCAGGATAGCAAAAGGATTGGCATCCATTTTATCACATTGTTGTGACTGGTTGTCAGTTGGATCATAGTTACCTGAGCCTGTCAGTTGTTAGTACAAGGCAGGTCATATTGAGACTTTCTCTTGTTATATGAACAACACCACACTTTTAGTGACTTTTAAAAAGCTCCTTTAAAGAGTATGGGAAATTAAATATCACATGATAAAATACCACAATGTGTCACGGTATAGCACAAAAACGAAGAATCAACACTGAGATTTTTTTCATTTTCAATATCCTCAAACACAAAGATAACTGCTCATTCTGTGCAATTATAATTAATTGCTATTACTTCTATTGACATTTATGATGATAGCAAAAACGAAATGTGCCCAAGGTCAAGGTTGTGCACCACATTGAATGACAAATTCCAAACCAACGCCAGAGTTTGACTTGAATTCAAATTTAGGTAGCAGGGTGCAAAAATGTAATTTGAATTGAAGGATGTAGATTTAAAAACTGAATTAAATAGAAAGAATAATATCATTTCTGAAGAATTACTCTAATGGTATGTTTCAGAGAATTACCCTAATAATGAGCATACACTGTCAAAACTGTAATTTTACAGAATTCTCATGTGGTAAAAAATGTCAAAAATAGACTGCAAATGTACTAGTCAGGTGTGAAATAACATGAAAAACATGAGACCATATTACAGTTTAAAACTTTTTCTTACTGCACCAGCAATAGCAGGATCATCTATGTGATTTATAGGTAGGGATAGGTATCGTTAATATTTTAACGGTATTACTACTCTTATCGATACTGCTTACCGGTCTGGTACTTTAACGGTTTTCTTATCTGTGCTTTTGGATGTATATTTTTATAAAAAATAAGACCAAAAATTAAGAATGAATTAATAGAATAACACTGCTTTTTTCTGCAATGTAAAATAAATTGTATTCAGCACGGACCAGCAGTATTAAAAGAAGTTGGTTGGTTCATCATAGCCGCCCACAACAATTTTTTTTAAAATATTTAAATGTGTATTTTAATGGACAGATTTTTATGTTTGTCCTATTTATTAAGCTCTCAATGTTATCAAATAGGGCTATTATTTGGGCTGATTTATTTATTATTATATAAACGAGTAGAAAATGTGTTGTGTCACATAATTTAATCCAATTGAAATTAAACGCACACGAATAGATATAGGTTGCGCGCATGTCTCATCTGTTTTGGAAGACGCGCACATGGAGACTTGCAGTGTGGAGCCACGTCCAGGCGCGAGCATGACTCTGCTTGAGAGAGACAAACCGTGCGTGCTTGTGATTTTAAAACAGCTCATCTGTTTAGTTTGAGAGACGCCATGTTTGGGTAGACGCGGAGCAGTCTGCGCGTGCCGCGTGTTTCTCCAGTAGCGAAAGCAGAACCGATAAGGGCGGATCTTATCGATGCTCCGGTCTTTCATAATTTAGCCCCGGCGCTCTTTTAATGTAGCGGAATGCTGTAAGATTTGGACGAAACTGTCTCCAAAATAGACGTACAGGTAACACTTTAAAATAATGGTCCGTTGTTAACAAGTAACTATGCAGAAAGTAATAGGTAGTACTACATTAACACTTACCTTAATACTATTAACTAATATAGAAGCAAGATTAACAAAGCAATAAGTAATAGCTAATTTAGGACAAAGGTAGTTTCTTATTTGGTATTTGATAATTACTAAAGAAAAATGCCATCATTGAGAACTACTTGCGAAATATGACCAATTAATAAAGAAAAAACAATTAATTACTAATCTCAACATTAACGTACACAAAGTGAAAAAATAGGTTGTTTGTGGAAACAAATTTATGAATAAATACAAATGCCAAAAGCCTAATACCAAAACATGAATGGATATATTCTACGTGTTAATGTAGTACTACCTATTACTTTCTGCATAGTTACTTCTTAACAACGGACCATTATTTTAAAGTGTTACCGACGTACATATATGTAAATGTACATGAAGCGTCACAGAAGCGTTGTTGCTCACTGGCAGAGATCTTAAATGAACAGCTGTCTATCTTCATCTCTGAACTAGTTTAGTTCAGCATGTTTTCACATATTAAACCATCAGCACTCCTAATGTTTACTAAGACCACCCAGACAGATGAGCTCTAATCTGTCCTGATTATGAGAATTCAACATTGCTTGTGTTATTCAAATGTTAGATAGGCTATGTTATCAAATATTTGTGCACACAATCTTCAAAAAGTATTTTTTGGACATTGTGATGCACTTTTAATAACAGCTATTTTATTTTAGTATGAACAATGTATTTCAATGTAAGTATCGTTATATTAAAAGGACCAACTACACTGTAAAGATGTAGGAGATCTCACAGGTTAAAGTCTGGCTAAACTCAGGATGATCTTTTCTTAAAATAATTTTCATACAAATAATTGTATGCATTATACTAGATTATGCTACAATGGGCTGTGATCAAAGGTTACCATTATGAAAACCTGTTACATATAGAATGACAACATGTTGCAGCTTAGTGCATGATGTCACTAAAGGTAAATAGGTAATCGAAGAATTGTCCATGCGGGTAACAACGGTGAACAGGTCCAGTAGGCCTTTTTGGTCACCAAAACTAGCAGAGAATCATCGGGTTTGAACAAAATTACGAGTTTATGCCAGTTCAAATGCATGCTGGTATTTTCTTACTGTACTTCTATTTGTTAAACATTGAAAACAAACGGGGCAGCCTGCCCATATTTGAGTTGATGCTTTAGATTCCACATCCTGCAAGTGGACGACACTGCTTAAATTCAAACGGCTGGTGTACCCTGATCCTCTGTTTGATTATCTTTCTTTTAGGATTTGGTCTAATCTGAGATTTCCAAATCAACCACCCTACCTTTAAACCTCGTTAAACATTTTAGAAAGTCATCTGGCTCAGCTCATTCCAACCGCAGATTCAGGTTTACAAACCACTTTTATTTCTGTTTCTCAGTCAATACTCGCATTTTCCCCCTTCACTAACATCAACTTTTGCTACACCATAAAAACACCTTTCATGGTTTGATCGATTTGAACAGTCAAAAACGACACAAAACACAGGTATTTTGAGTTTGTTATAGTGAATTCCTATGGAGGAAATCACTTCCTACCCACCGTCAATATTATCCGACTGCAAAACCAGAGGCGGCAAGAGTGGTCTTTAATGAACCGAAGAGAGCACACGTCACTCCTCTCTTCATTAAGTTACATTGGCTCCCTATAGTCGCTCGCATCAAATTCAAGACTCTGCTCCTGGCCTACAAGACCACCACTGATTCGGCACCTCCTTATCTTCACTTGCTAATGCAGACTTATGTACCCGCCAGATCCCTACGCTCTGCAAACAACGACGTCTTGTGGTGCCATCCCAAAAAGGTAAAAAATCTCTCTCACGTACCTTCTCTGGATCGGTTCCACATTTGTGGAATGATCTGCCCGCTGCTACAAGATCAGCAGATTCTGTAGCCATCTTTAAGAATCGGCTGAAAGCACATCTATTCCGTCAGCACCTGACCGATCAGTTCTGACTTCTATCTCTTTTCTACTCTTTCAAAAAAAACTTAGCTTTGTATACTGTGGTAAGCTACAATATGTGAGACCAGTTTTAGTGCACTTATGCTTTTTGTTGTCCTTATGTTGTTCCAATTGCTTCCATTGTTCACCTCATTTGTAAGTCATACGTGTTTTAATATTAAATCCATACCAATACATCTTATGTTATTAATGCATGCATATACACATGTGAATAACTTGCATATGCATGTGAACTTCATGCACACACATACATCTTAAGGTACAACTCTTTGATTTAAATCCTATACGGTGCCTCATATACAAACAGTCTAAGCATGAAAATACACTTTAGGCCATTGTATAAATTTTATAAAATGTAGATTATATACATTAACGGAGACCATTTAATATTTGGGCCGACTCAATTTGGGATGACACATGCCTGACCTAAATACTTGTTCTGTGTACACAATGTCAATAATATCAAGCATATTTGACATATGCCACACACATAGAATAATGCATAAATGTCATCAGATCCATGTCACTACTGCTGTATTTATACTCAAAACACTGAGGGTTGTGTAGGTGGCCTATATTCAATTTGACATGATGTTGCCGAGTGCACACCAGTCAGGCAGATATCCTGATCATTCAAACAGTGTGCCATTAAATGCCAGGAGAATCCCGAAAGGGGCACTTCAATCTTTAAGGCACCATGGGCCGGAAGTGTCTGGTGTGAGGGATCCATTGACCAAAGGACAAGGCCAGTGCCCAAGGGATTCTATTAGAAATCAGCGCTCAAATCATTTTGACAGAATGATGTTTTATTAACATAACTAACCCGACTGGTTTCCCATAACCAATCTTACCAATCATCCTATCAGCCCGGGAGCAAACCCTTACAAATTGACAAGCCACCTTACCTTCACCATCTCTAGTGTTTTTCAGCATGGCAGAGATTGAACTGCATCCAAACAACAGCTCTTTTGAAGTGCAGGATCCCCGTGCCTCTTCAAGCTCTGAGCAGCTTGCCAGTACAAGCCAGGCCGTCTCACGCAAGCCCCTGGCCGCAACACGGCCCTTCCAATCCTCCCGCTCTGCATCTCGTACTCCAAGATGCCGAATCTTACGAATGATCTCTGGCGTCTTCATACACTTAGGCTCATCCCTCCATCTCCGCCATTGAGAAATGGACCATTCTGGGCCTGAGACAGGCTCTCATCAACGCCGACATACATTTCTCCCGGTGGCTAAACAAGGCCAATCTGTACGACCTGTACTGTTTCGCCAACCAGGAAGCCCAGTCTCCCAAGACAGCCTTCCAGACGAAAGCTGCCAACTCTCCAAGCCGCGCCCGTGAATCTCCTTATTCGCGGCCGGCCCAAACGTCGACTCCAGCAGGGAATCACCCCTGGACCGCCGCAGAAAGTCCTCGGCTAGCCTGAGCCGCACACCCGACTCGCCGGCGGATGGCCCCGGCTCTGCTCAAGCACTGAACATTGCGAGTCACCACAGCGGCGCGAGCAAGCCTACGCCAGCGGCTCCGGCGCTATTTCAAGCCCTCCACATTCCTCTCTCCTATCCCCCCCGGTCAGTGGCCCGCTGTCCCTCCATCAAATTCTAGCATGAGGTTGCCTCCGCTAGCAGCGCAGGCACTGACCTACTCTCCTACCGACTATCCTTCAACCATTGCCCCAGGAGCCAACCCAAGCAAGAGGCTGCCTCCGCTAGCGGCTCCGGCGGCTACCTTTGTTCCCTATTTTTTCCTCCCTTCACGCTGGCTTCCGCGTCACCGATGCCTATCCCACCCAACGCACTGGCTCTGGAACCACCCCCCGTAGTCAGCAGCATCCCGACATAAATTTTAGCAGGTGTGGACATAGATCTTCTTGCACACTTGTCACCACTCTCACCCCCAGCTTCGGACCGCCAAATCACTTTCGGCGATATTTCAGTCACTCTATAAAACACATCACATAACCAGTCACTCATCCTATCATTTTCTGAATTCAACATCGCCTTCCCCAGCTATTCTGAAATAATTTGCACAGTCTTCCCACACAGGAGACGCGAACTCGGCGACTACCTCGCTCTAGTTGCCGAGCTCGCGCTTTCTTATGGAGGCTCACATTTTTACACTTACCACAAACTATTTTCTGCCAAATGCGCCATCCGCGTCACCCAATGGAACCAGTGCCCATACTGGGGCGCCCTGGACACCGACCTCCACAACCACGTTTTCTTAGGCTGCACTAACATAAGGTGCGCGGTCTGCCTATCCGTCGCACACAGCATCATATCATGCCCACTCGTCAACCCATCCATCACTCCCTGCCCGGAACATTCAACTCACAAATCCACCAGCTACGTTCCGCACCTCCCAAATCTCTCCAACAATCCTCCATTCCACAATTCCTCGTCCTATTCCCCCGACGACGTCTGCAATAATTTCAACGCCGGCAAATGCATCAGACCACGATGCAAATACATCCAATTCTGCGGCAAATTCTGTCCGGTGTAAAAAGCAACCAATAAAAAACCTAAACACTATTTGTCGACTCCTGTGAACATTTCTTGTCTGTCTTTTGAATTGTCATACCACCCCGATACCCATTTCACGAACTATTTAACCCCGGCATCGAGAGTCCACCCACCAACAACCTGATCTGCCCCAACTTGCAGTCTGCCCTCACCGAACCCGACACAGTCGACCGTCTAATTAAAAAATATATCGAATTTCATTATCGGCCCTTTTTCCGTCCCGCCCTTCAGTTCTTTTCGCGTAAGCCCTATCGGCAAAGCCACCAGAAATTTTTCAGGCAAAAAACGCCTCATTTTTTACCTATCCTCCCCACACACCTCTCTCTTCCCAAGCATAAATAGCCTCATCCCGCTCGAGGAGTTTTCTCTTCACTACCACGACATCGACCAAGCTATAACTCTAATAAAAAATGCAGGGCACGGCGCTTGGCTGGCCAAAGTCGACATCACCTCTGCCAAATAGACAAGCCGCCTTACCTTCACTATCTCCACCTCTTCTTCACTCCGCGGGAGCTTCTCGGCATTATGTCTCCTGATTGAAAGTTTTTTAGACAATAACGAGTGAAAATAGTTAGGTTAGATAGATTTGAGTAGGCCTGTTTTGTTAAAAATCGATAGCTGTAATGCTTCGGTGCAGAAGGAAGCCCGTGAGCCACGAAGGTAAGTTTGCGAGCAGATTCGGCTAATTTCCGCCTATTAGACAGCCTAGTCAGCTCATCGTTTTTTGTATTACATCACTTATAGATCTTAAACCTTTAAAATAGAGTTTAGGAAGATGTATGTAACCACAGTCGTTAGCTTTGGTTTTAACGATTGAAGCCTTTTCTCTTGTCAAGAGGCTCAATGCGACCGCCAACTTTATTTGCGTGCAGATTAATTTCCGCCTATATTAGACAGCCTGTTTAACGTTTTATTTTGGTATTGCATCACTCATAGCTCTAACGTTTAAAATAGAGTTTAGGAAGATGTATGTAACCACAATCATTAGCTTTCATTAGCTCTTAAAGCCTCGTCTCTTGTCAAAAGGCTCAACGTGACCGCAGACTTTGATGAACACTGCTGGCAGCAGCGACGTCTGTGTCCGTACCATTCTTATCAATGACAGCGTAATCTCGTATCTCCCTGCTCCCAAGTCATAAACCTTGTATCTCCGATTAAACATGGTTTTGGGGAAATGTGTTAATGTTGGTACACAACAGTATATGATAGCAATATAAGGTATAATACCAACTTTAACGATACAATGTTAATAACTCAAAAAATATGCAGTTTATTTAATTTCCTGAAAAATAATGGTTTTGGAGATGCGAGGATTCCGCCCGACAGAGACGATATGCTTTTTAAAAGCTTCTACTTGCCTGGATTGTTAAATCAGGTTGTTAACTATAAGACACTTTCAAGTGGTCCACTTATGCCACTTTTTTAAGTCTGTAGCCATCTTGCCTTTGACAGGGAGATTTGTGGAAAACTCCAAATTCAAAAAGCCAACCACCTCTGATTTGTGTAATTATCAAAAATCTCTTTTGGTGGTGCATTCCTTTGCTTTTTACTTTTAAAGATGGTTGTGGGCACATTTAAATTAACTGGATATGTTAACCAATTTATTAATAGCCTTTGCTGATAACCTCCATAGTAACAAAGTAATGCAGATCACTCATATTTCGTTTTTTTTTCCTTTCTACTGCAATTGCTCAGCCTTGTTCAGCCAATGCTGAATGAATTATCACTTTCTACAGAATCAAAATCATTGTGGTTTGTCCTCTGTAACCTGGGGCATGTTTCCTGCTTTAGCATGGGGATAATCAGCACTTCTTCAGAGGAAAACATTGATCTAATAGCCTCTGGACTCTGTCGATCTGCCCTCTTGTCTAAGAAATGTGGATTTTCCTCTTCACTGAGCGTGCCTGAGCAATCAGAAAAGCATCTTCACTAGTTTGGAAATGTGGTGAAGAGGTCAAGTACAAGTTCCTCTCACAGTCAGCAGAAAACTTCTCTTGGCAGTGCATGAATGCTCTGCTTGGCACCATTGTTGAAGCTGAGAAACATAGGAAGTGGCTTCCACATGACCAGATGACATCTTGGTTTGTTTGAGGGCTTTATGGTTGGAAAAAATAAGCAAAGACGAGAAAAATAGTGCACCGATGCCTGCAACAGAAAATATCAAGCATGACATAGAAAATACATTTCTTTATTTAAATCCCACAGCATCACAAAAATAATTTAAAGGGTATCATGAGTAATTTTGTCCTGCAAGACTAGCATCTGGAAAGACAGTGAATAATTGATGCTGAACATTGCTGGCTGCAGTATTTATCAGTGTGAAGCTCAAGGTGTTCTGTGTGCAGAGGTTGTAAGGGGATCCGAAGGGAACTTTGGCAGGCATTGCATTTTGATGGTTTGTAACTGTCTTGTTCTCTCTTTTTTTTAACAGTGAAATTGTTCTTTGTCACAGTTTGCTTTAGAGTATACTATTTCATTTATAAAGTCCTGTATAACTCTTTGTTCTTGGCATTCCCATTGGTGCTGTATATTTTGGGGATGAGGTAATAACCATCACATGTAGCAAAAAGACCATCACATTGCTGTGTAGTGCTCTTATACATGCAATGGTTCATTCACTCATTTACGTGTCCATTTATTCATTAATTCAAAACTTCATTTTGTGTGATGCATTTACCAACAAGCTATGGAATAGAAATTTGTAATAGTTAAATAAGAGCGATCCTTGAGGTTGATAATGTGCTAACAAAATATTTAGTCAGAGATATTATATTGTAGGGGGGTCATATTTCAGTACCTTTAAAATCACTGTAAATCCTCTTTGTTGCTCCACACAACAATTATTTTTTCCATTCGCACACACCTATTCATCCATTCATTGATTGTGATGTTTGCATTAGATCAAGGTGTGCAAACAACTTCACTTATGCAGTGGCAACACAGGTATAAAAACATTTCTTAGGTCAATGATCTATTGCAGGCATTGCCAAACTTTTTAGTCCTAGGGACTCCCATCCAGACTCAGGGCCCCCAAATACAGAAATGCTTATACACATATATACTCACCAGCTACAAAAAAGTATTTATTTTGTATCTAAAAAAATTTCACCACAAATTCTGATTCCACTTTTTGAATGTTGCAGCATCGATTGCGACTTATCAGACCAGGCAACGTTTTACAAATGTTCTATTGTCAAATTTTGGTAAGCTTGAGTGACTGTGCCCTTTCTGATGCCATTGTTACACATCCTCAGGTAACAAGGATTTAAGCCCTTTTACCATTCACCCTGAATTCATTGCAAATCCACAAAGCTGTGCGCAAAACAATGTTGAGCTTCAATAGCAGAGATAACTACCATTTTGAACTCTCCATTTCTTGGAGGAAAGCTCAGGATTCAGTCACCAACACTCCCCTTCAAGCTTGTTTGCCATTAAATATTACAATGTGCCGTAGTACAGAGGTGAAAGTGAGCCCCTCTGAACTGCCACTCACTGGAATAAAGAGCTGGCCTGATGCACCAGGTAAACAGAGAGAGCGAGAGCCTCAGGTTGGATTACAGGCTGGCTGAAGAAGAGGCCCTCTTCGGCTCCAGTTGCCCATGATGGGGGGATCGCTTTACCCACGGCTGGCAAACGAAATGGTCCGGTCCAAGTTCCCTACCTGCCTCTTAGATGGAATGATTACTTATTCATAGTTTGAGGGAAGAATAGCAGGGTGGGTTTTGAATGGGGGTCCTTGTTGTCAGAGGCAGCTTAAGGAACAGGTGACAGAAGGGTGTCTGTTACCTGATGCTGCCCTCCACCTCTCAGCCCCCACTCTCTGGACCTTCCTGCAACTCTGTGTATGGGCACACACTGTTGTTGGGCAGCAGTCGGCTTGTAATGCAAATAGAAATGTCTACATTAAGCGTTGCCTATATTTTATGATTTCATCACCAACAAACTTGTGAGAGATGCACCCTGCAAGAGTGCTTCACTTCAAAGCTACAGTACACAGGAGCATTCAACCTCTAAGACCAGTTGCTCTGCTTTCAAGTACAGGGGTCGCACCAGCAATTGTGTGGATTGTCAGAGACTTTATCACACTCTTGTGAGCCCACACAGGTAGCCTGACACCCTGATATCAGCCTTAGTGGATAGAGAGCTGATTTCACCTCGCTCTCCCTGCTGCTTTAACAGTGCCACCCTGACACCAGAGAGTCAGTGCCATGTTTCGACTGTGTGAAATCTCACACTGCCCTTATTTGGGCTCAACCATGCTGGCAGAGCTCACAGTTTGCATTGAAAAAAAATGATGGTGATTTTACGTTAAACAATTTACTCAAAAAATGTTGTACATTTTAAAGCTGTGAAATCAAATTAAATATACTGTTTAAATTGTGTAAATGTAAGTTAAAAATTAAGTAAATCTGAGTAACATAAGCATTTCTATTAGAAGTCACCAAAAATATGTATATATTGTATAAGTGTATATAAAAATATAATTTATTAATTAAATGCTGATTTTTCATTAAATAAACTGTACATTTTAGAGAAATTACCTGTTAGATTTTTATAAAAATTTTAATATGTTCCAATTGAAAAAAATCAGTTAAATGATTTTAAAAGATTTAATTTAGTTGTGTGATATTTACTAAGCCACATGAATTAGAAAATTGTACACACTTATTTTATTAGTAGTAGTGTTTTCCACATTTTACTTTGATTTGTCATCAAAATTATCAAATAACTAACGTGGGACTCAACTATAGGAAGTATAAATGTTAAATAAACTGTTATACCATTGCATTTACAAAGTAGATGCCCATTACAGCTTTGCAGATTCTTTTTCTTTAACATATTCATGAAGTCACAGAAAAGTTTTTCATGTTCAAAACCCACTGTTTCCTCGGTGAAGTCAATTTAAAACTAGAAAAAACACGACAGCAAAACTATTACCAAAATACATATTAACAATTGTCGCCTAATAGGATCTTGCCACTTGTCATGCCATAAAACTCCCATCTATTCCCATCAAGCATAAGACACCAATAGATGAACTCTGTTCACTATTTATAAGGACACCCCTTTGCGGATTACTGTGAAGTTGGGTAAATGCTTTAATTAAAGTGGAGCCTTGCATCAAAAGATGTCAATCAGCATGAGCAGGATGGAATGAAACCAGATCATGGCCACTCTCCCCTGGCTTATCGCAGAGATGTGAGGACCAGGGCCTCCACAGACATTGTTACAGTTTGCCAGTCAACAGGAACGTGTAACTAAAGTCACCCAGACTGTGCCACTATTAGGCAATATGTTCCACTGTGTGGAACATATTGCACATCAACACAGATTATTTTCATCGGAACAACCCTGATACCTGCTGGGGTCTGTGGCATGAAAAATTTATTTGAGGAAATATGTTCTCATTTAACTGGACATGCATTTTCTGCTTAAAATAATATCAGCTTCAGTTTGTGTTACACCATATTACACATTTCCTTCAAAGTTTAAACTCAGAAATTGAGATTTATGCATAATCTGAAAACTAACTAAATAAGATTTCCATTGATGTATGGCTTAGGCTATGACAATATGTGGCGAGATACAACGATTTAAAACCCTGGAATTTGAGGGTGCAAAAAAATCTAAATATTGAGAAAATCACCTTTGAAGTTATTAATCAGAGACGCTGTAGCAGGCCGTGGCTAAGAAGAAACAGGCTTGTTTTAATGCTCTCTATTGGCTTACCGCTGTAATGACGTTGTGGAAAGTAGTAGAACCCAAAAGTGGAAATTCTAAGCTTTACACAGATACCAAACTTGAGTGGGTAATTCCTAAAGAGCATGCAGCAGTGAGTGAAGTTTGTAGGCATGTTTTTGTTAGCAATTTTGCTGTATCCACTCACAAAAATAAAGTTTTGATATATTTGTGGTAGGACATTTATAAAATATCTGAACATGATCTTTACTTAATATCTTGATTTTTGGCATGAAAGAAAATCGATCATTTTGACCCATACAATGTTTTGTTGGCTATTGCCACAAATATTTCTGTGCTACTTTTTATTGTGGTCTGGGGTCACATATATTTATGAAATGTCACAAACACTTTTGGGTTAGCACCATGTGTATCAACAGTGGTCTCTGCTGGCCTCTGCTGGCAAACATGAAGCAGTGACGTGTCAAAAAAGAATCCAAGCTCAATTGACATTATTTGTTTGTAAACAGCAATAATATGTTCTCTGGGTACAGTTCGTGTTTATGCTCATCATTGTTTAATAATGTTTTATAATTTTGTAACTAGACAGTGCTCTTTTTGAACAGAGTAAATTATCGAGTTCTTTAAGCTGGATAAATGAGGATGGAAGCAGTTAATGTGGACTGGTCAGAGGGTTGTGGATGCCTGTAATAACATGAGAGGGAAACCATAATTTTATTTCCAACCGTCTTTGGGCTGAGTCAATACATAATTTTTACATAAACTCTCCAATCTTGGAAAATACACACTCACATAGGACTGATGAAATTATCATTGACACAAGGAAATAACACAACAATGAGTCAAATTGTAGGAGGCATATTTTTTATATGTCATTCTGTTTTGCTGCAAGTGAATTGTATGTGGCAGACCTACATAGTTAATAGATGTGAAGGCAAATAAGTAAGTGTGGAACAATACAAGCGTTTTACTGTTTTCTTGAATACTGGAGTATTAAGTGTCATGGCTCTGCTTCCTTAGTCATGTTTTTCTTGGTCCTGTAGCAGAGCCATGACAAAGTCTTTGGTTATGTGTGGAGAGAAACATATTATTGTCCGTTTGACAATAATATACGTTCTCTCCAGTGTCTTGTCATTGACCCCATTCCTCTCGTTTCCTCGTTATCTTTCCCTGAGTGTTTAATGTCCCACACCTGCCCCATGTCGTTATCCCTCGTTTGTCTTCCCTATAAATACCCTCTTGTTTCTTTGTCTTGGGTTCGTGGATTGTGCGTTGTTCATGCTCGTGTTGTCGCCCGTGTTCATGCTCGTGTTGTCGCCCGTGTTCCTGTTCGTGTTGTCGCCCGTGTTCCTGTTCCATGCCTTGTTTGAGAACTGTGAGTTTTGTGTTTTTGCTTTAGTTTTATCCTGCCTTGTTTTATTTAAGAAGTTGTGTCGTGTTTTTTAGTTAGGGTTTTGCTGTTCTTGTTTTTCCTTTTGCCCCCACGTGGGAAGTCTTGTTTGTTTAATACAGATTCTTAGTTTCGTTTTTCCCCCATCGAGGGTGTTTTGTTTTGTGTTTTTTATATAATAAATACCCTTGTTAACCCCTTCACGCCTGCCTGCTATTGGGTTCTTTCTGCCAGTTCGTGACAGAATACAAGAGCCCATTCAGAACCCAGCGGGCAGCAAGATGGACGGCACGGCGTCTTCCTCACGGTCCGCTCAAGCCCGCTTGCTGCTAGGTTTCCGCCAGGGGAACTACGGGAATCGGGAGTTCGCCGGGGCATTCTAGGCGGTGGCTGAGAGGGCTGAGTTCAACGAGGCAGAGTTGAAGACGATCTTCAACTGCTGCCTCACTCAGCGCCTCACCCCATCTGAGAAGAGGCTGCTGGGTCCCCTAGGGTTCGCGGCAATGGTCAGGTTCGTGGCCAACCGGGAAGATCCTGGGGGTGGGGTTCCACGTGGGACTTCCACCTCGCGGTCGATCACGCCGGAGGGCCTTGACCTGACTGCCGCTGCCCGGGGGGACTCGGTACCCTTCGGCTTGAGCTCCACGGTCCCCGTTCACTCTGGTGGCGCCGGTAGCGAGCGGGAGGGAGGGGATCCGGGGATGAAGTCGGATAATTCCTCCGCTACGGAACTCCCTCCGGTCCCCACGGATTCGCCAAGGTCGGCTATGGATCCGGTGGTGCGGAGAAGGAGGGAGAGGCGCAGCGGAGGAGCGTCCACGCCGGCGTCCAGTCAGGTGGTGCTGCCGATGTCCTGTCCAGCGTCCAGTCCGGTGCAGCCGGCATCCAGTCCGGTGCAGCCGGCATCCAGTCCGGGGCAGCCGGCATCCAGTCCGGTGCAGCCGGCATCCTGTCCAGTGTCCAGTCCGGTGCAGCCGGCGTTCAGTCGTGTGTCCAGTCATGTGTCCAGTCCGGCGGTCCAGCCGGCATCCAGTCCGGTGTCCAGTCCGGTGTCCAGTCCGGTGTCCAGTCCGGTGCAGCCGGCATCCAGTGCGGTGCAGCCGGCGTCCAGTCCGGTGGTCCAGCCGGCGTCCAGTCCGGTGGTCCAGCCGGCGTCCAGTCCGGTGGTCCAGCCGGCGTCCAGTCCAGTGCAGCCGCTGTCCAGTCCGGTGCAGCCGGCGTCCAGTCCAGCCAGACTCCCCCTAAGTCCCCCAGGACTCCGCGCCCTCGAGCGCAGCCGGGGACTGGGACTTCTCCCCACTCCCATGGACTGCCCCCTATGGGCCCTTATTTGGCCCCACCCCTCCTCCCATGTGTTATTTTTGATGTCCCACCCTAGTCCCATTGTTATTTTGTCTTGTCTTCCACTGATTCTGTTCTCCATGTTTTGTCTGGTCTTGTCTTTGTCTCAGTCTTCCTTGTCCTGTCCGTCTACCCCTTGGTGAGCACCTGGAGGTGCTCATTAAAGGGGGGGCTTCTGTCATGGCTCTGCTTCTTTAGTCATGTTTTTCTTGGTCCTGTAGCAGAGCCATGGCAAAGTCTTTGGTTATGTGTGGAGAGAAACATATTATTGTCCTTTTGACAATAATATGCGTTCTCTCCAGTGTCTCGTCTCTGTTCCCGCCATCTCGTTTCCTCGTAATCTTTCCCTGAGTGTTTGATTAACCACACCTGCCCCTTGTCGTTATCCCTCGTTTGTGTTCCCTTTATATACCCTCATGTTTCATTGTCCTGTGCTCGTGTATTACGTATGTATCCCTGTACCATGTCGCTTGGATGTACTATGTTACGTTTTGTATGTTCTGTTTACCTCGTCGAGTGTTCCTTGTTCCTAGCCGTGCCCGTGTTCCTAGCCGTGCCCGTGTTCCGTGAGTGTTGTGTTTTACCCTTGTCGTGTGTTTGTTTTAAGACGTTTGGTCGTGTCCTTTAGTTTAGTTTTTACTTTTCTTGTTTTCGTTTTGTCCCCCTCGTGGGTATTTTGTTTGTTCTTTATTTATTAAAGTCATGTCTGTTAACCCCTTCACTGCCTGCCTGCATTTGGGTTCTTCTGCCACGATCACGACAACATGTTACAGAGTTTGCTTAGTTGCATCTGAAAAGTGGAACAAAGAATTTCAGGTAATTCAAATAGACCCACAATTATAGACTAAATAAAAGGCCTCAAGCAGGAGGTTCAATCTGGGCTGTTTTTATTTTCAACTTTTTGAATGGTAGATCTTGCCTTTCAACAATTCTGACGTCGGGGATCTTAGGCTCAAAAAGGTTGGTGACCACTGCTCTAGGATGTATAGTACCTGTAAGCATTGAGGGTCGTTCTATCCTGAGAGACATTTCTGGATATGCAGATGATTGGGATGCTGTTCTGCCCAAGGAGAAACAAGAGCGATGGCAGAAATGGAAAGATTCCCTCAAATATCTGCAAGGGCTAAAAATCCCAAGAATATACTGTATACCTCCACTTCATTGTCTACTGCACACAAGAAAGAGATAATTGTCTTTTGTGATGCTTCCACTAAATCTGTAGGCACAGTAGCTTACCTGAAAATTACTAATGCCGATGGTCTCAGTGAAGTTGGTTTCCTCTTCGGCAGAGAAAAACTTACCCCACAGCAAGTTATGTGTGGCTGTACTGGCAGTGGAGGTAGCAGAGATGCTCCAAGAACTGCTGGGCACAACGTTGGATGATGTGAGATTCTACACTGACTCTAAGGTAGTGCTAGGATAGATATTTAATGAAACTAGGCATTTCCATGTCTATGTGCACAACCGAGTGTAGCGCATCAGACACTCCACACTGCCACATCAGTGGAACTTTGTGCCCACTCATCTTAATCCAGCTGATGCTGCTAGCAGAGGTCTCCCCTCTGAGAAACTGACCTTATCGTATTGGCTTATGGGTCCTCCATTCCTCCTACAAGCAGGACATGACGAACTTGATAAAAGGCGCTACACACTTGTCAGTCCTGAGACGGATGCAGAGCTTCGTCCTGAATGTGTTACGAGTCTGTCCCAAAGAAACCTTGGAAGTGCAAGGTTCCAACGATTCTCTAAATGGAGCTCCCTGGTAAAGGCTGTAGCATGGTTGCAACACATAGCCACGTCCTTTAGGTCTGGGTCAGGAGATGTCTGTCATGGGTGGCACATTTGCAGCCAGCATAAGGTAGAAGAGCAGCTAAAGCAGGCTAGATCTACAATAATTCAAACTGTACAGAGTGAGGTCTATGGAGATGACTTTAAACGCCTGTGCAAAGGTCAAGTCCTCTCAGTAAACTCTTTCTATTTAATGATACAGAAGGATTTCTCAGAGTAGGAGGTCGGCTGAGAAAAGCTCATCTACCATCTGAAGAGCTGCATCCAGCTCTCATACCAGGTAAACATCATGTTACCCTGCTCTTGATTCGACACTTTCATGAGAAAGTGTGTCACCAAGGCCGTCATCTCACAGAAGGTGCCATTAGGGCAGGTGGGTACTGGATTGTTGGGGATAAAAGGTCAATCAACAGCTCCATCTTCAACTGTGTCAACTGTCGTATATTGAGAGGCAAACAAGAGGAGCAGATCATGTCAGATTTACCAGCCGACAAATTACACATTGACCCACCATTTACACATGTGGGACTGGATGTCTTTGGTCCTTGGCCAGTCGCAGTCAGAAAAAGCACGAGGATGTCAGGCAGAAGCTAAAAGATGTGCAGTCATATTTACTTATATGACTACACGGGCGATCCACCTAGAAGTGATTGAATCTATGACTGCATCATGTTTTATCAATTCTCTGTGCCGTTTCTTTGCCATCAGAGGCTCTGCCAAGATCTTGAGATCTGATGGTGGAACCAACTTTGCGAGAGCCTGCAAAGAGCTACAAATTTACAAGCAAGGTTTGCCAAAATGCAAACATCCAAGCTTACCTATCGGATATCCAGTGTTGTTGGCAGTTCAATCCTCCTCACTCTTCTCATATGGCAGGGTCTTGGGATCGCATGATTGGAATTTCCCGGCATATCCTTGACGCCATGCTCCTGAAACATAGCTCTGGAAGGCTCACACATTAAGTTTTGGTTACATTCATGGCAGAAGTGAGTGCAATTGTGAATGCTCAACCCTTAACTGCAGTCTCAACTGATTCAGAACAACCATTGATACTAACACCAGCACTGCTGCTAACACAGAAAGTTGGAGCCCCACCAGTACCACCTGGACAATTTGAAGAACATGACCTATGCAGAGCACAGTGGCGTCATGTTCAGTGCTTAGCTAATGTCTTCTGGGGAAGGTGGAAGAATTAATATTTGAGCGGACTTCAAGGACATAGCAAGTGGCGCACAGCAAAGCCAAATCTACAAAATGGAGATGTTGTTCTTCTGAAAGATGCCCAAGAGAAAAGGAATTATTGGCTAGTTGGGCTTATAACTAAAACCTTCCCATGTCAGGACTGCAAAGTTAGAAAAGTTGAAGTAACAATCAAAGAAAGGTGAACAAAGGTTCTTCCTGAGACCAGTCACTGAGGTTACATTTCTGGTTTCTAAGGACACAGATTAAGGTAGTTTAGAGGTCCGCACTTTACGGTGTGATGTTGACACCTTTGTTACTACTCCTTAAGTCAGGTGTGACATCTGCTGATGTGAGGCGGGGAGTGTCCTTGAAGAGGAGTGGACCAACATTCCACAGGCCACAATCAACAACCTGATCAACTCTATGCGAAGGAGATGTGTTGCACTGCGTGAGGCAAATGGTGGTCACACCAGATACTGACTGGTTTTCGGACCCCCCAATACAGTAAAACTGCACATTTTAGAGTGGCCTTTTATGTGGCCAGCCTAAGGCACACCTGTGCAATAATCATGCTGTCTAATCAGCATCTTGATATGCCACACCTGTGAGGTGGATGGATTATGTCGGCAAAGGAGAAGTGCTCACTAACACAGATTTAGACAGATTTGTGAACAATATTTGTGAGAAATAGGCCTTTTGTGTACATAGAAAAAGTCTTAGATCTTTGAGTTCAGCTCATGAAAAATGGGGACAAAAACAAAAGTGTTGCGTTTATAATTTTGGTCAGTGTATATTAAGTGCTTTTCAAGTCATGTGTAAGATCAGTTTTAAGTTATTCGCAATATATTTAATTTATTGAAATTGTGTTAAATTGGAACCAGTTTAAGTACATTTTAGTGCATTTTAAGTGTGTTTCTTTTCATTTTAATCAATTTAAAATATACTACAATGCTTTTTGAACCACCGTTCGTGCCTAATTTTAATGTGCGTCAAGAACAATTCAATAAAATTTCTGCTCATTAGAAATGCATTAGCATTACGCTACTAGTTCTGTCACAGCGGGCGTGGAGACGAACCCAAATGCAGGCAGACGGTGGTGAAGGGGTAAAACAAGACTTTAATACACGAAACACAGAGAACAAAGGAAATACCCACAAGGGAGTGTCTGATAAGATCAACTAAAATACAAAAAACTGTAAACCAAAAACTTCCCAAGAGGGGGCAAAAACAAGAACTAAGATAATAAATAACACACTTACAGAACGGGACACACAGAGCAAGACAAGGCAGGAACTCGGGAAACAAATAACACGAAGCATATAAACGCACATAGCACAAGGACCATATACAATACACCAGCACAGGACAAAGAAACAAGAGGGCATTAAATAGAGACAAACGAAGGATAACCACACAGGGCAGGTGAGGGTAAACAGACACGGCTGGGAAACAATACAGGAAATGAGAGGGGCGGGGCCAATGACGAGACACTGGAGAGAACGCATATTATTGTCAAAAGGACAATAATATGTTTCTCTCCACACATAACCAAAGGGTTTGTCATGGCTCTGCCACAGGACCAAGAAAAACATGACTAATAGAGGCAGAGCCATGACAAGTTCATTATAAAGCTATTTTTCTGTATTAAAAAATGTTAAGACACACACACACACACACTTTGATAGACACGTGTACATTACAAAAAATTATATGGTACATTAAAAAAGTAAAACATTTTTTTTTCCTGGACCAAAAGACATTATAATAAATGAAATAGTGACATGCTATGGCAGAGCTATTTTTAACCATTTGTTAAACATTTCAGAAAAACACAATAGGAATATTGCATCTCTGGATAAACCGCACAATCCAATTTCCAAAAAAAATGATTGAAAACAAAGTGCAGAAGGATTATTGCTTTTTGTTTTACAAATTAAATCCTGCAAATGGAAGAGACAAAACAGTTAAAGCAAAGAGACTCAGATGAAGAAACAGAAAAGATCTTCATTTTCAAGTGGAGGGTCACCTCTTTGAATTTTGAAATCTTTGAAAGTACGACTTGAATTTTCTGCAAATAAAGACTCGCAATTCAGACTTTCATTTGAAGACTGTAGTATCACAGGATCTGTAAAAGGTAAGCACTTATATAATATAGCATTTATATAAAATTAACCAACGATTAACAGCTGCATGTTTGAATATATGTGTATGTGACTAAGCATATGCATTAGAATTTCTTTCAGTTTATCTTTCAAAGCTTTGACTATCTCCTCATCCCACTTGACATACAGTACGAGTGTCCATTCTTATCCTCTTGACTGTAGTCAACACACAGCACTCTATGAGTTACATTGAACATAAGATTAGAAGCAGCCCAATACCACCACTTACAGTGAGCAGAGTTCAATCCCAAACTCACTCACATTAAAGGGATAGTTCACCCAAAAATCTAAATTTTGTCATTTTTGCTCACCCACACGACGTTCTACACATTTTAAGACCTCCCAGCGTCTCCGGAACACAAATAAAGATATTTTTGATGACATCCGAGAGCTTTCCAGGCCTCCTCATAGACATCATGGTAATCTTCTCTGTCAAGGTCCAGAAAAGTACTAAAGACATCGTTAAAATGGCCATCTGATCATAGTGGTTCGATTGAATTTTTATGAAGCGACGGAAATACTTTATGTGCGCAAGAGAAACCAAAATAACGAGTTTAATCAACATATTCTTCTCTTCCCTGTGAGTCTCCAACTCGCGTTCACAAGACCACCACGACACATTCAGGTTGTGCCCCAAGGCATGTGAAACCCAGATGCGCATGCATCGTGGTGCTCACGTGGGGCAGACGCATGCGCCATGTGGTGTCACCGCAAAACCCATCGTGGTGCTCTCATGAAAGCACGTCGTAGGCTGACAGGGAAGAATGCTATCCCTTTAAAACATACATCTGCTTTTCTTGTCTCTGCACTCTTCAGTTGGTCTTTTATAGCAGCTGATCTGAAAAACAACAATATTAATTGGTATTTCACAAACAATATTCAAGCATTCTTTTTAAGAATGATAGTGTGCTGAGTAAAATGTACCTGGTGGAGAATATAATCAAAAACATTCACAGCCTCAGCAGTTTCAGATGTATGCTCTCTAATAAGCACCTTTACACAATTTAATCTTTGCATACATCTGTTATTATACAGGTGCTGGTCATATAATTAGAATATCATCAAAAAGTTGATTTATTTCACTAATTCCATTCAAAAAGTGAAACTTGTATATTATATTCATTCATTACACACAGACTGATATATTTCAAATGTTTATTTCTTTTAATTTGATGATTATAACTGACAACTAATGAAAATCCCAAATTCGAAAATTAGATTAGATTAATATCTCAGAAAATTAGAATATTACTTAAGACCAATACAAAGAGAGGATTTTTAGAAATCTTGGCCAACTGAAAAGTATGAACTTGAAAAGTATGAGCATGTACAGCACTCAATACTTAGTTGGGGCTCCTTTTGCCTGAATTACTGCAGCAATGCGGCGTGGCATGGAGTCGATCAGTCTGTGGCACTGCTCAGGTGTTATGAGAGGCCAGGTTGCTCTGATAGTGGCCTTCAGCTCTTCTGCATTGTTGGGTCTGGCATATCGCATCTTCCTCTTCACAATACCCCATAGATTTTCTATGGGGTTAAGGTCAGGCGAGTTTGCTGGCCAATTAAGAACAGGGATACCATGGTCCTTAAACCAGGTACTGGTAGCTTTGGCACTGTGTGCAGGTGCCAAGTCCTGTTGGAAAATGAAATCTGCATCTCCATAAAGTTGGTCAGCAGCAGGAAGCATGAAGTGCTCTAAAACTTCCTGGTATACGGCTGCGTTGACCTTGGACCTCAGAAAACACAGTGGACCAACACCAGCAGATGACATGGCACCCCAAACCATCACTGACTGTGGAAACTTTACACTGGACCTCAAGCAACGTGGATTCTGTGCCTCTCCTCTCTTCCTCCAGACTCTGGGACCCTGATTTCCAAAGGAAATGCAAAATTTACTTTCATCAGAGAACATAACTTTGGACCACTCAGCAGCAGTCCAGTCCTTTTTGTCTTTAGCCCAGGCGAGACGCTTCTGA